>NW_023425482.1:1558595-1996095 GCF_014108245.1 Pipistrellus kuhlii
AGCTGAACTCATTCAGCTTCTAAGATAAAGGGGCAATCTTTTAAAGAAAAGTCCGATTCTGAGGTGTTCTTAGGTGACTAAGAATTTTGTGGAGATGTCAGAAATGCAGAAGCCCCATCTGGAAGTTCCGATGCAACTGTTAACTAAATGGCTTATGTGGGGGCCTCCATAAGGCTTGGTCTGCCCGGGCCTCAAAACCTTTCCTGTGGTTTTAGACAGCCGGGAGAGAAAACTGAGGCCACATTTGACCCACTACATAACATATCTAAAGTTTGCTCAGACTACAGATATCCAAAAATTAAAATTAAAATGGGAAATTTGTCTCCAAGGCAAGAAGCTCCCAAGACCCCCGCCCTCATTTAAGACTCCTGATAAGAAGCCTTTACTTGCAAGTACTTTACAGAAATGAGAAGATTTAACTGGAAAATATTAACTGAGAAATGAATGGCCAAAAATGCAATTTGTTTGTGGTACCTATGTTAATATCTTGCATGCAGAAATTAGAAAATGCCGGCTCTAAAATTAAACTGAATTGAGTATATGGGAAGTACCTCTTGATTTGGAAACTAGAAGCTTCTAAGGAAAAGCATAGAAAAAAATGTTTCTTCTAATAAGATGGAAATTAGTAAAATAAAATTTAGAGAGGGACAATTCCCGAACTGGGGACAAAAGACACTGCTTTGGAAACTTTAATGCTGGAAATTCTCTGGTGTAAACTGTTAGTGTGTTCTGTGCGCTTGTATAAGAGTTGATGTTTTGTGTCTCTTTGTTGTTTAATTTGTTGAAAGAAGAGGAAAGTCCCACTCTGGGGAAGCCTAGTTGTGTGTGGAGTGGTTGAAAGCTTAAGAGAGGTTGCAAGAATGTCCCAGCAGCTGCCAAGAGTTCTTTATCTTGGGGACTCTTCTTGCTCTCCCTTTCAGGGTTCAGCCTCCAGAAATAGATAGTGAGATTTCTGTCTTTTTGTCTGTAGTATAATTGTTGTTGTCTATCTTTTAGGGATTTCAGTTTGCTCTTTCCTTATTTATTGTGAAAATAAACAAAATCACCTTTTCTGTCAAAGAACAGTTTAGACAGCCTCCGTTTTGGACTGTGACTTAGCAGCCACCGTGACCACATGGCCATGACTGCATGGCTGCTCGCATTGAAAGAATAAGGGCCAACCCCTCCCTTTGAATTAGCCAGTCGGGAAAGACTGTGTGGCTGTGCTCCAATCAAGAGCAAGGGACAGTTCATGTGCATTGTTAAAGCACTCTGTTTCAGAAAGGAACTTGCAAAGATTCTCAGAGTCAAGTTTAAACAGGAGACTTTAGGAGGATGCATGTGTACAGCAGGGACACTGGAAAGCCAAGTGTCATGATTCCCTGAGGGGGCGTCTGCCAGTGATACTCTGAGTATTTGATTTTTCACATGTTGGGAGTTTATTAATTATTTTAAATGCTCAAAATACTGCTTGCAATAAGTCATGTGCCTGATTTTAAAATCTTTTTTTTTCTATTTTATTTATTTTTTTAAAATCAATCTTTATTGTTCATATTATTACAAAGGTTCCTCATTTCTTCCCACATCTACCAGGTTCCCACCCCACCCTCCGCCTCCTCCCCATCCCCCATTGTCCTCATCCATAGGTACACAGTTTATGTTCAGTCTCTTCCTCCCTCCCTTTCCCTGATAGTAAATCCCTTTTGAGATAGTAAATCAGTTACTTAGCATTTTCTCATATCAATAATACCTCCACATGCCCAATGATACACTTCACACAAAAGACATTTCCAAATAGGTCAACCAGCCTCATCCAGGCCCCACCCAAGGCACTCACAGATCAACACCCCAGCGCTATACTAACTCAGCACATCCAGATCTAAGCCTTCATCACTTGATTCAGCAGACCCTCAAGTTCCCACAAAAGTTTCCAGCTTGTCTGGCAGGCAGTTGTTCTGGGCCTGGGTGCTCCGGGCCTGGCCTCTGTTGCTCTGGTTTATTCCACAACCAGCCGCTCTGGGTCTGGTCACTGCCGCTCCCGACCTAGTTGCTCTGGACTTGGCTGCTGCTGCTCTGGGCCTGGCCGCACCCGACCCGGCTGCTCTGGGCCCAGCTGCTCCGGGCCCGGCCACTCCGGACCTGGTCACTCCCAGCCCGGCAGCTGCTGCTCCGGGCCTGGCCACACTCGACCCTGCTGCTCCGGGTCTGGCCGCTCCCAGCCTGGCAGCCGATGTTCCGGGCCTGGCTGCATCCGACCTGGCTGCTCTGGATCTGGCCGCTCCCAGCCTGGCAGCTGCTGCTCCGGGCCTGGCTGCACCTGACCTGGCTGCTCCAGATCTGGCAGTTCCCAGCCTGGCAGCCGCTGCTCCAGGCCTGGCCACTCCCAGCCTGGCAGCTGCTGCTCCGGGCCTGGCAGCACCCGACCCGGCTGCTCTGGGCCCGGCTGCTCCGGGCCCGGCCGCTCCGGGCCTGGCCGCTCCCAGCCTGGCAGCTGCTGCTCCGGGCCTGGCAGCACCCGACCCGGCTGCTCTGGGCCCAGCTGCCCCGGGCCCGGCCGCTCCAAACCTGGCCGCTCCAGGACTGGGTGCTCCGGGCTTGGCTACTGATGTTCTGGGCCTGGCTGCTCCCAACCCGGCTGCTCTTGGCTCAGCTTCTCCGGGTCTGGGTGTTCCTGGACTGGCCACCCTGGGCTTGGCTGCCTCCGCCTCAGGCCTGGCTGCCACTGCCCCAGGTCTGGCTGCTCCAGTGCTGGCTGTTGATGCTCTGGTTCTGGCTGCCGCTGCTCTGGGGCCTTGCCGTTGCTGCTCCGAGCCCGGCTGCCACTGCCTTGTGCCTGGCCACTCTAGGCCTGGCCGCCGCTGTTCCAACATTCTGTTCTTTCTTTCTTTTTTTTTTTTTTTAAACGCATTTATGTTGCAATGTTGGCTGGTGAGTTGAGTTCTGGCTTAGTCTTTGATTTTTCAAGATCTTCTTTGTATTCTTTCTTAAGTAATTTTACTATCTTTTGCTCTCACTTGATTTCTTCACATTGAGAACTTCTTTGGTTTCTTCCTCCTTGTCCTGGGAGCTCAGCAGATTGGCCTGTGGCACCTTTTTGTTCTCTGTGGGCTCCTGCGCTGCTTCAGCCTGTTGCTTGGGTCGGCGCCGCCCAGGAAGCAGCCCTTGGCCTTGGCTCCGTTGCCCGTGCTCAGCGGTCGAAAGCTCAGGGGCACCCCCCCCCCCTGGGGGCCCCGTCGCCTGGCTCCTTGCTGGTGCCCGGCTGGCCAGTGTCCTGCAGGGGCTCCTGCTCCTCGTCGCGTTCCTCCAGTCTGGAGGTTTTTTCTCCTTCCTGCTAGGGGAGTCTAGGATCAGAGTCAACAGACTGTCCTCTGCGCGCAGTGTGTGCGACTCCAGGGGCTCCGCTTTTCGCAGCTCCCCCAGGACTCCACCTCACAGCCCTGTCTCCCTCTGCTTGAGCCTGGGTCCCCAGGGATTGGCCTAGAACTGGAGTTCAGGGCAGTCAGGAGTGGGGCTCAGCACCGCTGGAGATTTTGTTTCTTCCCGTCAGGGCAATACAGCATCAGAGTCAACATTCTGTCCTCTGCATGCATTGTGTGCATCTGCGCGCAGTGTGCGCGACTCTGGGGGCTCCGTTTTTCGCCGCTCCCATGGGATTCCGCCTCACAGCCCCGTCTCCCCTTGCCTGAGCCTGGGTCCCCAGGGTCTGGCCTACGACTGGGGTTCAGAGCAGTCGAAACTGGGGCCCAACACGGCCGGGGCTCCTGTTTTCTTCCCTCCAGGCAATCCTGCATTAGAGTCAACGTTCCTTCCCTTGCAAGCAATGTGTGCAACTATGGGGGCTCGGCCTTTCACTGCGCTCCCAGGACTCCACCTCACAGCCCCGTCTCCCTCTGCTTGAGCTTGGGTTCCCATGGATTGGCCTTGAAGTGGGGTTCAGAGCAGTCCGGACTGAGGCTCAGGGCCGCCGGAGGCTTTGTTTCTTCCCGCTAGGGTAATTCAGCATCAGAGTCAACATTCAGTCCTCTGCACACAATGTATGCGCGACTTTGGGGGCTCTGCTTTTCGCTGCTCCCCTGGGATTCGGCCTCACAGCCCCGTCCCCCCCTGCCAGAGCCTGGGTCCCCAGGGTCTGGCCCATAACTGGGGCTCAGCGCTGCCGGTTCGGGGGTTCAGCCCAGGCTGGGGGTTTTATTTCCTTCCTGCTAGGGAACGCCAGGCAACACCCAGCCCTCTCCTCCTCTCCGGCTGCGACCTCTCCTCACACGCGTGCGCAGCATGTCTCCGTACCTTAGGCTTTTTTCAGCTCCTCTGATTTTCCTTCTGGTTTTCTCTTTCTTTCTTGTTGTAGAATTTTCAGTCAGTCGACTACCTGTAGCTCTGGGTAATGTCCACTCTACATTTTAGTTGTATTCCATTGAAATTGTTGTGTGCTGCTGCGGTTAGATGTCTATCCGAGCAGCCATCTTGGATCCTCCCCCTGATTTTAAAATCTTATATATTATTCTTTATATGTTGATATTATAATTGAATCTAAAGGTATACAAATTTTATATTATTCTCTATGTCATTCTACAGGGCCTATTACTTAACAAATAAATTGTTGTCTTGGAATGTTATATTTTATAAAAAAGCAAAGTGTTTTTTTTTTTTTATCAAATCTATAACCATGCCACTTTAAATTTTTGTCATTTATCGACAGCTTTATTCTGATGCATTTGTAGGTATATATGTCTAGAATAATCCATGAAACGGACTTGGATTTATTCTAACTTGCAGGCTTCTAAGCAGGTCATATTTTCAATTGGATGAAGATTTATAGAACTTCAAGGAATAACTGAATTCAGAAACTACTGTCCAATAATCAGAATAAACAAAACAACTATGGGACTAAATTAATTGAAGTTAATTATTCTTATGATTCTGTTTAAAATATTGTTGACTTTTAAATCTTTTGTTTCCCGAATATAGGGAAAAGTAAAGAGCAGACACTTTACATTGTAGGAACTAACAAATTGGTAACAGATTCATTTCACAGTGCGCTTTGGGGAGACGAAGATTTCAAGGATCACAGCCTACAACCAGGAGATTTGGTGTATTGGAAAAGACATCAAATAAAAGAAAAACTCTCCAACCTCATTGGAAGGGACCTTACCAGGTATTACTAACTAACCCATGTGCAGCTAAACTTAAAGGAGTTAGCTTATGGATTTACATTTCTCATTTTAAAAAGGCACCTGTCTGTGAATGGACGTCTACTCTCATCTCTGGTCTCTGACACCATCTCCGTCTGCAGTGGAGATCAAAGACTTTTTAAGGACAAGAAACAGCTGAGAACTTTCGAGGACGAGAAGTCGCCGACCACAGAGGCAGACAGCTATCCCAAGATGACGTCAACAAGGCTTGTATGCTCACAAACTGATATTGCTTGCTTTTATATCATCTGATTGTTATTGATTGAATGTACGTAAAATGATTTTCATATTCTTATTATCCTTATAGTTTCCTAGTGGAAACAATATCTACCTCCCCAGACCTCCCTTATTAGATATGAAAAATTTAATTTGGATACTTGCTAATCTTTCCCACCTAGTACACAATGGTGTTCTGATTATCAGGTATGATAGTGAAATTAGTGCTTTGTTAGCCACACATTGGTCTTCTATCATCAATATAAGCTTTGGTTGTTGTTGTTGTTTTCTGGCTCTATTATAAATGACCCACCTTAGGCAAATACATCCAAGAATATTTCCCTGGTAATTTCACTGGTAGAATTGTATATGGATTTAATCTAGATGAATATTGTATGGTTACAGAGACAGATGATGAATAGCTAAGAAAAACACCTGAATATGATGGCAAAAGGCTTGTAGCAGCCTGTCCTATCTGTCATAGCATATTATGTCCTCGGACTCACCAGCTATGCTCTTATGGTTAAATGTCTGTGAAACAAGAAAGAAATCAATGGGTCCCCATTTTAGAAATTATTGACATCCCTTGGTGGGTAGATATGTTTATAATTACCCCACCTCCTTGTGCCCTGGACTCTTGAAGAGCCCTATGGAATACCCAAACTCTAGCTCATTTGGGAGTCACCTCCACCCATTTAACTATGGCATAGAAAACTCAACATTTTTGGGTCCACTCAGTATACTCTAATTGCTCCCATGTAATAGCTACCCAATGGCAACAACATTTCTGGTGGGTCCAACATTGATCTCCCTAAAGAAGGAGAAGGAGAATACTTGGCTTTGGTATTCTGGAACAAGCTGAACTTGCAGCTAATGAAGAAAGTCATCCATTAGAAAAAATTTTCTTTATCTCAAATAGGTCATATAGAGGAAATGCTGTTTCAGGAAGAAGAAAAAGGGTGGAAAGCAGATGGGAAGACAATAAAGTCTTAATTTCATGGATAGAACAGACTATAAAAACTCATGCACAAACCCAACAATGGGAGTGTGCCTGTGCCCTAACTCAACAGGGTCTATTGTCTATGCTAATGCAAAATGGAATCTGAAGTGGCTATGAAACAATGGCCAACAATAATGGCTGCAGGAGCCCAGGCCAGACACTTATGGGTCTCATATGGTTTCCTGGGAACCTGGAAAATTTTGGATGGGAATTGTGACCTACGACATTGTGTTTTAAAAGCCCAGGTGCCAATCTACAATAGCCAGAATTTGGAAACAGCCTAGGTGCCCGTCAGCAGATGATTGGATCCAAAAACTATGGTACATCTACGCAATGGAATACTATGCTGCCATAAAAAAGAAGGAATTCTCATCATTTGCAGCAACCTGGATGGAATTGGAGAACATCATGCTGAGTGAAATAAGCCAATCAATGAAAGAGAAACACCACATGACCTCACTCATTTGTGGATAATAAAGATCATTATAAACTGATGAACCAAAAGATAGATACAGAGACAGTAAAGCAACAAGCAGATTGTCAAATTTCAGTGGGGAGGGGAGGAGGATCTGGGGGAGATAATAGATCAACTGAAGGACTTGTATACATGCATATAAGTACAACCAATGGACATAAAGCTCTGGGGAGGGAGGGGATGGGTGGTAGGGAGGGAGGGGGGAAAATAAAATAAAATTTAAAAATAATAATAATAAAAAAAATAAATAAAAGCCCAGGTGCCAGTTAAATCCTAGGCTTAAATTCCCAGTAGTTCAACTGGCTGGCATAGGAACCATCCTCAATAATAATAGAATACTTCCAATGGGAAGTAGATGGGCCATATTTAAAAAATAATAAACAATGGGAACTCATCTCACTGTCTGATTGTGAAAGTCAGAGAGGTGAATGGTTATGCCCCCAATCCATATGAAATACTGAATTCACTCAGTCCTGGCCCATTGTATCTACCCCCGTAAATATAATAAGAACATATGGTATATGGGAAAGGGGCGTTTTTGCTGAGAAGGTTAAAAAAACAAAACAAAACAAAAAAACTCTTCTGTTATAGTAAGTGATTTTTTACTGTAATAACACCAAGTTTACTTTAAATAATACTGAAATATGGTGTAATTCTGAAATTATAAGAAAAATAATTTACCTGAAGCTCATAAAACCTATGATAATATTGATACTGAAGAACCAATATATTGGGAAATTGAACTTAATCCTCCCCATGAAGTCATTTCTATGGAAACTAATTGGCCAGAAGAAAAATTAGAACTTCTAGATAATGAAATAGTAGAGAGTCTCAATTCATCTGACCAAACATATCATAAAGTACAAATGACAGTAGATGAAGGAAGAAAACATATAATTAGCTTAATAAAAAATTATAATACATATAAAGAATTTTCGGTTGTCTGGGATGCTTGTTCCCTTTAGATTTTTCCTTGTCTAGTATTAGACATCTTCTGTTCCTAATCACTGTTACTGGTTATTATTGTTGCTCTTGTCCATGATATGTAAATGTTATATCAGATGCAGAAAGGCAAAACGTAAGACAAACAACAAAAAGACCTGGATCATGGTGGCTCAAAAATTAGAAATGATCCAGAATATTTTTAATAAGGACATATAGGATCTGACTGCCTCCCATTTACCTGCCTTTTTAAAAATATATAATTCGACCTCAAATGCCATCTAAGGTTATGATCTTGCTCACATCCCCAGTGGTCCACCTGTTCAGCAAGACATGCTGACATTGAGACATCCTAGGAATGAGCCTTCCTAGCGCCGTGGGACTCCATTATCCAACCAAAAGGTTGGTCATCAATGCATCCTTTGGATTGATTAATGACCAGAAGGGGGAAATGTGAAAGAAAAAAGCCACCTGCTAACCTGACAAGCTCAGGGAAGGCATGCGTGGCAGTCTTGCAAACCCAGAGACCTAAGATAACCACAAAAGATGGTTTGAAAATTAAATATCTAACAGGTTATAATAGGTAGTCATGTCCCAGATATTTTCCCAGACAAAGATCAACTTTGATCTTTTTACTGAGCCCATTTGCCTTTTTGCCTCTAAGATAACATATCTGTGAGATGTCTGGGTAACTTGTAACTTCCCTTTTTCCAGAGCCCCTGGGAACAACCAAATGTGGTGGGCACCAGGACAGATGCCTCAAATTCCTTCTTTATCATGTTAATTGTTCCTGCACTCACCTGAATACACCTCCATCATTTTACTTTTTATCCAATCCCAGGAGTTTCCCACCGCTTTGCTTTCTCCCGCCTCCTTACTCCATCACCAATGAATTTCATGTAACTCACCTATGTCCCTCCTTTGATTTCAGTGTATAAATAGAGAAATGTAACCTGCCATTTTTCGGAGCATCATCTCAATCCATTGAGGTTTTGCTTCCCGGCAATTGTTGACAGTTTTGGCTTAAATAAACTCATTAAAAAATTCTTTACAGGTTTCAATGTTTTTTTTTTATTAACAGAACAAAACTTAAATGTAAAAGTACCTCATGCTGTTTTCACCCTGATGGAAGCAAGTAGGCAGCACTGGCTGACTCATGCTTGAATGACTCATTATCAAGGGCTGTTTTATGAGAAATCTGAGGGTACGATTAGAAGCAGTGAGAACACTTAATCCTGCCACCTTTCTACCCATTGCTGAGGGGGCCCCTGAGCATGATGGCCTGGAAAGTCCTAGAGGAGGTTTATTCCAGCTGACCAGACCTAAGGGATAGGCTCCTGCAAAACTCAGATGGCAGCAGCTTCTTAGGTGAAGGAAAAAGATAAGCCGGATATGCAGTGGTATCAAACTTTGAGACAACTGAGGCACAGGCCCTGCCTGAAGGATGGTCAGTAAAGCGGGCAGAACTTGAGGCCCTAGTAAGAGCCCTGAAACTCAGTAAGAATAAGCATGCCAATTCTACACTGACTCACTTATGCTTTTGCTACCCTGCATGTCCATGGGGCCATATATTAATATAAGGAAAGGGAGCTCTTGACAGCAGGAGGAAAAGGAATAAAAAATCAGAATGAGATTTTAAAGTTACTAGAAACAGTCTGTGAGCTTAAGGAAATATCCTTCATCCATTGCAAAGGTCAGCAGAAGGGAAAGACTCTCAGTATCAGAAGGAAACTAGGATGCTGATGCCACAGCCAAGCTGGCTGATAAATAGCATTAGCACGAATCATGTTGGCACCCAAATTACCTGAATCTCCAAAATACACTCCCCAGGAAGAGGAATGGGCCCAGAAAGAAGGGAGCAAGAGAACAATGGAAGACTGATGGATACTCCCAAATCATAGGGTTTATGTCCCAGAACAGTTAGCCCATAAGGTAGTCCTCCAGCAGCATGAACTCAACTCATTTAGGAAGGGCTGCCCTAGAAGCTTTATTAGGCAGGTACTAACTAATTTCCTGTCTACCCTTCTTGGTGTCTCAGTCTCTCAGCATTGCCTCCTCTGTGCTCAGAACAATGCTAAACTGGGTCCTGTGGAACTGATAGTTCAGCCCTGTGGGCAAGCTCCTTTTGAGGACTTAGAAGTAGATTTTACAGAAATAGGGCCTAGCAGAGGAAGTAAATACCTGCTAGTCTTTGTTTGCACCTTTTCAAATTGGGTTGTGGCATATCCCACTCACACTGAAAAGGTGAGAGAAGTCACTAAGGCGTTGCTGAAGGACATAAATCCAAGGTATGGAATGCCTCTGATCATAGGGTCTGATAATGGCCCAGACTTTGTAGCAGAAATAGTACAATTGGTAGCCAAGGCTTTAGGAATTAAATGGAATCTACATAAAGCTTACAGGTGTTAGAGTTCAGGGAAAGTAGAGAGCATGAGCTGGACTCTAAAGCAGACTATGGCTAAGCTATGCCAAGAGACAACCTTATCCTGGACAGATATCTTGCCTCTTGTACTTCTGTGGGTATGCTGTGCCCCAGGGGCCAGGGTAGGTTTCTTTCTCTTTGAAATTCTATTTGGTAGATCCCCTCCCTTAATTCAGCCAAAGAGATATTTGGGAGAAATAGGGAACTTAGAAATCCAGAAACAACTACAAGGACTTGGAAAAACTATCTTTGAGGTCCACAGATGGGTTATTGACCAGCTACCCATCTTTCTAGGAACACCCATACATCCTTATAAACCTGGAGACCAGGTTTGGGTAAAGGATTGGAAAAAGGAGCCCCTCAAGGCTACCTGGAAGGGACCCTATCCAGTCATATTAACTACCCCCACAGCTTTTAAGGTTGCAGGACTAAACACCTGGATCCACCACTCCTGGGTGAAGGCAGCCCACCAGCTGAGTGACATCCAGTCTGAGTGGAAGGTGACCTCTGACCAGAAGCACCCCTACAGATCACCTTCAAGAAGACAGCAGACCTGGCCGAACAACCTGCTTCAAGGAATTTAGATAACACCCTGCTGAATTCTCCCTAACACTAATCTTTCTTTCTTATCTCTTCCTAACTTTACATTCTCTCATATTTCTGGATAGTCACTGATTTTATCTAATAATTCTTATTTTGTCTTTTTTTTAAGGGTGTTTTTAAAAAATTATTTAATGTACAAAGCGATAGTGTTCTGTCATAAGGTAGATGTCTTGAATGACTCATTCACAGAAGTTCACTTAGTCCAACTGAATGAATCCTATGTCCTTCGCATACTGAAGAAACACTGGCGGCACATGTTGAGGTTGTACTTCCAGATCAGACCTTGGCAGTTGGAGCAGATGTGGTAAGAACGAGAACCCTGGCCGAATTTCCTCCGATGGCTCCAGTAGAGTTGCTGGTCAAGAAGTTGCTGGTCATCTTGCTCACTTTGTAGCAACGAGGCAAAAGGTTATTTTGTCTCTTTATGAGTGCCAGCAGAATCTGAGACTAGTACCAGGAAGATAACTCATCTGCTCTTGCTGGGGCACAGAAGCACCATAAAATTACTGCTCCCCACACAGCAAGGAAACAAAATCCTTATCGTAAATTGTTAGATTAGACCTTGTCATGCCATCCTTTGCTCCTTGCTTAGAAATTTGCTATCCAAATATGCTAGACCAGGTGGTCCACGAGAAAACCCAGTCAAGCCAGATTTTTGTTAGCTATACTTATCAGCCTGCAGCATGTTACGACTCTACTACCAAATGCACGTGGGGCGGGGGAGGGGAATTGTATTGGATGGAAAAAAAAAATAGGGCCTGTCATGGCCAATGTATAACTAACTAATGTTGCTCCTATTTGTTTCAGCAGTATGCAGGCAGTATGCAGCACCAACATCTAACAGGTCACCTCCCAGATGAACTATGCAACTCTACCGCCAAGGCTGAAAACACCACCTACTCCTGGTGCCCCCCTGCAGGAACATTCTATGTGTCTGGGACCACTGCTTACACCTGCCTACCTGAAACCAGAAGAACTCCCTACAAACCCCTCTGAGAGGATGAAGCAAATGCTAACCCCTTGGTCATCATCCCTTTCCAGCAGGAAATAGCTAAGAGTTGTCATTACCCTGTTCACCATAACATTCCATAGTCATTGTTCCACAAGGCTGAAAGAAGCTTGTGGGACAAGGGGTGTGGGGGAAAGAGTCGTTATCGCTGGCCCCAGGACAAATCATCGGATATGGCCTGGGGGCCCCTCAACACCTGGGGGCCTTTCTACAAGCCCATGAAAGGGGGCAGAACTATATCTGCAAGACAAAGACCCCAGAAGGTTATAAAAAGTGAAGCCCTCTGCATGTTTCTTCACTCTGATTTTGAAATTATTCCCAGTGTCCACTAGTGTTAATAAACAGGGTCCCTCCCTTTCTCTAGGAAGTGTACTTAGTATTTCTTTGGTTTTCTGCACAGAGAGGCTGAGCCACTAAGCCCTATAAGACACCTAGCACACAAAGCCACTCTATCAACACAAGGAAGCAGCCAAAATGTGGAGACAAAGAAATAGGTCACAAATGACAGAAATGGAGGAAAGCAAACTACTGGATATAGAGTTCAAAACCACGGTTATAAAGTTATTCAAGAATCTTCTAGAAGCCTCCAAGAAATTTAGTGAGACCCTCAAGGATATGAAAAAGGACCAACTAGAAATTAAGCATACACTGCCTGAAATAAAGAACAATATACAGAGATCCAACAGCAGACTAGAGGATCCCAAGAATCACGTCAAATGTTTGAAATATGAAGAAGCAAAAAAACACCCAACCAGAAAAACAAACAAACAAAAGAATCCAAAAATATAAAGATAGTATAAGGAGCCCCTGGGACAACTTCAAGCATATCAACATCTGAATTATGGGGGTGCCAGAAGAAGAGAGAGAGCAAGATATTGAAAACCTATTTGAAGAAATAATGATAGAACGCTTCCCCTACCTGGTGAAAGAAACAGACTTACAAGTCCAGGAAGCACAGAGAACCCCAAACAAAAGAAATTCAGCCGAAACCGGTTTGGCTCAGCAGTAGAGTGTCAGGGTCCTGGGTTCGATTCTGGTCAGGGGCATGTACGTTGGTTGCGGGCACATCCCCGGTAGGGGGTGTGCAAGAGGCAGCTGGTCGATGACTCTCTCTCATCAATGTTTCTAGCTCTCTATCTCTCTCCCTTCCTCTCTGTAAAAAAACAATAAAATATATTTTTAAAAAAAGAAAAGAAAAATTCAAAGAGGACCACACCAAGACACATCATAATTAAAATGCCAAGAGAGAAAGACAGAAAATCTTAAAAGCAGCAAGAGAAAAACAGTTACCTAGAAGGGAATACCCATATGATTGTCAGCTGATTTTTCAACAGAAACTCTGCAGGCCAGAAGAGAGTGTCAAGAAATATTCAAAGTAATGAGCAAGAATCTACAACCAAGATTACACTATCCAGCTAAGCTATCATTTAGAATTGAAGGTCAGATAAAGAGCTTCACAGAAAGCTAAAGGAGTTCCTCACTGCCAAACCAGTATTATATGAAATGCTGAAGGGTATTCTTTAAGAATAGGAAGAAGAAGAAAAAGGTAGGAGAAACCAAGATGGTGGCATAGGGTAGACACCCGAATGCAGCCTACCACAGCAAATTTGAATTTAGAACTGAAAAACAGGGGAGGCATTGCCCTGAAGCACCGGACGGCTAGCTGAGAGGAGGCTCTGCCATCTGGGAAGGAGAGAGAAGGCACGCTGAACCTCAGGAACTGTGAAGGTATGGAGAACTGTGTGCGTGAAAAGGTGCTGGCTTACTCCCGGCGCGGAGAGGAAGGGCCCGATGGAGATTGCTGCTGGCTTGCTCCCAGCGCAGAGAGTGTGGGCCGGGCTGAGTTTGCTACTGGCTTACTCCTGGTGCTCAGAGAGGGCGGACAGCTAATGCTCAACTGGCTTTCTTGTTCGAGAGGAAAACAGAATCAGCCTATTGCTCTGATAGACGGCCCCAGACAGGGAGAGGCCAGACTGTCAGGCAGCGGGCAGAGATCTCTTGGAGGTGTATGAAGCCAGAGGCCATTACTGCGGGACTTGGGAAGGAGCCGAAGGGAAAACAAAGTTTGTCTGCACCAACCGGAGACTCTGCCCATCTGTGGCTGAGTACAGAAGCTCTCCCAGAGGCTGGCTTTGTTTAAGGAGGGACTGGCCAGAATCCAAAGCTTGTCTGCGTCTTTACCAAAGAGGTGCCGGTGCCTGCAACCAATCTTCCGAAACTCTCCACGAACAGGACTTTTCTAAGGCGAGACTGACAGGGAACCAAAGATTGTCTGCGCCACCCAGAGACCCCGCCCTATCCAAGCGGAGTACAGAAGCCCTCCTAGCTGAGACACTGCTGATCCCCAGCCAATTGGCTTGAAGATCAACGCTTCCCAGTGATACCAACAATAAGCAAGGCTTAACAACAAGACTGCACACACAGCCCACAAAGGGCTACACCAAGACTGTCCACCACAGGTAACTGGGAAGGCTGTGCTACTGGACTCTATCAGAACACCTAGCACACAAAAGGGATATTTTCTCTTCTTCAGATATTCATCAAATCAGGGAAACAACTAAAATGCAGACAAGAAGAAGGACACAAAGGAAGGACATGGAGGAAAAGAAAAGATTGGACATTGAGTTCAAAACTACAGTTATAAGGTTATTCAACAATATCCTAAAAAAAGGCCGATAAAATAAATGAGACCTATGAGGATATGAAAAGGGATCAACTAGAAATAATAAGGGATCAACTAGAAATGAAGAAAACATTGTCTGAAATAAAAAATATTATACAAAGTCCTAAAAACAGACTGGAAGATCACAAAAATCAAGACAAAGATTTAGAACACAAAGAGCCAGAGGACACTCCTCTGCAAATGGGAGAAGATAAGAGAATCCAGAAAGTTGAAGATAGTGTAAGAAACCTCTGGGACAATTTCAAGAGAACCAATATCAGAATTATGGGGATTCCAGAAGAAGAGAGAGAGCAAGATACCGAAAGAATACTAGAAGAAATAGTGACAGAAAACTTCCCACACCTGGGGGAAGAAATAGACTTACAAGTCCAGGAAGCACACAGAACCCCAAACAAAAGGAATCCAAGGAGGACCACACCAAGACACATCATAATTAAAATTCCAAGAGCAAAAGACAAAGAGAGAATATTAAAAGCAGCAAGAGAAAAGCACGTAGTTACCTATAAAGGAGCACCCATAAGATTGTCAGCTGATTTCTCAACAGAAACCATGCAGGCCAGACGGGAATGGCAAGAAATATTCAAGGTGATGAATAGCAAGAACCTACAGCCAAAAATACTCTACCCAGCAAAGCTATCACTCAGAATCGAAGGCCAGATAAAGAGCTTCACAAATTAAAAAAAGCTAAAGGAGTTCATCACCACCAAACCAGAATTATATGAATTGCTGAAGGGGGTTATTTAGGAAGAGGAAGAAGATAAAGATAAAAATTATGAACAACAAATACGTAGCTATCAACAAGTGAATCTAAAAACCAAGGGAATTAAAAAATCTGATGAACAATATTAACTGGTGAATATAATAGAATCAGAGGTATGGAAGGGGAGTGAACTGACGATTCTCGGGGAAAAGGGGACTGGGGGTGGGGGAAGAGACTGAACAAAAACTGCACACCTATGGATGAGGACAGTGGGGGATGGGGAAAGGACAGAGGGTGGGGTGGGAACCTGGTAAAGGGGAGCAATTGAGGGGGGGAAGAGGATCACATTTGTAATAATCTGAACAATAAAGATTTATTAAAAAAGAAAGAAAGAAGAAAAAGGTAAAGATAAAAATTATGAACTATGTATTTGTTGATCAAATATATTTAAAAAAATTGTGAACAACAAATATCAACAAATGAATCTAAAAATCAAGTGAATAGAAAATCTGAATAAACTGGTGAATATAATAGAACCAGAAACATAGAAAGGGAGTGGACTGACAATTCTTGGGGGAAAGAGGTATAGGGGTGCAGGAAGAGACTGGACAAAAATCATACCTTGATGGATGAGGACAGTTGGGGTGGGGCATGTAAGGGCATGGAGTAGGGTGGGAACTGATTGGAGGGGAGCTCTTCGGGGCAGGGGGAGAGAAACAACTGTAATAATCTGAGAAATGAAGACTTGTTTTAAAAAACAGAAACAAACACATAGGTACAGAGAACATTTGGTGGTTTCCAGATGGGAGGGGGTTTGGGGGATGGATTAAAATGGGGAAGGGAGTAAGACGTGCAAATTGCCAGTTACAAAAAACAGTCACAGGCTGTACAGTATAGTACAGGGAATATAGAAGGAACGTAGTCAATAATATTGTAATAACTATGTATGGTGTCACGTGGGGTAATTACTTTGTAAGTTATATAAATGTTTAATCACTATGCTGTACACCTGAAACTAATATAATAGTGTATGTCAACTATAATCTAAAATTTTAAAAAATAACCTGGCTTGTGTGGCTAAACGGTTGAGTATTGACCCATGAATCAAAAGGTCACTGGTTTGATTCCAAGTTGGGGCACATGCCTGGGTTGGGGACTGGATTCCCAATAGAGGGCCTGCAGGAGGCAGCTGATCGATGATGTTACTCTTTTGTTGATGTTTCTACCCCTCTCACTTCCTCTATCTAAAGTTTAATGAAAATATTTCAAAAATTAAAATATTTTTAAAAAGATCTAAAAATCTGTAACTATTGCTGCTGCACTTATGTAAATAATGAGGTCACATTTATGAGAACTGGACTTAATTTGTAAAACATATTAGACTTACTATGGTTATCTTTTGATAGATATGGAGATAATTATAAAGAGGAAAATTTTGATTTAATAATATACCTACATGGATATCAGACTAATTAACAGTGTGTTGATTATCACTGAAGTTTGTTATCCAACTGTAAACTGTACTGAAGCTTTTTCTCGTAAACAGTTTGCTGCTTCCTCTGTGGCAAAAGTCCTTTCGGAAAAACAATTATTCCCTACTTGGGAAAGTCCTCTTGAATGTCACAATAACTGGGGAATCCACTTTACTGGTGAAATATTATGAAAAGTAGATATTCTTCAATATTTTAAAGGCCTAATTGGTTATGTTGAAAATAACCATCTTTAATAAAACAATCTTTCCACAGCACACTCCCAGGAGAAAAGATCTTAACTATCACACCTTTTCTGGATATTTCATCTATTAGGAAAGACATCTGCAAAAAATCTCTTCAACCCTGTTAGAAGGATCCTTATCAGCTACTGTAACCAACCCTTATGTGGCTAAATTCCAAGGAAAGGAATCAATTCTTGAATCTATGTGTCACATCTAAAGAAACACCAATCTGGACTGGACCTACATCACCTGGTAACCTGAAAGGAAACATTTCCAGAAATTGAAGCAAGTGATTTCTTATGCCATCGGACACCTTCCAATGCCCATGCTTCCAAGGGACTGAGGGGGTGGCTGCCTAAGATGTGAAGGGCATTGCTGTTTCCAACATGTTAGGAGAGAGACACACATGCACAGACAGATACCTACACACTCAGATTCCACATGGCTTGTTCCTGGCTGAGGTTTCTAGAGCCTGTTTTAGATGCTCCCCCCATCCATACCCAGATCTCCCATGGCCAAGGCACTCAGGTGTTGGAACCCTACCCTAGGGACTGCTGAGCTTGGTCCCTAGGCAAAGCAGGAACTTGCTGCCTCCTATGCTCCATTGTGCTCAGGGCAGCCAGAGCATCTCCACAACCTAAATCATATTACAACTCCACCTCCCTCCCCGCCTGCTCCTCCCCAGCTTAACTAACAGCTCTTAGGATCAAATCTGAACCCCTCACCAGGCTCGGCCTGGTCTTCTCTTGTACTCCTCCTCGCCTCTTGCCTGCCTACCCTCTAACCACACTGCCCTAGTTTCTGTTTCTGGAATTCACTAATCTTCTCACCTCAGGACCTTTGCACTTTCCATTCCCTATGCCTGGAACTCTCTTCTTCAGATATTCTCATGGTTTAGTCCTCAGCTTAGATGTCCTTTCCTCTCCTCTGACCTAACTCCCCATCTCACCTCACATGACCTTCCTGGCCCATCTCCTTCTATGCCCTAGCCATTCCCCATAGCCCGTAGTCCTCTCTGAAATAATCTGATAGATTTATTTGGGTTTTTACTCTCTAGGCCCCCATCTTCCACTTGGACTATGAATTCCTGGAGAGTCATGCTTTATCTCTTGGTCGTTACTTGATCCTTAAATGCAGAGCACTGCCTGTAGGTTCCCAATACTTAAAAAAAAAATACTTTAAAACAAAACAAAACAAAACAAAACATCTTGCTCTCTGCACTTATGGAATCAATCAACAAATCAGTCCAGAATTTACCAGCTAGTACTTAAAGCCTGCCCACTTCATTCACTAACCAGTCAGGAGTTCAAATTGGGAATAACAACAAAAAAGGCAAGTAACTGAAACCCCTCCTTTATATTCAACTGAATTAATCAAAAGGCAGGCAGATAATGAGGTTGGGGGAGGAGTAATGCCTCCTTAATACATTGAACCAATCAGGGGCTGGGACTAAAGAGTTGAGACACCACCTTCCCCCTTCCTCCAGATTAGGGCAACGGTTAACAAGGAGTAACCAACAAAGGCCACACCTCTGTGACTGAGAACCCAGAGCAGCCTCAGGACCGAAATGATAGGACTGCCTGCAGTATTAACTGGGTTTTTGGATGATAATCATTGAAGAGTTCGGAGTTTAAGGAGATGGGGAGGGGCCAGCAGAGAACATCCGGAGTTAACACAGAATAGATGGAAGGCTAACAGTTGTCCAGTAGAGCCTTGGAGGGTCACAGGAGAATAATTTGGGAGAAAGGAAGGGATTCATGTGGAAATGAAGCTAGAGGTAAGAGGGGAATCAGAAAAGGCTACAGGGGACAAAAAGGTTATAGGAGCCCTGGCTAGTTTGGCTCAGTGAATAGAGCATAGGCCTGGGGACTGAAGAGTCCCAGGTTCGATTCTGGTCAAGGGCACATGTCTGGGTTGTGGGCTCGATCCCCAGTAGGGGATGTGCAGGAGGCAGCTGATCAATGATTCTCTTATCATTGATATTTCTATTTCTTTCCCTTCATCTCTGAAATTAATAAAAAATATATTAAAAAGAGAGAGTGTTATATGACATGATGAAGGTCCTGTACTGGTTGGGAGGCTCTTGTTGGAAAAGATGAGGGGGAGGTTAAGGGGTCTCGGTAAGGAGTTTTTTGGAAAACAAAGGAATTTACATGAAGAAATGGAAAAGCTTATAGGGTTGCATACAATAGAGAAGGAGTTATAACAAAGGCAGCAAAATCATAGACATCTCTCATAGCAATAGGTTTATAGATACATCTCCTAAGATAAAGGAAACTAACAAGAAAATAAACAAATGGGACTACATCAAAATAAAAAGCTTCTGCACAGCAAAAGAAACATTCAACAAAACAAAAAGGAAGCCCACTGTATGGTTAAGATAAATCTGATAAAGTGTTCCTTAAAATATATAAGGAACTCATACAATTTAGCAAAAGGAAGACAATTCAATTAACAAATGGTCAAAGGACCTAAATAGACACTTCTTCAAAGTGGACATACAGAGGCCAAGAGACATATGAAAAATGCTCAAAATCACTGATCATTGAGAGATGTAAATTAAAATGGCAAAGAGGTATTACCTCACACCCGTCAGAATGGCTACCATCAACAAATCAACAAATGACAAGTGCTGGTGAAGATGTAGAGAAAAACAAATCCTAGTACACTGCTAGTGGGAATGCAGACTGGTGCAGCCACTGTGGAAAACAGTATTGCATTTCCTCAAAAAATTAAAAATGAAACTGCCATTTGACTCAGTTACCCCACTTCTAGGAATATATCCTAAGAAACCTGAAACACGACATGGGAGAAAAGAAGATGGTGGCATAGGTAAATGACTAACTGCAGCCTCATACAATTTCAAAAAAATACAGCTAAAATACAAAATGGACATTACCCAGAACTACAGGAAAGTCGACTGACTGGAAATTCTACAATGAGAAGGAAAGAGAAAACCAGAAGGAAAATTAGAGGAGCTGTAAAAGCCTAAGGTATGGAGACACATTGCTTGTGCAGAGAGGACGGAGCCAGAAAGCAGGGAGAGGCTGAGTGCCTGGCTGGCGTTCCCTAGCAGGAAGGAGATAAAAGCTCCAGACTGTGCTGAACCCCAGTTCCAACAGCACTGAACCCCAGTTCTGGGCGAGACCCTGGGAACCCAGACTCATACAAACGGAGTCTGGGCTGTAAGGTGGAAACTCAGGGGAGCTGCGAAAGGAAGTCCCGGAGGAGTACACATTGTGTGCAGAGAACAGATGGTTGACTGTGCCGCTGGATTGCCATAGCTGGAAGGAGACAAAAGCTCCAGGCTTCTCTGAACCCCACACTTCCAACCCCATTTCCAACTGAACCGAACCCCAGTTCCGAGCTTTTTTGGGGAGAGCCTAGACTGGTAGCGGGGGAAACTCGAGGGCATCTTTCTCTCAGAGGTGCTTGCAGTGACACTGAGGAACACTGAGACTCAGAAGCCTCATAGGGAGGAGCTGATGGAAGCCAAGGCTGTAGGCTCCACCCTGAAACTCCGTCCCATCCAAACTGAACACACAGACTTTTAAGGCTACCAACTCAGGGAAGCTGCGAAAGTGCAGAGACAAGGAAACAGATCACAAACAAAAGAAATGGAGGACAAAAAGCGACTGGATATAGAGTTCAAAACCAAGCTTATAAGATTTTTCAAGAATTTCCTAGAAAAGGCCAATAAAATAAATGAGACCTATGAGGATATGAAAAGGGATCAACTATAAATAATAAGGGATCAACTAGAAATAAAGAATACATTGTCTGAAATAAAAAATATTATACAGAGTCCTAAAAACAGAATGGGAGATCACAAGAATCAAGACAAAGATTTGGAACATAAAGAGCCAGAAGATATTCCTCCACAGAAGCAAGAAGACAAGAGAATCCAGAAAGTTGAAGATAATGTAAGAAACCTCTGGGACAACTTCAAGCGAACCAACATCAGAATTATGGGAGTCCCAGAAGAAGAGAGAGAGAGCAAGATACGGAAAACATACTGAAAGAAATAGTGACAGAAAACTTCCCCCACCTGGTGAAAGAATTAAACTTACAAGTCCAGGAAGCACACAGAACCCCAAACAAAAGGAATCCATGGAGGACCACACCAAGACACATCATAATTAAAATTCCAAGAGCAAAAGACAAAGAGAGAATATTAAAAGCAGCAAGAGAAAAGCACATAGTTACCTATAAAGGAGCACCCATAAGATTGTCAGCTGATTTCTCAACAAAAACCATGCAGGCCAGATGGGAATGGCAAGAAATATTCAAGGTGATGAATAGCAAGAACCTACAGCCAAAAATACTCTACCCAGCAAAGCTATCACTCAGAATCGAAGGCCAGATAAAGAGCTTCACAAATTAAAAAAAGCTAAAGGAGTTCATCACCGCCAAACCAGAATTATATGAATTGCTGAAGGGGGTTATTTAGGAAGAGGAAGAAGATAAAGATAAAAATTATTAACAACAAATACGTAACTATCAATAAGTGAATCTAAAAACCAAGGGAATTAAAAAGTCTGATGAACACTATTAACAGGTGAATATAATAGAATCAGAGGTATGGAACGGGAGTTAACTAATGATTCTTGGGGAAAACGGGAGTGGGGGAATGGGAGAAGAGACTGAACATAAACTGTGCACCTATGGATGAAGACAATGGGGGGTGGGGAAAGGGCAGAGGGTGGGGTGGGAACCTGGTGGAAGGGAGCAATGGAGGGGGGGGAAATGAGGAACATTTGTAATAATATGAATAAAGATTTATTAAAAAAGAAAAAGAAAAAGAAACCTGAAACACCAATCAGAAAGAATGTATGCACCCCTATGTTCATAGCAGCTTAATTTACAATAGCTGAGATCTAGAAACAGCCCAAGTGCACATCAGTAGATGAGTGGATAAGAAAGCTGTGATACATTTATGCCATGTAATACTATGCAGCAGTAAAAAAGAAAAATCTCTCCCCCTTTGAGACAGCACAAAGGGAAATGGAGAATATGATGCTAAGTGAAATAAGCCAATCAGAAAAGGACAAGTATCACATGATCTCATTCACATGTAGAATCTAGTTAGCAAAAAAAACCAAACTGATGAACGGAGTGGATCCATGGAACAGAGTGCAGAATCTTTGAGGGAAGGCAGATGAGGGTGGGTGGGTTGGAGGTAATCAGTAAAAGAACTTGTATGCATATATGCATAACCCATGGACACAGACAATGGGATGGTGAAGGCCTAGGGATAGGGCCAGGGGTGGGCTGGAGAGGGTTAATGGGGAGAAAGGGGACATATGTAATACTTTCAACAATAAAGATTTAAAAAATAAAATAATATACCTCCACCCCTAATAAAAAAGAGAGAGGAGTTATAGAAGGAGATTGTGGGGGATAGGGAAGGGTTATGTGAAGGAGGGAGTTATTAGGGAGAGGGAAGGGTTATGGGTTATGAGATAGAGAGGTGTTATGATGGACAGGAAGGTGTTATAGAATTAGGGAGAGGAGTGAAGCAGAACTAGGACGGTTATAGGATAGGGACTATATATAGAGGATTACAGGAGTGACATAGAGGAATAGAAGGGTACAGAGAATTAGTAATATAATAAAGATTATTATATTACATAATGACCGGATCACAGATCAGCAGGAGGGTGGGGCAGTGAGCTACAAGCTGGCAACAGAGAGCTACAGGAGGGGGCAGGGTAGCAAGCTATGGGGAAGGGGCAGGTGAACTACAGGAGGGCAGGGCAGCAGGCAGAGAGCTACAGGAGAGCGGCAGTGAGCTATTGCCTACAAGCAGACATCGGAGAGTTACAGGAAGGGGCAGGGCAGCAAGATAGTTACTGGAGGGTGGGGCAGTGGGCAGAGAGCTACTGGAGGGTGGCAGTGAGCTATTGGCGAGCTACTGGTGCACGGATTTGTGCGCAGGGCTACTCTTTAGTAATAAGCTAAAGCAATGGTTCTGAAAGTGTGGTACCTAGCCTGCAGCAGCAGCTTCACCTGGAAACTTACTAGAAATGCACATTCTTGGGCCCTTCCTCAGACCTGCTGAATCAGCAGTTCTGGGGATGGGGCCCAGCAATCTGTGTGTTTTTTTGTTTTTGTTTTTTTTAAATTTATTTATTTATTATCTAAAATTGTTTTTCAGTCAAAACAGCAATCTATTTTAATATGTTCTCTAGGTGACTGTTGTGTGTTCAAGTTTGAGAATCACTGGGCTAAGGTGACCTTTAATTTAACATAAAAACTGAGCACTTTTTAGACTGAATAAGGTGCTCTCAAAAAGTTGCTGGGACCAGGCTTAACTAACTGAACAGCACAGGCCAGCGGGAGGCAGGACATTATTGGAGAGCAAGGGTAGGCGTAGGGAGACAAAGGGTTTCTAAGTCATTTGAAGGGATTTACAGAGCCAGAGAGGGTATTACAAAGAATCAGTGGTTGTCCCAGGGTTTGTTTTCTCAACACTGGTGACCAAGGTCGCTGCGAGGCGAGTATTTCCAGCACCTTCCTATTGGTGGGGTTTATTTAATGGGTTCTCATTACTCAGCACCTGCTGGCCCTTCTTGCTCCCTCTACGGGCCCCATCCTACCTGCTGGAGTCCATGGCTGCTGTGGTTGACATCCAGGCCCCAGAGTTCAAGGTCACTGTGATTCAGCTTATCTATAAGACTGTTTTCAATATTCCTATAAAGGAACTACATGCCACTCTTCATTTTTTCAATCTTTTGAGAAAGCAGGAATACCTGCCATCATGTTCTGCTGCTTGGTGGGTGGAATTAACCATCATGCCCTCTCTGCAGAACTCCCCAACCCAACCTGCTCCCTTTCCACAGGTGCCACAGGAGCTATCCCCTGTCCAGCTCCCCTCCTCTCTAGCTGCTAGCCCCAACTCCTTCCCCATCGCACCCTCTCTGCTACCCTTGGACTAGTTCCTACCCTGCTGTTCACCATCCTGCTGATCCTGCTACTTCCCACAGATTCCCCACTCTGTTCTTCCTGGTCTGGCCCAGACCCCCTGAACCCTCTCGCTCCATTGTTTCCTCCTCTCCTCTAGCCAGTCTGCCCTCCCTGGTCCTGATGAGAGCTTCCTGCGGACCCTTTACCTTTTTAAGAAAAACAGAAGTTTGTCTTTACTTCCTTAGGCATGAAAAGCAAATGGTTCGGAAGACAAAGGTAGAGCAAAAAAAAAAAGTCTAAACTGGACTTGGGCTTCAGCATCATTCTGAGCCTGTTGATGCCCCAGTTCATCCTTATGACCAGTCAACTCAGAACGCTGAGAAGAACCATGAGCAGGACACCTTTTGGCATACCCTGCGCCCTCCCAGGGCCAGGTGCCACCAGGCTTTCTTGCTCCCCCGTGAACCATTGGACTTGGATTCGGACATTAGTGCCCTGCCCCTGTCCCCTGGGGAAAGACTTCGCCGGCACTTCGGAGAGCAGTACATAGATGCCTTCCACATGCTCATGTGGTTGGGATGTGCATTGCATGGCTCTGTGTAATAATAGCTCCTGTAAGTGTCTTGGGGGCTTCATCCATCCATTCATTCAGCAGCATTATGACACACTTTCTGTGTGCTAAGAATTGGTCTAGGGCCTCAGGACTCAACGATAAACAAGACAGATTAGGCCACTGCATCACAGAATATATCTTATCTTGAGAGAAGCTTGAACATAAATAAGAAAATGCAGCCCTAGATGGTTTTGCTCAATGGATAGAGCATTGACCCGTGGACTCAAGAGTCCTGGGTTCAATTCTGATCAAGGGCATATGTCCAGGGTGGTGGGCTAGATCCCAGTAGGGGGCATGCAGGAGGCAGCCAATCAGTGATTCTTTCTCATTATTGTTGTTTCTATCTCTTTCTCCCTTCCTCTCAGAAATCAATAAAAATATATTTTAAAAAGAAATGCAAATTAACAAGATTACTTCAGAACATCATAATAATATGAAGGAAATAAAACAGAGAGGTTGGGAGGTGGGGGAGAGATCCAGGAAAAGCCTCTCTTAGAAGGTGACCTTGGGTTGTGACCTGAAGCATGAGAAAGAGAGGCTGCAGAATTCTCTGGGAGAAGAGAGAGTCAGGCAGACAGAATACCAAATGTAATCTTCCTGAGGTAAGAAACAGTAGGAAAAGGGAAAAGGCCAGCATGCCTGGAGGATAGCCATTGGAGTGTGTTAAGAAGTCAGTGTAAATGGAATACTAGCTGCTGTAAAAAAGAAGGAACGCTTACCATTTGCAACAGCATGAATTGACCTGGAGAGCATTATGCTAAGCAAAATAAGCCAGTTGGAAAAAGATAAATATCACATGATCTCACTCATTTGTGGAATATATGAACAACATAAACTAATGAACAAAAATAAAGCCAGAGAAAAAATATACTTTAGAATATAATAGGAATAATCCTGTTACTTGTAGATTTTTAATATTTCCTACAAGTTTTATGGTATGTTAGTACAGTTATATTATGTTATGTTAGTTCAGTTTTGGGTAATATTATTACATTAGAGACCCAGTGCATGGAATTCATGCATGGCTAGGGTCCCTAGGCCTGGCCAGTGATCAGGGCCAATTGTGGCCTTCTGGCTGTCAGCTGCCCCCCCCCCCCCCCCCCCCACTCCCCACGCTGCTGGCAAGGGCCTTTCGTTGTTCCGCACTGCCCCCTGGTGGTTAGCATACGTCACAGCGAGTGATCAAACTCCCGGACTCCAGTCTCGGCAATTTTTCTACTTTCTGGGGATTCCTGGCAAATGTTGGAACAGGTGGATAAAGGATTGGGTCTGTGACAGAGGGACTGTTCTGGGGAAAGAAACCAGAAAAACTTTTCAAGGCCAAATGGGCTGGTGTGAAAGAAGCTCAGAAAAGTTCAGAGAGAAAACCTTTAAAGCAGCTGTATCATCAGTAGGGATTCTCCAGAGAAACAGAATATAGCTATAGGGATGGAGATAGAGAGACAGAGGTAGAAATTAGATAGACAATAGATGATAGATAGATAGATATTAAAGAATTGGCTTATTCAGAGTAGAGTTCAGAACATAAAATGTCCATTGTATGGATAAACAAATGTGATGCATAAATACAGTGGGATATAATTCAGTCTTAAAAAGGAATGAAATTCTGATGCATGTTACAATATGGATGAACCTAAAGGCATTCTAAGTGAAATAAGTGAAATAAGCCAGGCACAAAAGGACAAATTTTGTAGGTTCCACTTCTACCAGGTAAGTAGAATAGGCAAAGCAATAGAGACAGAAAGTAGAATAGTGATTGCTAGGGGCTGGGGAAGGTAGGAATAAGGAGTGATTGTTTAATGAGACAGAGTTTCAGTTTGAGAAATTGAAGAACATTCTGGAGATGGATGGTATTGATGGTTGCACAACAATGTGAATGCACTTGCTGCCACTAAATTGTATACTTAAGATGGTTAACATGGTAAACTTTATGTTTAATATATATATATATATATATATATATATATATATATATATATATATATATAACTATAATAAAAATATATTTAAAAGCAGTGGGAAAAAAGAATTCATTTATGTTATTGTGGGACCTGGCAAGTTTGAAATTTGTAGGGTAGGCTTGCAGACTGGAAATTTGATAAAAGCTGGTGTTTCCATCTTGAGTCCGAAATCCATAGGGCAAACCAACAACTTGGAGACTCAAGCAGGATTTCTGTGTTACAGTCTTGAGGAAGAATTCCTAATTTTCTAAGAAACCTAAGTTTTTGCTCTTAAGGCCTTCATCTGATTGAATGAGGCCTACCCGCATTATGAAGGATAATCTGCTTTACTTAAAGTCTACTGACTGTAAATGTTAATCACATCTACCTTCAGAATAATGTCTAGTCTGGCCAGTATGGCTCAGTTGGTTGGGATGTTTGTCCAGTGCACCAGAAAGTCTTAAGGTTTGATTTCTGGTCAGCACACATATCTAAGTTGCATCTTCAATCCCTGGTCAGGGTACTTAATCAGGGTACATATGGGAGGCAACTGATTGATGTTTCTGCCTCTCGCTCTCCCTTCAACCCTCTCTAAAATCAATAAAAGAAAAAGAGTAAAACCAAAACAAAACATAATGATATCTAAACTAGTGCTTGGCAAAACAGCTGAGCACCTGGTTGGTATATAAAATTTGCCACTGCAGCAGTCATAGAAAAAGATACCTAAACTTCAAGGGAACAAAAAAGATTAAGACTATTTTATTTTTTCCAGTTTTATTTTATTTGTCAAATTTTATTTGTTTATTTCATTTGTCCTCACAGCCTCATACTACATTAAAGAAGTGTTATATAGTGAGTAACTAGAATAGTGTGGTATTGGCATAACCATAGATGTTAAATCAATAGAAAATAATAAGAGTACAGCAATAAATCCACAAATAATATCGATTGAGCTTCATCAAAGGAATCATATATTTCGATAAAGAAAGAAAGTTATTTTCAATAAATACTGCTAGAATTGGACATATATGAAACACCAAAATAAAACGTGCTCCCTGCCCCATACCATATACAAAAATGAATTTATATTAGTGTAAGCTAAAAATTATAAAAGCTTCTATAATAAAGCACAGGATAGTATTTTTCATGACCCATAGGCAAATATTCAATTAGACATATACACCATGAAAAAATAATAAATTTTATCTAATCAAAACTAAAAGTTCACCTTATTAAAAGAACATTAATAAAAATAAGAAGATAAATTGACCAAATATGACAAAGAACTCATATCTAAAATATATTTGTTAAGCTGAGACCGGTTTGGCTGAATGGATAGAGCGTCGGCTTGGGGACTGAAGGGTCCCAGGTTCGATTCTGGTCAAGGGCATGTACCTTGGTTGCGGGCATATCCCCAGTAGGGGGTGTGCAAGAGGCAGCTGATCGATGACTCTCTCTCATCGATGTTTCTAACTCTCTATCTCTCTCCCTTCCTCTCTGTACAAAATCAATAAAATATATTAAAAAAATAAAAATAAAAATAAAATATATTTGTTAAAACATCTATAAATCAATTAAAAATAGACAAAATACTTAAGCAGATTCTTAACAGGAGTGCAAAATAGTATAACTACTTGGGAAAACTCTCTGACAAATTCTACTCAATTAGACATCCTATGACCTAGTAATTTTATTCTAGATATAAAATCAAGAGAAATAAATGTATATATTCTCAAAAAAGATTTATGTAAGATTGTTCATAGCAGTTTAATCCATAATGGTCAAAAATTGTGAACAACCCAAATGTCCATCAATAAACAAATATGGGTATATTCATTAAATGAGATACTACACAGCAATCCTATATAATAAAGAGGTAATATGCAAATGGTTGTCATGCCCTCATGTCCTCACAGCCTCATGTCATCAGGCAGTAACTGCTCACTCAACACTGGGGAGAGCGGGTTAGAAACCAGCCAGGCACACATGAGCTGTCAAGAGAGAAATGGGGACCAGCCAGGCTACGGCTGGGAGAGAGACAATCCGCTCACCCCGAGGTCCTGGGCACCAGCGGCTGGACCTGTGCCTGGGCCCCAGGAGAGGGACAAGTTGCCCGCTCCGTGGTCCTGGATGCCAGCAGCTGCGCCTGTGCCTGCGCACCTGGGAGAGAGATAAGTAGCTTGCCCCGTGGTATGGGGCACCAGCGGCTGGGGCTGTGGCCCAGGAGAGGGACAAGCCACCCGTCCTGTGATACCAGGTGCCAGTGGCTGAGCCTGTGCCTGTGCCCTGGGAGAGGGACAAACTGCATGCCCCACTGTCCCCTGAGGCTGCGGCCAGCCCAGGCAAAGCCAGCCCAGATCCCGAGTGCCTGCAGCCAGCCAGAGTGAGGGAAGCCTGGGTCTCTGGTGCCTGTGAATAGCAGGATGAGGGAATCCAGGGTCCCGGGTATGGGGTAAGGAAGAGATGGTTAGGGGCAATCAGGCCAGCAGGGGAGCAATTAGGGGCAATCAGGCAGGCAGGCAGAGGAGGTTAGGGGCAATCGGGCCAGCAGAGGAACAGTTAAGGGTGATCAGGCAGGCAGGTAGGTGAGCAGTTAGGAGCCAGCGGTCCCAGATTGCAAGAGGCAGTTGGCCATCCCTGAGGAGTCCCAGATTGGAGAGGGTGTAGGCCAAGTTGAGGGACCCCTTGCCCTGTGCACAAATTTCATGCATTGGGCCTATAGTAAAAAAATAAATTGTTGGTGGGCACATGCAACAAAATGAATTAATTTCACAGATAATATTATGAGCGAAAGAAGCCAGACACAAAATAGTACATACTGTGATTCCATCAAGCTCAAGAACAAAGAAAACGAATTGGTGTTTATAGCAGTTAGTGTAACAGTTAATTCTTGGGGTGTTATGTACTAGGAAGGTGCATGAGTGAACCTTACAATGTGCAGGAAATAGAATACATCTTGACCTTAGTGGTGCTTATATAGATGTAAATACATGTTTTAAAAAATCTAACTGTTCACTTAAGAATACACTTTATGTACTTTTCTGCATGTGTTATCCATCATCAGTCAAGAAAAAAAGTGAGCCCTAACCGATTTGGCTCAGTGGATAGAGCATCAGCATGTGTTTTGGCTCAGTGGATAGAGCAACAGCATCAACGGTCCCAGGTTCGATTCCAGTCAAGGGCATGTATCTTGGTTGTGAGCACATCTCCAGTAGGGGGTGTCCAAGAAGCAGCTGATTGATGTTTCTCTCTCATCGATGTTCCTAACTCTCTATCTCTCTCCATTCCTCTCTCTGTAAAAAATCAATAAAATATATTTAAAACAAAAAGTAAAAAAGTGAAAATAGAAAAATCACTGTGACTGCTGTGTGAAGAGTATATGGCAGGATATCCAAGATGGCAGCTTAGGTAAACATCTAAACTGCTGCCGTGCACAACAATTTCAAAACTACAACTAAAAGACAAATGTCTATTACCCAGAACCACAGGAAAGCTGGCTGAGTGGAAGCTCTACAACTAGACTGAAAGAGAAAAGAGCATTCTGGGCACAAGCACTGAAAAACTGAGGTACAGGGATGCGTGTGTGATACGAGCTGGTGGTGGATTCTGGCTGGCAGTGGGAGTTACTTCCTTTACCCCAAAGAGAGACAAGCTCCTGATCTCTTTGAAATCCAGTTTCTGGGGAGAAGCTAGACTGTCTGCCATTGGATCAGAAAGTGAGGGTGGCTTGCTTGCAGAGCTGCTCACAAGAATAATTGTTTGCTGTGCTGGGGCGCGAGATGTAGGGACGCAGTCGGAGAGGCAGAGATGGCTGTCTGGCAGCCATCACTGTTTGCCACGCCCCAGCATAGTGATGCCCTGAGACTCCATTCTGCACAATCTACAAACACAACCAAGCTCTAAGCAGCAGCTTTTGCATATGAATGGCCTTCTTTATTACAGTTTAACCTAGAAAACTTGAAACCTGGTGCAAACAGCTCCAAAGCCTCCAAGCTCCAACCAGGGAGGGGAGGACTGTAGTTCAGGCTATAGCTCCTGCAGGGTGGCCTCAGACAGTAGCTGAACTGCACCCCATTGGAGATCCAGAAGCCAGTGTACTTAGTGGCCAGATTTCAATTCCTCACATCCATAAGTGACACATTCGGGAGGCAGACTCAGTGAGCACCAAAGCCTCACTGAAACAAGGCCTGCACCATAAGCATGTCTCCAGCGCAGCAGTTCTTCCATTACAGACACAGAGGGTCCTCACAGCCAATTGGCCTGGAGGTCAATTCCGCCCAGTGTACCAACAGCAATCAAGGCTTAACTACACCAAGACTTTGCACTCAGCCCACAAAGGGGTGTACCAAGAGCAACCACCTCGGGTGATTGGGGAAGCTGAGCTACTGGCCCCTATAGGTCACCTACCACACAAAGCTACTCTAACACAGGGAGGCAACCAAAATGAGAGACACAGAAGCATGTCACAAATGGGAGAGGTGGAGGAAAGTAAACTACTGGATGGCACAGAGTTCAGAACCACATTTATAAGGTTACTCAGGAATCTTCTAAAAGCCGCTGAGAAACTTGAAGAGACCTTCAAGGACCTTAATGAGAATACAAAAAAAAAAAAAAAAAAAAAAAAAAAGAAAGAAAGAAAGAAAGAAAGAAAGAAAGAAAAAGGACCAGTCAGAAATTAACCATACTGTCTGAAATAAAGAATATACAGAAATTCAACTGTAGATCAATGTACTCGAAGAGTCAAACCAAAGATCTGGATACGAGGAAACAAAAAACAGCCAACCAGAGAGGCAGAAAGAAAGAAGAATCCAAAAGTGTGAAGATAGTGTAAGGAGCCTCTGGGGCAGCTTTAAGCATACCAACATCCAGATTTTTGGGGTGCCAGAAGAAGAGAAAGAGCAGGATATTGAAGGCTTATTGAAAGAAATAATGACCAAAAACTTTCCCTACCTGATTAAAGAAATAGATTTACAAGTTCAAGAAGCACACAGAACCCCAAACAAGAGGAATCTAAAGAGGACCACACCAAAACACATCATAATTAAAATGCCAAGGGCAAAAGACAAAGAGAGAATCTTGAAAGCAGCAAGAGAAAAACAGTTAGTTACCTACAAGGGAGTACCCATAATAACTGTCAGCCTATTTCTCAACAGAAACTCTGCAGGCCAGATGGGAGTGGCAAGAAATATTCAAGAAGAAAAAAGTAAAGATAAAAATTATGAACAACAAATAAATATCTATCAACAAGTAAACCTAAAAATCAAGTGAATTAAAAATCTGAGGAACAGAATAAACTGGTGAATAATAAACAGGGGCATAGAAAGGGAATGAACTGATAATTTTAAGGGGGAAAGACGTATGGGAGGGTGCAGGAAGAGACTGGACAAAAATAGTACACCTATGGATGAGGACAGTGGTGGGGAGGTACAAGCAGAGGTGGGAACTGGGTGGAGGGGAGCTATGGGGGCAGTGGGGGGGGGTGAAGGAGAAACTATTGTAATAATCTAAACAATAAAGATTTATTAAATTAAAGAAAGAAAGAAAGAAAGAAAGAAAGAAAGAAAGAAAGGAAAGAAGGAAGGAAGGAAGGAAGGAAGAAAGGAAGGAAGGAAGGAAGGAAGGAAGGAAGGAAGGAAGGAAGAAAGAAAGAAAGAAAGAAAGAAAGAAAGAAAGAAAGAAAGAGCTGAGAACTAAACCTTGGGACCCAAGGATATTTCAAGGTATAAACAAAATAGATCTCATGGTTGACACTGTGTTGGGCAGCTGGAGAACAGGGAGAACAGCCAGTTGAAAGGGGCTATAATTCAGTAGTTTTGTTTTTTCTGTATTGATTTTTTCAAAATATATTTTATTGATTTTTTTTCAGAGAGGAAGGGAGAGGGAGAGTTAGAAACATCGATGAGAGAAAAAAAATCAATCAACTGCCTCTTGCACACTCCCCACTGGACATGTGCCCACAACCAAGGTACATGCCCTTGACCATAATCGAACCTTGGACTCTTGAGTCCACAGGCCAATTCTCTATCCACTGAGCCAAACTGATTAGGGCTTCCTGTATTGATTTTTATGTTTATTTTCTGTTTATAGCAAAAGATACTCTCCCCTCTCCCAATTCCTCAGTGTTTTAAGGTATCCTTTTGAAAACAACTTATTTGTTTTAAAAAGTAAGTGAATTTTAAGAGATACATACATAATAGTTCAGATGGGAATAGGCTCATTATGAACAAGATTGCTCTGGTCCATTTTATTGTCTATATTAATCTAGCAAACACAAGCTTATAAAGGCATAGGTACAGAATAGAAATAACAATGAAATCAACAGAACACACTCTCCCATCACACCCACATTGTGTAAACACACACAAACTACAGAAGTAAGAAAGTAGGTGTATTTAGTAAAAAAAACTTTCTTAAGGGACATATGTAATACTTTCAACAATAAAGAATTATTAAAAAACAAAAAACTTTCTTGATATTTCTTTTTTTAATTTAAATTCTTTATTGTTGAAAGTATTACATATGTTTCCTTTTTTCCTCCATTGACCTCTCCCAGCCACTCCCACCCCTCAGTACATGCCCTTACTCTTTTACTGTCTGATTATGCTTATATGCATGCATATAAGTTCTTTGGTTGATCTCTTACCCACTCTTCGGTCTGTTCAATGCTTCTATGTTTTTGGATCTATTTTTGTTCATCAGTTATGTTGTTCATTATATTCCACTAATGAGTGAGATCATGTGGTATTTATCTTTCTCTTAATGGCTTATTTCACTTAGCATAATGCTCTCCAGGTCCACCCATGCTGTTTCAAATGGTAAGAGTTCATTCTTTTTTGTGGCAGCATAGTTTTCCATTGTGTAGATGTACCACAGCATTTTAATCCATTTGTCTGCTGTTGGGCACTTAGGCTGTTTCCAAACCTTAGCTGTTGTAAATTGTGCAGCTATGAACATAGTGGTGCATATATTCTTTCTGATTGGTGTTTCTAATTTCTTGGGATTTATTCTCAGAAGTGGAATCTTTAGGTAATAAGGCAGTTCCATTTTTAACCGTTTGAGAAAACTCCATACTGTTTTTCCCAATGGCTGCACCAGTCTGCATTTCACCCACAGTGCATGATGCTTCCCCTTTCTTCACATTCTCTCTAATATTTGTTTGTTGATTTATTATTTATTTATTTATTTTTTAATATATTTTATTAATTTTTCACAGAGAGGAATTGAGAGGGATAGAGAGTTAGAAACGTCGATGAGAGAGAAACATCGACCAGCTGCCTCTTGCACACCCCCTACTGGGGATGTGCCTGCAACCAAGGTACATGCCCTTGACTGGATTGAACCCGGGACCCTTCATTCCGCAGGCCGATGCTCTATCCACTGAGCCAAAGCGGTTTCGGCTGTTTGTTGATTTATTGATGATAGCATTCTGACAAGTATGAAGTGACAATTTTATTAACCAGTGTCACCCCAATGTATCCCCTTGAATAACACTGCTATATGCTACAAGCAGTATAAAATGACTAGGGAGTTTTCAGCCAAAAAGTATTAGTAAAAAATATATACTCTTGGTGTATCAATCAGTTAATTAATATAAAAATTTTAATTTTGGGGGGAGAAGTAAAAAAAATGAAGTGTTGCTAGCATTCCTAAGGGGAGAAATGTAAGCAAAGCAGTCAGGGATCCAGAGTGATAAACTGTCAGCCCCTCGGTTGCATTCAGGATCTCTGATTACTTAGTTCTGCTTGCCTCTCCCCTTAGCATGCAAGCACTATGGATAGGACTATGACTGTTTTGCTCACAGCAAATCCCAGTGCTCAACAAAAAGCATGGCACATAATGTATGCTCAATAAACATTTAGTAAATAATTGAATGAAGGGTAATTTTAATGAGAGGCCTGTTTGTCTGGTTGATTCAGTGTATTCAAAGGTCTTTGAGGACTCTCCAGCAGGCTGCCTTAGTTCCAATCCTGGCTCTGCCACTTATTAGCTGTGTGACCTTCCTGGCTCTGCCACTTATTAGCTGTGTGACCTTGGGCAAGTCATTTAACTTCTCTGTACCTGTTTTCTTTTAAGTATATTTTTATTGATTTCAGAGAGTAAGGGAGAGAGAAAGAGAAATAGAAACATCAATGCTGAGAGAGAATCCTTGATCGGCAGGCTATTTCCTGCACGCTCCCCACTGGGGATTGAGCTCACAAACTGAGCATGTGCTAAGACCAGGAATTGAACCATGACCTCCTTGTTCATAGATTGATGCTCAACCACTGAGCCACGCTGGCCAGGCTGCACCTTAGTTTCTTCATAGTCAAATAAGAATAAAAACAGTAATACCCTGGCTGGCTTGGCTCAGTGGGTAGAGTGTTGGCCTGTGGACTGAAAGTTTCGGGTGTAATTCCAGTCAAGGGCACATTCCTGGGTTGCAGGCTCAATCCCCTGTGGGGGGGCATGCAGGAGGCAGCTGATCAATGATTTGCATCATGATGTTTCTCTCTCTCTCTTCCTCTCTGCAATCAATTAAAAAACAACAGCAACAATAAAACAGTACCTTTTTAATGAAGTTATCATGAGGATAAAACATGCTCATACATAGAGAGCACGAAACGGCTGAGCACAGGGGGTTCTATGAGGGTCAGCTGTTACTACCAGCTTCCTGTCATTGTGCCTGTCCCTCTCTTTGTGTTGGGGCTGTGTTGGACAAAGAACATCATTCCAAGGCAGAACCCTGGTCCATCTCAGTATTTGTGGCCATGGCAACTGCTGCATGTGCTAACTGTCCCAGGGACCTTGAGACTTATCCAGTCAACAGAAGTCCATTAAGTGCCTACTATTTGCCATTTTAGGTACTACAAACATGTCAGACCTAAAAACAAAATTATTAAAAAAAAATCATACAAAATCTCTGCCCTCATGGAGTTCATACTCTATTGGGGATTCAGAAAATACACAAGCAACAATAGGGAAAAAATGCATAGTATGTCAGAGGTGATAAGCATTGAGGTTGCGGGGGAGTGGAGAAGGTAATGGAGATGAAGAGGGCTGGAGGGAGACTGCAGCCTACAATTTTAACTCAGCAAGGAAGTCTCACTGGGAAGGCAACCTTTTTTTTTTAAAAAAAAATATACATATTTTATTGATTTCTTACGGAGAGGAAGGAAGAGGGATAGAGAGTTAGAAACATCAATGAGAGAAAAACATCAATCAGCTGCCTCCTGCACACTGGGGATGTGCCCACAATCAAGGTACATGCCCTTGACCAGAATCGAACCTGGGACCCTTCAGTCCCCAAGCCGACGCTCTATCCATTGAGCCAAACTGGTCTCGGCGGAAGGCAACCTTTGTGTAAAGACCTGATGAAGGGTCAGAGGGAGCCATGAAGATATCTGAGGGAAGGCCTGGTTGGTGTATCTCAGCATCAGCCCAGGTACCAAAGGGTAATAGGTTCGATTCCCAGTTAAGAGCACATAGCTGGGCTGCAGGTTTAATCTTGCATGTGGGAGGCAACCAATCAATGTTTCTCTCTCTCTGTCTCCCCTCTCCCTTCCTTCCTTTCACTGTCTCTAAAAAAAAAAAAAAAAAAAAAAAAAAAAAAATCCATGGAAAAATATCCTCAGGTGAGGATTAACATCAACAACAAAAGAACCACAAACTAACAAACAAATAGACAAACAAAAGGGTATGGGGGGAAGAACATTCCAAGGAGAGGAAAGAGCAAATGCAAAGGCCGGGAGGAAGGAGGCTGTTTGGTGTGTCTGGGGCATGCCTGGAAGCCACTGTGGCTGGAATGGAACAGATCAGGCAGATTGGGAAGTGAGGTCAGAGAAGCAACAGGGCAGATCACAAGGGCTTAAACAATAATGAAGGGCCTTGCCTTTTACCAGAAGTGTGGTGCATCTGGAAAGGCTTTGAGCCCGGAGGGCCCTGACCTGATCTTGGGGTTCACAAGCTCTCTGTCTCTGTGTGTGGATCAAATTGTGGGGATGGGGACCAGAGTGGGAGACCGGGGAGAGGCTGCTATGCTATCCATGAGGAGAGGCTGGAGGTTGTATCAGAATAGGGACAGAGGAAAGGGAGAGATGGTTGTATTCTGGATGTAATTTTAAGATCCTGGATAAGGACAGTCTGGCAATCTTCTGAGGATAGTTGACCTTTTCACATCTGGACAAGAATGGGAGAGGAAGGAAAATCATTTGGGCAAAAAATGAAAAAGAATCCCAAGTCAAATTTATAGAAAATATTCCTTTATTAACTTTAGGTCGAGAATATGTTTGCATATTTTTGGAAAACAACTCTGAGACCATGTGGATTCCGGCAACGGAGAGGAATTGACAGGATTGCTCCAACCATGAAGACAGGAGAGAAGCAGTCCAGAGATGAAGACACTGACATTGCCTTGCCATACCAGCAGTCAAGCAGCTGTGCATCACTGCAGGTTTCCCAGGACCAAACCAGAGAAGGTTGGACATGCATTACCACCATTTGTCCACCATCCAGAATTGAAATATCATTGCTGACATGTACACATAAGGAACTGTTGACATTGAAATTGGGACTCAAAAGAACTGTTGGCCCAGAAAAAGAACTCACTACAGATTGATTCATTGCCTTTCAGCATAATAATTATTGCTTGTCTGATTTTCGATTCTAATAAGTATATTTGCAGTAGGACATTATCTCACTCATCTAGGGGAAATGATGAACAACATAGACTGATGAACAAGAATAGACCCAGAGACAAGAAGGCATGGATCAGATTTCTGGACCTCAGAGGGAGGGTGGGGATAAAAGGGAAAGATCAACCAAAGGATTTGTTGTGCATACATATGAGCCTAACCAGTGGTCAAGGACAACAGGGGAGAGGGGGTCGGGGCATGAGTGGGGAGGGGTCTGGGATGGGAATGGGGGGATGAGGACAAATATGTGATACCTTAATCAATAAAGAAATCTAAAAAATAAAAATAAAAAAGTGTGGGAGAGGAACAGGACACAGGAGATCTGGCTGCCAGCTTAGCCAAGCGGGGGCCAGACCTTGACCCCACTTGTTGGCCTTCTGCCTGCTCCTGTGCTTGCATAAAGACGAGGGAGACAGTCCCTGCATGCCCAGCCCTAGCTTCAGTCTTCCCAGCGTCTGGGGGTGGGGTGGAGAGCAACCTGACCAGGAGGTGAAGGGCATGGCTAATTGCACTATCTTATCAGAGAGGCCAAACATGTACTAAAAGTCACATCACAATGAGTCCTTTCACTCAGCAAATACTCCCTGAGGCAGCCTGGGCTGGGCAATGCAGGGCAAGGTTGGGACCTAGACATTCTGGATCCTGTCCTTAGAGCCCCAGAAGATGAAATGTCACCCAATAGTGACAGCTAGAGTGGCCAGGGAGTGGTCAGAGCTGGGGTGTGGAAACCTGGGGTCTGTGACAGCCCAGGTACTTGCCCAGAAGGTGGGTGGTCCCAGGTTTCCTGGAGGAAGAAGCATCTGCACTAGAACAGGAAAGAGGAGGAACAGCTGGACATGGGAAGGGTGCAGGGCAATGTTGCAGAGAGGGGAACATTGGCCAAGGTCTTGACAGGTTACTTTTGACAAACAGAAGTGTGAGGGAGAGGGATTGGAGGGTGGGCTGGGAGGAGGGTGAGCGCTGAGTCCTAAAGCACTAAAGGACAACAGGGCATTGGGCCTCATAGGGCTGAACCCTTAAAGTGTGTTTGACTAGGGTTCCAGGAGACTCGTTCAAATTACCTTAAAACCCACACAATAAGTCACTACTTAATAGTATGTCCTCTGCCCTGTCTTTTTCAGGGAAAGAAAATGTTTTTAAAATTCTGGTTGTTTGTTGTCTTGAAAGTCTTTAATGATCCATGTGCCCAGGCTCAGAGAAATCTTGCAGCACTGTGCTAAATGGGTCATGTCACACCGTGACATTCTTGTGAGAATGACCCCAGGTCATGTTGGGAGTTGCCTATCAGCCTGAGATGCATGGCATGGCCCACCTGGGGTCTGCTTCAGGGTGCCAAAGATGTTGTCACACCCCTCGCTTTACCCAGATTCTGCCTGTGGGTAATAGCTTGTGTCCATCCCCAGACACAGCTTGAATTGCTTAGACACACAATGAAAGAATAAATGCACAAGAAAAGAAACCCCAACCTCACCCAAAGACATAGAACTTGATAGCATTGGAAGGCTGTGCAGTCAAAGGGGCTGGTAAAAATATTTAACCATCAACAGGGTGGGCATTGACTGGTCACAGTGGACAAGGCCGTGGGGCTGGAGCAAGGTTGGGCTGCCCCTGGAGGTGGCTGGTTAGATGTGGGAGGCCTGGGGGATGAGGCAATGGCTGTTTCATTACTTTCATCATCAGAACAGTGGAGTGCCAGTGTGGTTGCAATGATAGAAAATTTCTATTTCAGTAGAAAATAAAGACATCATAGAATAGCCCTATGGTCATTCCCTAAAGCCTCTTGATATCCCCAAATGTCCACCTTCTTCCAGAATAAAAACTGAGGTTTGTCCTGACAAGATGCTCTGTGAAGGGCACAAATCACAGTATTTTCTGTGCACAACCTGAATCTCATCACGAAGAACCATCGGCAAAACCCAACTGAGGGAATTCTACAAAATAACTGCTACTCTTTCAAAATGTCAAGGTCATAAAAGACAGGGAAGACTGAGAAAATGTCACGGATTGAAGGAGACTCAGAGGCATGACAACTAAATGAGAAGTATGGTCCTGGGTTAGATCCTGGACCAAGAAAAGGACAAGAGTGAGAAAATGGGAAATTCAAATAAATTCTCTAAATTAGTTGAAAATGTCACATCAGTGTTAATTTCTGAATTTAGTCATTGAACTGTGGTTATGCAAGAGAGGGTACTTATTCACAGGAGATACATGCCTGAGTATTTATGGATAAGCATATTGTCTCCAACTTACTCTCAAATGATTCAGCCAAAATTAAAAAAAATATCTATATCTATATCTATATCTATATCTATATCTATATCTATATCTATATCTATATCTATATCTATATCTATATCATCTATATCTATATCTATATCTATATCTATATCTATATCTATATCTATATCTATATCTATATCTATATCTATATCTACCTATCTTTCTACTTATCTATCTTATAGTACAAATGTGGTAAAATCATTAAATTTAGATGAAGGTTACTATTCCTGTAACTTACAGGTTTGAAATAAAAACATTGGAAGTTAGCATAAAATAATACAACTAATAAGTGAGAAAAAAAAAATGAGGCAGAGACAAAAGGACAGTCTGAGTTTTGACAAAGATTTGCACAACATCACTGCCAGTGGTAGTGATGACCCGAATGGTGAGCCCAGGTGTTTTCCTGGGGTCATGTCTCATCACACCGAAGAATGAGCTCCACAGACCAGAAGATTTAAGCAAAAGTGTGGAAAATTTATTACAAGCAGATTCAGACTCCCCGCAAGAGGAGGTGGACCTAGTAATGGGCTGCCTGTTAAAGCCTTGTAGTCCAGAGTATACATTTGCCACAGCCTCTCTATGTCACCTGATTGACTCCCTCAGTTGTTCTTGCCCAGCAATAGACCCGCACTTTCCCTGTTTTTGTGTGTACTTTCTCTGTCCCTATGCTGAACTTTCTCTGTTTCTCTGTGCTTGTACACCTTGTTTATGCAGGCCCTCCCTTGGTTTCCCATGCCTCCCGCTTTAAGCCCAGAAACATTTTATTGTTTCTGCTTGGTTGGTTCGTGGTTAGGCTGCTCAAACTGCCATGTCTGACCCTGCCTGTGTTCCACCTGCCTTTGTTTCCCACTGGACCCCTGCCCTATCTGCATGCAGGGGTTTCAAGCTAACTTCTCTCAATAGTGCCTTAGTCTCTGCATCTGTGACATAGGTCATGGGGTTTCCTAATCTGTGCAGACACAACCCCATATCTACCTCAGGCCCTGGACGCTTTGGGGGTAGTAAGCTGGTGGGCCAGGGTGGCAGGGCTGGAGACAGGAGGGGCACCTGAGAAGATTCCAGTGGCCTTCCTTGGGCACCAAGTTTGTTTCTGACCATTCCCAACTCCCAGTGTGATGGATTCTGCTCAACATTCAGAAATATTTGTGTGTGTCTGGGGAATGTTCCAGGTTTTAAGTGAACAACAGCAAACACAACCTAGGCCCAGTCTTCCTTTTAGTACAACAAGATTGTCACCCAACAAATAAAAATACAATGCAATATCATGTTGGGATAAGGGGTGTGAATTGAGCAGGGCTAGTGGATGGAGCTTGATGGGAGTGCAATATACAAGCAAGGATCTCTTGAGAGGTGGCATTTGAGCTGAGACCTGCAGATGAGAAAGAGCCATGCAGGTATCTAAGCAAGAGTAGCAGGCAGAAAAAGCTCCAGGGGCAAAGGCCTTGGGGCAGGAATGCCCATGGTCTTTTATAAGGAGGCCACTGAGCCAGGAGAGGTGAGCTGGAGCCAGATCTAGGAATGACCGTGGTGTTTATTCTGAGAGAACAGAAAGCCCCTGGAGAGCTGTGAGCAGGAGAATGCCACAAACTATTTTATACCTGTGGGCCAGAGAGATAAATGCCAGTGGCAAGTGGACACATTGTAAGGGGTAGTCATTGTGACTGTGGCCTGCCTCTCTTTTGGGGTTTCCTGTAGCAGACTAAGGCTCACCAGCTTGGGGGTTGGAGGGAGTAAGGGAAGGAGTTGGGACTGCTTAACAGCTTTTTTTTTTTAATTCCAATATATTTTATTGATTTTTTTTACAGAGAGGAAGAGAGAGGGATAGAGAGTTAGAAACATCGATGAGAGAAAATCATTGATCAGCTGCCTCCTGCACACCTCCTACTGGGGATGTGCCCGCAACAAAGGTACATGCCCTTGACCGGAATTAAACCTGGGACATTTTAGTCCGCAGGCCAACACTCTATCCACTGAGCCAAACAGGTTTCAGCTTGTTTAACAGCTTTGACTTTCTTATGTGACCAGCCCCAGAGGAGAAGGACATCACCAAGGCAATTATCTTATCAGATAAAGGCACACTTGCCCCTGGAGACACGTTCACCCCTAAGGCCCATGCTTGAGATATCAAGGACCTACCTTGCAACCAGTCCAGCCTCTTATTGGTGCCCACAGAGGCCCTGCCTGGGGGATTGGAAGTCCTCAGATTAAACCTGGCCCTAAGCACCAAGTGCAACATCAAGACAGGACCCTTGGACACACCTTTTCCCCAGTTTGCACCTTAGTTTCCCACCTGGAAAGGTTGGGGTGGAGACAAGGGGATGATTGAAAGCTGTGATGGCTATAGCTGGATGTGTGGAGTACCCCTAGGAATCCTCCTTGAACCTCTCTGAGCCTCAGTTTCCCTCTCTGCACAATGGGAATAATAGTGGCATCTTCACAGGGGTTTGTTGTGAGGATCCATGAGATTACATGTGTGTAGTACCTGGGCATACTTTGGGTTTTTCATTGGTGATCCCTTATGAGGATCAGGCTCCAGGGTCCCACGTGGTCTGGAATCCTGTTCCTGATACTTGTTACAACCTTAGGCCAAAGTTCTTAACCTCTCTGTGCCTCAGTTTCCTCATGTGTACAATGGAACATAACTTTATAGGAGCTAATGAAGTATTTGCACAAAGCACCTGGGGGAAGCCCCACCCAGTGAGTGCTCCCTAAAGCACAACCAGGATAGTAACTGTGGGGTGCGCCTCCCCCTCCAGGTGTGGCGCACAATATGTTCTAAAAATGGACCCTCTGCAACCAACCTATTTGATTCTGAGTTCTGATTCTTTCATACCCTATCTTGGGGACCTTGAGTATGTGACTTTACCCCGTTGTGCCTCAGTTTTTCCAAGTATAAGGCAGGGTAAAAATTGTTCTCACTTCAAAGGGTTCTTGTGAGGTTAAGTTGGCACATGAAAGCACTCAGTGCAGTGCCTGGCATAGATGTTTGCTATTTTCTTGTTACTATGAATATTCCTACTGATTCCCTGATCTCAGTGGCAGGTTGCGATGGGGTCTGGGCAGGTTGGGCAGCCCAGGAAGGAATGCCTGAGAGGTCACCCCAAGGAGCCCTGTAATCAGCTGTAATCAGGCAGTCCTGCCCCACCTTCTCCTTCCCTGGGTATATCTGGGCTGGTCCACACCCAAGCTCTGTACTGGCAAAGGAGGGCAGCTGCACTGGGAGCCATGGGGAAGGCAGTGAGTGGGCTCTGGGGCCAGGAGTCCAGGGTGTAGAGGGTTGGAGGCTGGAGGCAGGGGTTCTGGTGGGATCTGATGCCCTCACTCCCCCCTGTCCCCAGGAGAAATACGAGTTGTACTCAGTAGAGCTGGGTCCTGGCCCTGGTGGGGACATGGCAGCCAAGCTGAGCAAGAAGAAGGCAGGCAGTGGAGGAGGCAAGAGAAAGGACAAGCTGGAGAACATGAAGAAGGAGATGGAGATTGTGAGCATGTGGCTGAAGGGCTGGGTAGGGGGCTGGGGTGAGGGCCAGTGAGAGCTGGACAGTGAATGTCCTGCCCCCACCACACAGAATGACCACCAGCTGTCAGTAGCGGAGCTGGAACAGAAATACCAGACCAGTGCGACCAAGGTGAGCTGGGGCAGAGGGAGGAGTGGGTAAAGAGATGGGTAATGGTGAAGAAGGAGAAAAAGGGAAAATGCATGACAGAGAGAGGTAGATATGGAGGGAGAGAGGGAGGGAGGGAGGGAGGGAGGGAAAGGGAGAGAGAGAGAGAGAGAGAGAGAGAGAGAGAGAGAGAGAGAGAGAGAGAGAGAGAGAGGGAGAAGAGAAGCAGATAAAGAAAGACAAAGAGAGAGGCAGAGAGATTGCAAGAAAGAGAAACAGGGCAGAGACATCAGGAATACAGAGATAGAAAGTTGAGAGAGAGAGAGAGAGAGAGAGAGAGAGAGAGAGAGAGAGAGAGAGAGAGAGAGAGAGAGAGAGAGGCATAAAGGGTGGAAGGAGAAAGGAACAAGAACAGAGACAAAGATGGAGAAAGAAAGAAAGAAAGAGAAACAGACAGATGGGGGAGCAGAGGGAGGGAAACAGGGAAGGAGAGACAGGAGAGTGTATGGGGAGAGGAAAGCCCTTAGCAGCCACTGCTCCCACCCTGTCCCCAGGGCCTGTCTGCCAGCTTGGCTGCGGAGCTGCTGCTGCGGGACGGGCCCAATGCTCTGCGGCCACCAAAGGGCACCCCGGAGTACGTCAAGTTCGCACGGCAGTTGGCAGGTGGTCTGCAGTGCCTCATGTGGGTGGCTGCTGCCATCTGCCTCATTGCCTTTGGCATCCAAGCCAGTGAGGGTGACCTCACCACTGATGACAATGTGAGTGTTGGATACGGAGGGAGGGAGGGGGGGGTTTGGGGGTGGGGGAGAGAGACACTGGACACAGGGCCCCGGAGGAGAGAGAACATTAAGCGTGAGACTCGGGACACCAGGGACATAGGGTGGAGATACAGAGACACAGAAATGCAGCTCCAAGATATGGTCATGGAGGTGGGGATGGACAGACCCAGATCACAGTAGACACAGAGATAATGTGTCCCAGGTGTGGAGGCCATAGGGAGATACAAAGAAATGCAATACGTAAGAGCTGGGGCTTGGGAATGGAGGACATGGGGCAGAGGGCATAGGGGACATCAGGATTAGGGACAAAAGACTCAGGACACAGTACACAGAGAGACATAAGACATCAGACAGGGAAACGGAGACAGGGAGAATCTAGAGATAGAGGAGGAAAGGACATTATATATATGACAGGAGTCAGAACAAGAGACATGGAGATTTAGGGACATGTAACATTGCATTTGGCATGGGATGGGGACTCAGAATTATATAGATATGGAAGACACTCAACATAGGAACTTGTAATTTGGAACCCGAGACACTGATTGTGGAGTTCACAGAATATGAGGCATAAGATTGACAGCACATAGGCACATGGAAATGGGGACATGGGGGCACAGGAACTATTGTGTCCAGAAGATACAAATGATGACATGCAGATTATGAAAATAGAATATGAAACATGGAGCACAGGAAATATAGGATGTGGGAGTATGAGGAGACCCATGGCAGTGGACATGTGGAATGTAAGACTTGGAGAACACAGGGAAAGGGGACATATATGACCAAGGTTCTTGGTGACATGGAGCACAAGTCATATGATGGGGACATGAGAGACCTAGGATTCAGGGGCCAGCGAATATGGGATACACAAGACAATGAGAATTCAGGGCCACTTAATGTGGGATATGAAGAATAGGAGGCAAAAGCCACAGGGAATCGTGCATAAGGATTTCTAGTAGGGTGGGGGAAATCATGGTAGAAGTGACGCTAAGAACACCAGGGTGCAGATCAGTGGCCTTGTACAGGGAGCTTCCAGCCTCTACTCATAAGCTGACTCCCTCACCTCCGCCCCCAGCTGTACTTGGCAGTGGCTCTCATTGCTGTGGTTGTGGTCACTGGCTGCTTCGGCTACTATCAGGAATTTAAGAGCACCAACATCATCGCCAGCTTCAAGAACCTTGTGCCCCAGGTGGGTTCCACAGCCCTTTACCACTTCAGATTCCAGACTCCACACCAGCGCTGGCAGGCTCCTGGCCCCTCCCATTATGCCCAGCCTACCTTTTGCACTTGGCCTCCACTTGTCCCTATAGGTTCTCACTCACCCCCTTGTTCATCTCCCCACATTCCATTGAACTCAGCAACTTCCACCCCCACCCCTTATCCACAACTCTGGTGCCCCTGCCCCACAGCAAGCAACTGTAATCCGAGACGGGGACAAGTTCCAGATCAATGCCGACCAGCTTGTGGTGGGTGACCTGGTGGAGATGAAAGGTGGGGACCGAGTGCCCGCCGATATCCGCATCCTGCAAGCCCAGGGCTGCAAGGTGGACAACTCCTCGCTGACGGGAGAGTCGGAGCCACAGACCCGCTCCCCCGAGTGTACACACGAGAGCCCCCTGGAGACCCGCAACATCGCCTTCTTCTCCACCATGTGCCTTGAGGGTCTGTGAGGACTTGCCTGCTCACCCAGCTGACCACGCTGCCTCAACACTCCCTATCCCACTTCCATTGCCCTTCTGCTATTGTCTGAGACCCACTGCCTCCCATTTCACATGCCTGCCACCTCTTTAAGTCATACTACCTCTCTAGCTCCTGTTATTGCTACTCTCTTCCCAGGCCACACTGCCTCCACTGCCTTGCATTAATGCCTTCCCTCCCCACCCTTCAGTTCATGCTGCTGTGCATGCCCCACCGCTGTCCTCCCAGCCCTGAGTCACCCTCTTGGCCCACTGCAGGCACAGCACAGGGCCTGGTAGTGAACACGGGTGACCGTACCATCATTGGGCGCATCGCATCACTGGCATCTGGAGTAGAAAATGAGAAAACACCCATCGCTATCGAGATTGAACATTTTGTGGACATCATTGCAGGCTTAGCCATCCTCTTTGGTGCCACATTTTTTGTGGTGGCCATGTGCATCGGCTACACCTTCCTGCGGGCTATGGTCTTTTTCATGGCCATTGTGGTAGCCTATGTACCTGAGGGGCTGCTGGCCACTGTCACGGTGAGTTGGGGAGGCAGAAGGGGGTCCATCTGTCAATTCATCCAGGCTTCCGTCCACCATCTCCCAACTCCCTATCTATCTATTTATTCACCACCCACTTTTTTATATAATCCATCTTTCCCTCCCACCCCCATCCCTCCACCTACCCATCCAGTCAGCAAACATTCCTGAGGCTTCTGTTGACCATGTCCTGTGCCACACGCTAAGGACTCAGAGATGAAAGGCAGGGTCCTTCACTGAAGGAGGCTGAGGCTTGAGGGTGTGGACAACCTTCAACAGTCAGTTCAGAGAAGGCTGAGGGAATGCTCACTTTCTTACTTTCTTTATTTGTTAATCTTCACTTGAGGGTATATATTTTTCCATTGATTTAGAGAGAGTGAAAGGAAGGGAAGCGAGAAATGGGGGGTGGAGAGGGAGGGAGAGAGAAAGAGAGAGAGAGAAACATTGATGTATCAATCGGTTGCCTCCTGTGCTGACTGCTGCTGGGAATCGAACCTGCATCCCAGGTGCATGCTCTTGACTGTGAATCGAACTTGGGAGCCTCCAGTGCACAGGCCAATGCTCTGAACCACACTGGCCACATTTTCTCATTTTAATTGTGTTGATAAGTGAACTTACAGAACCTCAGCTAGGGCAAGCTTACAGAGAGGCCTGGCTATGTTTATCTGGGTGAATTGGGGAGGCATCCCAAATAGGAAGCACAGGTTGAACAAAAGGTATAGGCAAGAAAAAGGCTGTTTTTTTTGGGGGGGGGGGGGGGAGAAGGGGAGAATGCTGCGTAATCAGTACTGTGGCTGGGGTAAAGAATTCCCAATGTCAAGCGGAGGGAAGTGAGCCTGGAAGCAAAGACTGATCTCCAGGTTGGCTTTTTTCACCCAGGTCTGCCTGTCTCTGACAGCCAAGAGGCTGGCCAGCAAGAACTGTGTAGTCAAGAACCTGGAAGCAGTGGAGACACTGGGCTCCACGTCAGTGATCTGCTCTGACAAGACGGGGACCCTCACCCAGAACCGCATGACTGTGTCCCATCTGTGGTTTGACAACCACATCCACTCAGCTGACACCACGGAAGATCAGTCAGGTTTGGGAGTGGGGAGAGACAGGGCCTGGAGCAGGATGGAGGCTTAGATGGGAGCACAGAAGTTACTGAAGAGGCCGCGGGAGGGCTTTGCATTAATGGAGAGGAACTCCATCCAGATGGGCCAGGGTCCAGGGCGGGCTTGGTATGGAGTCTCACGGAACTCTCATAGGAGACACCACACTGGGTTTGAAGAGAAGGCTCGGTCCTGGAGTATGAGGGGAGGGTTTGGGTCTCACACAGGTCTGGGAGGGGAATCCTGTTCTAAATGTGTGTGTGTGGGGTGAGGGGGTGGGGGTGGGTGTCGTTGTGATGTGGGAGAGCGCCGCTCTGGGTCTGTTGCAATCTGGTGTGGTCGCCTCATGGCCCCAGCCTGGACATCTGTCCTCCAGGGCAGACGTTTGACCAGTCCTCGGAGACATGGCGGGCGCTGTGCCGCGTGCTCACCCTGTGCAACCGAGCTGCCTTCAAGTCGGGCCAGGACGCGGTGCCCGTGCCAAAGGTGAGGGCCGGGGCACTTGGGAGGTAATGGAGCCCGGTACCACCGGCGCGCACCTGACGCCCTCCGCTCCCAGCGCATCGTGATCGGGGACGCATCGGAGACCGCGCTGCTGAAATTCTCCGAGCTGACGCTGGGCAACGCCATGGGCTACCGAGAACGCTTCCCCAAAGTCTGCGAGATCCCCTTCAACTCCACCAACAAGTTCCAGGTGTGAGCCGCCTCGGGCCAGTCCGCCCATCGCCAGCCCCGTCCCCCTTCTCGCCACCTCCCTCTGCCGCCAGGACTCTGGCAGGTGGCAGCTTTCACTTCAAATCCCGCTGGACCAGCACCGGCGCTAAGCCAGTCCATTCCGGCACCCGGGCCCTCACTACAGCCCCTCCCCAACCTCAGCTTAGAGAGGACCTGCCCAGCCCCAACCTGGCCATCCTGAGGCTCTTCCGCAGCGCTCCCCCCGCGCCCCCCCGTCAGCCCCGCCCCTCCCCTTTGACTGGGCCCATTACGCTGTCCCCTTAACGCCCAACCCCCGCAGCTATCCATCCACACACTGGAGGACCCCCGGGACCCGCGGCACGTGTTGGTGATGAAGGGCGCCCCCGAGCGCGTGCTGGAGCGTTGTAGCTCCATCCTCATCAAGGGCCAGGAGCTGCCCCTGGACGAGCAGTGGCGTGAGGCCTTCCAGACTGCCTACCTCAGCCTGGGAGGCCTGGGCGAACGCGTGCTGGGTGAGTCGGCCAGTACGGGGTAGGAAGGGGGTAGCCGGTGTGCGAGAAGCTAGCACAGTAGCACAGACCGAGGCCAATCCTCCCTGCCCTTTCCTGGCTGACTGCTAATCTGCCTCAGTCTACATACTCACCTTTGTTTCCCCTATTTCACTCCTGATCTCTGTCTATGCCCAATTCCTACCTTCACCAAGCCTCTCCAGATCTGTCCTCACTTGGACCTTCCCTATCCTGACCCAGCCTTTGACCCATTGGTTTTCCTAGCTCTTGCCCCAATTGCTTTCACCTCCACTTTTCAGTCTTCTTCTTGACCCTTTGACTGTCCCCAATTCCTGCCTCAACTCAAGTCTTTCCTCAATCCTTGTCCTGACCTCTGACCTCCCCCAATTTTGTCTTGACTCCTTAAACTTTCCTAACCCCTTCCTGGGCCCTGGAAGGCGCAGACCTGTGGTCAAATTCTGGAGTTTTCTGGTCAAATTCTGGACTTGCAAGAATTGTCTCCTATCTAAGTCAGTTTTTTTTCATCTGCAAGAGGAGGATCCTCGTAGTCTCATAGGGTGAGTGTGAGGATGGATTCAGATAATGTGAATGAAGGGTCAGCACAGGGCCAGGCATCACGGTGCGTGGTGCAAGGGGCCTGGCCTTGCTAGCAAAGGGTCCACCCAGGACTTTCCTGACTTTTCCTCTCTTCTGATCAGGCTTCTGCCAGCTCTACCTGAGTGAGAAGGACTACCCACCTGGCTATGCCTTTGACGTGGAGGCCATGAACTTTCCAACGAGTGGCCTGTGCTTCGCGGGACTTGTATCCATGATAGACCCGCCCCGGGCCACTGTCCCTGATGCTGTGCTCAAGTGCCGCACAGCAGGCATCCGGGTATGCCACTTGAGAAAGGACCAGGCAGGGGCAAGAACAGAGGATGGCAGTATTTGGGGATGAGGAACCCTGTGTTATCTGAAAATAGCTTGAACCAAAAAGGGAATATTTTGGTTCATGAAACTAAAAGTACTGGGGAATGAAGTTTCAGATATAGCTGGGTCCAAGCGTTCAGAGTCATTAGGAATTTCCCTTTATGTGCCAGCTCGGCTTTTCTCTCTGCTGGCTTTATCGTCAAACAGTTCCTCCATTTTAAGACAAATATGACCATCCCCCAGCAGCTCCAATTTACCTGTTTAGCTGCCCACTCTTTCTGTGCCCCTTTTGCAGTTGCACTAGACTGGGTCACATGTTCCTCTCTGAACTAGTCACTGTGACTGGGGGAATAGAGACCTGTTTGGCCAGGTCAGGACTTACTTGGCCAGAGAGAGACCTTAACTAGAAACTGAGGGGAGGAGTGGTTCCCCAAAGACAAATCAAGGGTGGGAGAGCCAGTGCTGAGCAAGTATCACCCACCCCCAAGTCTTTCCTGTGGTCTGGAAGACCCTATAAGATCTGAGCAGTTACTTTTTGAAGCTTATTCATTAGCTCTCTACCTCTTGCTCCCTCCTTTCCAGTCATCTTGGCCTGCCTGTTGTTCCTCCAATAGTTCATGCATGTTCTCACCTCTCATTTTGCATTGCTGTTTCCTTTGTCAGGAACACTCTCCCCCCAGATTTCTATGTGGCCAACTCTCACCTCTTTCGGGTGTCTGCTCAAATGTCACCTTCTCGATAAGGCTTTCTCTGGACACACTTAAAATTGAACCATCCATTTTTTTTTTAAACTCCATGCTGTTTTTCTTTTCTTTTTTTCTTTTTTTTTAATAATATATTTTATTGATTTTGTACAGAGAGGAAGGGAGAGAGATAGAGAGTTAGAAACATCGATGAGAGAGAGTCATCGATCAGCTGCCTCTTGCACACCCCCTACTGGGGATATGCCCGCAACCAAGGTACATGCCCTTGACCGGAATCAAACTCGGGTCCCTTCAGTCCCCAAGCCAACGCTCTATCCATTGAGCCAAACCAGTTTCTGCGTGAACCATCCATTTTTTACCCAACACTTGCCATCCCTTTTGCCCAGTTTAATTTCCCCCTTCTTCTAACATGCTGTATCATTCATTTCATTTCTTTTTTAAAAATATATATTTTATTGATTTTTTTACAGAGAGGAAGGGAAAGGGACATAGAGTTAGAAACACCAACGAGAGAGAAATATCGATCAGCGGCCTCTTGCACACACCCTACTGGGAATGTGCCCACAACCAAGGTATATGCCCTTGACCGGAATCAAACCTAGGACCTTTCAGTCCACAGGCTGATTCTCTACCCACTGAGCCAAACTGGTTTCGGCTATATTATTAATTATAATTAAAAAATATTCTGTCTCTCACATCAGAATGTCCATTTCATGAAGACAGGGATTTTTTAAAAAATATATATTTTATTGATTTTACACAGAGAGGAATTGAGAGGGACAGAGTTAGAAACGTCGATGAGAGAGAAACATCGACCAGCTGCCTCCCGCACACCCCCCACTGGGGATGTGCCCGCAACCAAGGTACATGCCCTTGACTGGAATCGAACCCGGGACCTTTCAGTCCGCAGGCCGACGCTCTATCCACTGAGCCAAACCGGTCCCGGCAAGACAGGGATTTTTGTCTGTTTTGTCTCTGCTACTTCCAAGGCATATCAGATGGTCACAATTGGTTGAATAAATGAATGAGTATATCACCAGGAAAGGCAGTAAGAATGGGCTGATCTGAAGGAGTCAAGGGTCTGCTGGTCCTTCCCACAGGTGATTATGGTGACAGGTGACCACCCCATCACAGCCAAGGCTATTGCGGCCAGCGTGGGCATCATCTCTGAAGGCAGTGAGACAGTGGAGGACATTGCTGCTCGTCTCCGTGTGCCTGTAGACCAGGTTAATCGGAAGTAAGCCCCCTTAGCTCTCCCCATGGATCTTCCCATGCCCTACCCAGACTAAGGCCCCAGTGATGCCCTCCTACCTTCCTCCCCAGGGATGCCCGTGCTTGTGTGATCAATGGCATGCAGCTGAAGGACATGGATCCATCAGAGCTGGTTGAGGTGCTGCGCACCCACCCTGAGATGGTGTTTGCTCGTACCAGTCCCCAGCAGAAGCTAGTGATTGTGGAGAGCTGCCAGCGACTGGTGCGACCCTGCTGATGGAGGTGGGCAGAAAGGCTGGGCTGGCCCTGGACTAGCCTTTCACTGACCACCTGCCCCCCTCCACCCACTCCCTGCAGGGTGCAATCGTGGCTGTGACAGGGGATGGTGTTAATGACTCCCCAGCCCTGAAGAAGGCAGACATTGGTGTGGCCATGGGCATTGCTGGCTCAGATGCTGCCAAAAATGCAGCCGACATGATCCTGCTGGATGACAACTTTGCCTCCATTGTGACAGGCGTGGAGCAGGGTCCGGGCTGGGTCAGAGATAGGGGCAGGCAGTGTGGGCACAGGAGGAAGTGCTCTGCGAGGAGGCTGAGGTGCCTGCTGTGCTCCCATAGGCCGGCTGATCTTTGACAACCTGAAGAAGTCCATCGCTTACACATTGACCAAGAACATCCCTGAGCTGACGCCATACCTCATCTACATCACCGTCAGCGTGCCCCTGCCCCTCGGGTGCATCACGATCCTCTTCATAGAGCTCTGCACCGACATTGTGAGTCTACAGCTCCACGCCTTCTCCCACACGTGGCCACACACGCATGTCCACAGATGGATATGATGGGTAGAGATCACCACAGGCAGGCAGGAAGATAGACACAGACAGAACTACACATGGGTAGATGCTCAGGTAGGCATGGACAAAACCTATGGACACACATGGATTCAGATACAGATACTCAGATAAACAAAAGTATTGACAGATACAGATGTCTGGCTAAACTTGGATCATAGACCAACATCTCTCAATAGGTATGGACAAATAAATACCATCAGATAGACTCAAGGCAGACAGATATGAAAGAGCCACAAATGTAACCAGAGGCTGGCCATGTTGACATGTTTACTCAACAACTTACATAGTGCCTAGTATGGACCAGGCACTCATTAATTTAATTTTGCCCTCATAGCCACTCTATGACCTGGGCTTTATTTATCACTCTTGATTTACTGATGAGCCCACTGGGCATAGGTAGGTTGAGTAACTTGCCCCAGGTCACACAGTTAATAAGTGGCACAGCTGGGATATGAGGCCAGGCAGTCAGATGCCCCAGAACCTGTGCTCTTGATCAGTATGCCTTGCTGCCAGTCTGTAGTCACACACATATGGGGTGGAGGATGTTTTTTTTCTACCAAGATCCATTTGGATATTTATAATATAATTTGCTTAATATAATTCACTTAATATAAATTATGTTGCTATGAGAAAAGCTCCTAGAGTTATTGAATTTTGAGTCCTGCATAAGGTTGCCTTAGCAGGGACAGACCAAATTACTTTGTGTGCCTCATACAGTCATAGTCCGGCCACAGTCCGGACGTTCCCCACCATTGGATACAGAGAAACAAAGATAGTGACAAACATAGAAACAGGTTCACAGAGTCACAAAAGCAGAGACACAGTCATAGAGAAAGATACCAGAGACAGGGACAGAGAAACAAAGTAAGGGAGGGAAATAGAGGGGCCCAAGACTAGAGTACCCTAGAGAAAAAACAGAGACAGAGAAGAGAAGGTGGCAGGAGCAAGGGAGGAGACAGAGACAGAGATGGGGAGAGAATATGTAATAGTGCACACAAATGTAGATGCTCTGATAATGACAGATAGCAGGACATATGTGAACAGAGATGTGGAGTAGATATGCCAACATGCCTGACAGGGGCCAGCTGGACCTAGGCTGTTCAGGCAGGTGAGGCTGTGTAGTCACTGCAGATCTTACCTCCTAACCTCAGTCCTATCCCTGCCCACTGGCAATGAGGAAGAGAGCTCCAGAGGGTAGGGGACCGGGGCCCAGGAAAACCCTTAACCCAGGTTGCTTCTGCTTCTGGACAGTTCCCATCTGTGTCCCTGGCATATGAGAAGGCCGAGAGTGACATCATGCATCTGCGGCCACGGAACCCAAAGCGTGACCGATTAGTCAATGAGCCCCTGGCTGCCTACTCCTACTTCCAGATCGGTGAGTACTCATGGGGCTGGGAAGTCTGGGGCTCTCCTGAAGGGCTGCTTATCCCCTTGAGGTCTCTTGAGGCTCTGGCTTGTTTTGGATTTTGGTGTCTGCATTTGATCCTGGATCTGTCATTCTGAGTCCTATCTGTATACAACGGTTTCTATGATCCCTTATATCCCTTCTCTACCTCTGTTCTCTATGATCCTGTCTCTTGGTTGTTGCCTTCTTCTGGAAATTTTGAGTTCTCTGAGTGTCTCTGTCACTCTGCCATCTTTAGTGTCTTTATCAATCTCCTGGGCCTTGTCTTTCTGTATCTGTCTCTCCAAGTCTGCTCCTGTCATTCTTATGTCATCATTTCTAAGTCCCTGATATATCTGTCTCTGTGTTTCTGTCTGTGTCTCTGCCCCTCTCAGGTGCCATCCAGTCATTTGCTGGCTTCGCTGACTACTTCACAGCCATGGCACAGGAGGGCTGGTTCCCACTGCTGTGCGTGGGGCTGCGGCCACAATGGGAGAACCACCACCTACAAGACCTGCAGGACAGCTATGGCCAGGAGTGGGTAAGTCCCATGACTCCCTTATTTCCTATGCCAGCAATATGGTATGTTGTACACATGCAAACTGAGCTCAGCCACAGTATCCCAGACACCCGGGCTCCCTGCCAGTTCTGGGGCAGAGGGCCTTTCTTTACTGTATCTTGCTCCAAACTCTTCTGAAGATGGGCCCTCTCCCTGCCCTGACAGTAACACATCATCTCAGGTGTGGAACCAGGCCCCTATTCTGTTATTTCCCTCTGTATCACTAACACAGTGTATATACATTTGTGGCTGACTTTAATGAAGGTTTGGAGCACAGAGGTCAGACCTGATTGGCAGATGTGCTTAGCTTGTCCTATAGAGCTCAGATCAGGTTATTTCCCTTAAACATTTACTGCCATGGTTAAGAATGTCGACCTTAGAGCCAGGTTGCTTTGGATTCATATAGTATGCCATGTTCCTCACTGTGGTGAAACCCTGGGCAAGTTGCTTTGACTCACTGTGTCCATTTCCTCACCTCTAAAGTGGAGAGAACACTGATGCCTACCTCAGTGATGGTCAGTGTGACCCCTAGACCAGCAGCATCAGCATCACATAGGAACTTATTTGAAATGCAAACTATCAGCTCCTCCCCCAGACCTCTGGGGTCAGAAACTTTGGGGGCAGGCCTGGAATCTGTTTTAACCAGCCCTTCTGGGGTGCTGGTGCACATTGAAGTTTGAGTACCACCAATCTATCTCATGGGAATATTGGATTAAATGAGATAAAACATGTGAAACACTTGGTACCTGCAGCATAGAAAGTGTTCCCCACACAATGAGCTGGTATTAAAATTGTTTTATTAATTCTACCTCCTTTCATTATGAAAGCGATTGGATGACCTGTCACCTACCCATGCACTGACATCCAAGCTCCACTAGAAGGCTTCTGTGCCTCACACTGTGGTCCTACAAACCTAGCAGATCTTGTACCTCTTTCACCCCCATCCTAGGCTCTGATGTGTGGAAAGAGCAGTTAAGGGACCTTGGCCCCAGCCCAAGTGCCAGGCTGGCTGCAGAGGCTCTCCCTTTGAGCTCAGGCTGCTTTTGTTCCCTGTTCCACAGACATTTGGGCAGCGTCTGTACCAGCAGTATACTTGCTACACCGTGTTCTTCATCAGCATCGAGATGTGCCAGATCGCTGACGTTCTCATTCGAAAGACACGCCGCCTCTCTACCTTTCAGCAGGGCTTCTTCAGGTGTCCCCAGCCCTGTCCTCAAGCCCTAGTCCCAACTTCCATCAGGTCCTGACCAGGCTTACTGCAGTCAGCAAACACCAGCACTAAATGTGCAGATGTGCCAGTGCCAGGTGCTAATATTCCTTATCAATAGCTGGTCAGTAGCTCCCCCATGTGCCTGTCAAACTGGCCCCTTCATGTTTCATCAACTAAAAGGAAGATGCTGATAGACCAGCACTGTTGTGGAGAGGCAGGCCACTCCTGTGTTAAATGTTTAGAACATCTCCCTGCTGCTAATGGCATCTGACCTCCTCTGACCCAGTACCCTATTTCTATCTGGTCCTCATTTCCTAAAAGCTTAGACCTGAGTCCGGCAGTCTGAGCCTGTTCCACCCTGTGCCACCTGCAGGAACAAGATCCTGGTGCTTGCCATCGTGTTCCAGGTCTGCATCGGCTGCTTCCTGTGTTACTGTCCGGGAATGCCCAACATCTTCAACTTCATGCCCATTCGGTGAGGGGTCATGAGGAGTGAGCAGAGGGATGGGCATGTGGGACATAGACTGGGGGTGGCCATCACCTTGTCATCTCCCCTGTGCCCTCAGGTTCCAGTGGTGGCTGGTCCCCATGCCCTTTGGCCTCCTCATCTTCGTCTATGATGAGCTCCGAAAACTTGGAGTTCGCTGTTGCCCAGGGAGTGAGTGTGGAGACTGGAGGCCTGGGGATTGGGGGCTGAACTGTTCTCAGAGCACCTGTCTGACCTTTGACCCTCACACTTGACCTCCAAATCAAATTGCCACAACCGCTGAGACCCTGGCCCCGCCTCCTGACCTCTCTCCCCTCACACTGAGTCTTTGTTTTCTCTCCCAGGCTGGTGGGACCAGGAACTCTACTATTAGAGGGACCGCTGTCTCTACCACAGCCAGGTTGGGGCAAGATTCATGGAACTGTCTGGCAGTCACTCAAACACCTGAGCAATCAAGAATCCTAGCCTGACCTGTGTCTGTTCCTGTAGCCCATGGCACCCCAACCTTGAAGAGACCCTCCCTACTGCCCTTTCCCATCTAAAAGGATCCTCTGAGCTGGTGTGGGGAAGCCCCCATCTGAGGGAGGAGGCTTGATGGGGAGGAGCTAGTAGCTCTTGTGAGGTGGAGTACTTGGGGGCTCTTTAAAACACACTTGTGACTGCATTAATAGTAATAAACCAGCTCACAGTGACTGCTTTTAATTTGGTTTGGCACCATCTTAAGTGGTTTTCAATAGCTTCTTTGGTCCCACAATCCTACAACTTAGGGGCTGTTTTTATCAGGGCTGTTATCTCCAGTTCCTAAAACACAGAGTGGCACACAGTAGGTACTCAATAATCCTTCATTGGGAAAATAAAGTCCCATTTCTTTGCCTAGGGTTACAGCATTTAAAGGTGAAATGGATGTACCCACGCTCCAGAGCACTCTTTAAGCATTCCACTAACCTAAACACTGCCCCTGGGCTCTCAGCACCCATTCTTTCTCTGGGGAGGCTCCTTGACTCAGGGTGTCAAAATCTTTTCCACCTCAGGCTGCCCTGCAGCCTTCACAGGTGTCTCCACTCTTATTCCATTTGTTCACTCCTTTGCAAAGCAATGGGCATCCCAACTTACTCCTGAGGTTAAACTCACAAGCTCCTCTTTACATCCTCACCTGAAAAGTTAAGCTTCCAACTGCCAGAAATATTACCCGTCCCAGGACCTCCACCTCCCTCTGGCTCCACCCTTTCTTGTCTCTTTTTTCCTTTCTTTAATGAGTCTCTCTGGCTAGACCCCTGGCTTCTCCCTCGTCTTCATCAGTGCCCCTGACCAATCTCAGTTCTGTCTCTGCAGTATTACCCGCATGTTTCTAGCTTCCCCAGGCATGTCTGAGAAGACCCAAGTTGGTCTCTGTATCATCCTCCAAACCTGCTCCCATCCACTGTTGCATCAGTAGGTTTCCCCTCCTAGGAAAATGTGATAAGACCTTGGGAAGGGCTCTTTACTCCTTTCTCCCTTGTCATCTCCACAATCCCCCTACCACACAGAAAAAACAAAACAAAACAGGCTGATGGTCACCACCTCTACTCCGCTTATAGCCACTCCCCTACTTCCGCCATCCTGTCCTGGTCCAGTCCTGATTTTCTAACCTCAGTCTCCCCACCCACAGTGGCCACAATCTCCTCAAAGCCAAATCTGACCCTGTCGTCCCACCACACAGAACTCTCCCTGGTTCCCCACTGTCCCTGGTCAACTCCTCAGCCCAACCCTCAGAGCCTTCTGGGATCCAGACCCTGACTTCTATCTCACAAACCCCCTTGAACTTGTTCCAACCAGTTTGATGAAAAGGGAAGGTCCTGACTTCAAGGCCTTGACACCTGTTTTCTCCTCTTAGTCTAACTCATCTTTCAGGTCTCAGCTCATACATCTCTTCCAGGGAGCCCAGCCTGTCTTCCCCTCTACCCTTCTCCCTTCTCCCCACCTGAGTCAGCTCTGGACCACCGTTTTATCATCACAGCTCTGATCACTAGTTTAGCTCATCAGTCCTACTGCTCTGACCAGGCTTCACCCATCACAGCCCTGATTCCTCTTGGCCTATGTTACTCACTCCCCGCTGCCACTCTGGTCTGTCTGTATCCCGTGGAAGCTGGGACTAGTTCATAGACAGTTAGCCACCGGAAGTGGGGCCTGGGAGTACCTGCCCAGCAAACTGTTGAATAATTTCCGCAAACTTCATTTGTTCCAACAAGTGTCAAGAGCTAGGTGGTACATGGGATAAAGGTATATGAGAAAGTGACTCCATTACATATCCACCTACCTGGACTGGGGGAGTACCGGCGTTAATCCCCTTTTAAGTCAGAGTCAGGGTGACCAATCAATCACTTCCCCATTCCTCTCCCAAGATATTTGTGGACCCTATCTTGACTAGGGGTAAAGGATGGGGCCAAATAGTGGTTGTATGTTCCCTCTGAAAACATCAAGACTGTCATAGCAGAGCTGAGCAGCTGTGCACGATGCTTTCCTAGGCCCAGAGTTAAATAACATTATGGCAGGACCTCTACTAGTATAACAGATTGAGGGAGGGGGCAACTGCCCAGTCTCACATCATGGGGGATTCCACTGGGAAAACCAGGGCTGGGGAACACTCTCCTGAGTGGCAGGATTTATATCACGGTGGAGCTAAAACATGAAATTCAAAGCTCTGGCCAAAACCGGTTTGGCTCTGTGGTAGAATGTTGGTCTGTGGACTGAAAGGTCCCAGGTTCGATTCCGGTCAAGGGCATGTACATTGGTAGGGGCACATCCCCAGTAGGGGGTGTGCAGGAGGTAGCTGGCTAATGTTTCTCTCTCATCGATGTTTCTAGCTCTTTATCTCTCTCCCTTCCTCTCTGTAAAAAATCAATATATAAAAAAAAAAAAGAAAAGAAATTCAAAGCTCTGCTTCTGACATCCCTCAGGGAGGGGTCAGAAATAGGGCAGGGAGCTGACCCCATTGGATCAAGGAAAGGTTGGTATGGGGAGGGTGGCATCCAGGACAACATCCAAATTTAGGGACTCAAATGCTCCGCTTGGCTGCAGCTGTCTCTGAACTCTACCCTAAGAAGACTCAGACCAGACTTTATCTGAGGACCATAGAACTGAGGAACTCAGAATCACAGAAGTCTGCCCCAATTGTCCAGTGTGCAATGGGAGCTTTAGATGGTTGTAAGGAGGGTGAGTTAGTAAGACTGGGTTCTCAGATAGATCCCCTCGGCTGCTATATAAAGGGTGGATCAAAGTAGATTAGGGACAGGGGTCTTGGAGGTAACCAGTGAGGTAAGGGCCCATATGTAGAGGGCCAGGTTAAGGTTGTGAGAAGTCCCCAAGAACTTTGGATTCTAGCTTCCCTCTATTACCTGTTCTCTAGTTTGCCACTGCTCAAACATTATATTCTTTAAGCCCTTCAGTCTACCCTGGGAAAACAAAGAGCTACAGGAGCATAGGACAAATCAGAACCAGACTGTCTACCTGGCTTCAAAGCCAGAACAAGGGCCTCTGGGACACGCGAGTGTGGTATTGGTAGACAGCTCCAGAGAGAAATGTAGGCGGAAACAACTTCTTCCCAAATACTGTTTAATTCACAAAAACCTGCAGACAAGGAAAAGATATGTGAATGCCTGAGACTCAAGCCTAGGAGTGCACGTTGACAACAGCGACATACAAGGCCAGGGTGCTGAGGGCCAGCAGCCCTGTCACTACTGCTCGGGCCAGAAGTGCTGTCCAGCTGCCCAAGGAACAAAGGTGGACGAAGGTCCTGTGAGGAAACATCACAATGAAAGAAGGAAAACAGATCATCCATCCCCTTTTGGACCCATCCTTGCATCCCTCCCAACTCACTCCATGACAAAGGCCTTATAGACGCTGAGGAACATCAGCAGGAGGACAGCTGGCCGGAAAGTATGGTACAGGTCGTAGCGTGTTATCATCCACACCTGGGCAGATGCAATGATGTAATGGACCTGAAGGAAGGCAGGAAGTCAGGGCCAAGTACTGGGGAGAAGTACTGCCACCAGCAAAAAGATGTGTATGGGACAGTAGCACTGCCTACCAGACTGATGTTGGAATCAATGCTCATCTGGATGTATTTCCAGTCAAATTCAATGCCCCGGGCTCCAACCCAGAGGGGGATGCAACTGAAAAAGGCAAAGGGGAGGATTCTCCAGTACCCAGAAACCCTCAGCACCCAGAATCTGAGATCCCACCCTCCAGAATCTCTCTGAAACCCAGTTGTTCTTTCTCAGGAACCTGCACACACCGGGACATAATGAGCTCTGCAGTGGCCCAGCCCAGGGCAGCAACCATAATCTTGTACTCCCCTTTGCCGGCATTCCGAGACATGACAAGGTTTAGGCCTACTAGGTCTGCCACATCCACGCTGGCCTTCATGAACTCCTGTGGGTCAGGTTAAGGCTTGAGTAAGTACAGATGTCAGAAGGCCTTACTTGTGCACTCCCTCCCCGATTCCTTGCCCCACTCACCCCAATGAAGTCATAGATGCCGCCTTCCCAGGTGGGAAAGAAAGTGGCCAGGAACAACATCTGAGAACAGAAAACAGAGGTCACCTCAAGGTATGGGAAGTTAGTGTGTACGGTCCTGGGGTTCTCATATGGAGAGGGATCACCAGCTGAGGGGGCAAGATTACAGGACTGGTGGAGATGCAGGGAAGAGGCCTGGAAGCTTTTCTGTGGTGATCACAGGGTCAGACCTAGAGGTGTGTGGGCTAGCCGCGACCAGCAGCATTTGCAGCACCGGGTGGTGGTTAGTGGTTCTTAACCATACAAAACCCCTTCAAACGGTATCACTGAGTTTTCTCAGTCTTACAAAAATAGCTATGCAAAAGCTGCTTGCAGGCGTCTCCTCAGGTCCCACCCTTCCAGAGCCCATCTTCTATGGTAGAGTTGAGGACCACACAGCGCGGTCTGGGCAGGGTGGAGCGCTGCGTCTGGCGAGCCTGGGGCCAGACGAGCGGCTCTGGGCGCCCTCACCTTGCACAGCTGCACGAAGAGGTAGGTGACCCCAGCCTGGACGCACTTCCAGAAGGCATTGTACTCGGACCTGCAGGAGCCGGCGGTGAGGGCTCGCCCGGACCCGCGCCCCCCGCCCCGCGGCCGCCCCGCACTCACAGGCCGCTGCACTTGTAGGTGATGAAGTAGGGGAAGTAGGCCAGCGCGAAGCAATTCCCGAAGTGAAACAAGGTCATGGCGCCGCCCCCGTCCTTCGCAGGGCAGGACTCTACCTCGCCCGCCAGACGCCTGAGCCCGCGCTGGGAGCCCCGGCCTCCGCCGCGCCCGCGCGGCCTTCTGGGAGCGGAGTCCGGGCGCCGGGCGCTGACGTCACGAGCTGCGCCCGCACGCAGAGCGCGGCCGCGGGAACCTGCGCCGGCGCGTCTGCCCAGGAGGATCGGCGCCCGGCCCTTGTGCACCTGCCGCTGGAGGAAGTGGGGACTCCTCCCCTTCCTCCCCCCCTCCGAACGGCGCGAGACACGGCGCAGCTGTGAGCACATTTTTATTTCGCTTGTGGCCCACGGGCTCTTGGAGAGGCGGAGGTTCTGGACTGGGAGCGCAGGGGAGTGGAGGGGCTGTCGCACTTCACTTGTTTCGGCTATACATGTGACGGACGAGGTCCACCACCCGGTGACTATAGCCGAATTCATTGTCGTACCTGGGGAGGGCGGTAGAGGGTCAGGGGATCCCTCCCCATTACCCCCAGCTCCCTGTGTTCTCTGACCCGCCCCCCTTACCAGGAAATGAGCTTTACGAAGTTGTCGTTGAGCGCGATGCCCGCTTTAGCATCGAAAATGGACGAATGGGTGTCGCCGATAAAGTCCGTAGAGACAACCTGGGTGTCAGAATTTCTGAGGTAAGTTTGGGTCGCAAAGACCTCCTGGAGTCCAGGTTCTGACTCAGGCATATTGGCTCTGCGTTCATCTACAATATTTGGTGGAGTTCTACTGTGTCCAGGCTGTGGGGATGGGATATGAAGAAGGCAAATGGGGGCTTTGCTGGTGAGGGACTGGCCAAAGGACACAGACCACAAACACCCTGATGCTGTACCAATACATATCATTTCTTGGGAATAATTCAGGCACTTGGAATGGGGCTGGCACAGAGGCCCAAGTGGAGGCAGCAAGGCTGAGTTTGGATGACTCAGGCTCTCAGCAGACCTGAGGTAAAAGGAGCTGCAGCACAGAGGCTGCGAGGGTTTTGGCCCTGGTGTGGAAGGCCACAGGAAGGTTTTCTGCAGTGGGGGGAGGAGGGATGTGATCTGATTTCATTTAAACAAGAGGTCCTGGTGGCTGTGTGAGGGTGGACTTGCAAGGAGCTAAACCAGGGAGATAGCACCAGAGATAGTACTACTGGGAACAAAGGGACAATGACATCTGTTTTTCACAGGGAAGGTGCCTGCCCATGGCCTGCCCTGAGCAAGTGTTGAAAAATGGTGTATTTTGTCTTGTTCAGGAAGCATGTATTGAGCCTCTGCTGCATGCCAGGCCCTGGGAAGATGGCTGGAGCTATGGAAGTGAAAAGATAGTCTCCAAATCCTCGCCTTATTGGAGTGCACATGCTAGCAGGACCAATCGTGACTGAAATGGAATTTCAGGTGAAGAAAGGGGCCACAAAAAGAACATCTTGCTGAGGAGGGAGGCTAAAGTAAAGAATTGGAGGAGGTGAGGGCAGATATATGGCCACTTGGGGGAAAAGCTTTCCAGACCAAAGGAGCAGCAAGTGCAAAGATGCTGAGGCAGGAGATCTGACTCTCCCAGCCCTGCAGTTCCTATACATTGCGAGCAGCTCCTTGGCAAGTGGGAAGTCACGCTCTCTCCCAGAGGATTCTCCCAGGGTCTCTTCTCAGTCCCTACCTCATCCTCGGTGTAGGCAAGTATGCCAGCCATTGGTCCCTTGGCTGCTGCTTTTATGGCATCTTTGATGGCTGAGTATGTGGTAGGTCGGGCTAGGCGGCAGGTCAGGTCCACAACAGACACGTCTGGGGTTGGCACCCGGAACGCCATTCCTGTCAGCTTCCTGGACAGTTCCACATCGAGGTGGAAGTCAGAACCCACAGACTTCTCCATCTGTCCCCCTCACCACCGCCTTCCTCTCATTAGATACCTCAAGGATTGGGGCCAGTCTGCTCTTCCCAGGGTGTGCCTCCCACCCTGGTTGCAGCTTCCTGCACTCATACCCTTTGAGCTCTGGGATGACTTTGCCCACGGCCGTGGCAGCCCCTGTAGTGGCTGGGATGATGTTCTGGTGGGCTCCTCGTCCATCTCTCCAGGCCTTCTTTGATGGCCCGTCCACTGTCTTCTGAGTGGCCGTGTAGGAATGGACTGTGGTCTTGGGGAAGAAGGCGGCTGAGGTGAGGCCTTCCTGCTCGTAAGTTCCTGTGCCTCTTTAATTTAGGTCTGAAGTGATGAGCCAGGTGTAGAGGTTGTGAGGCCACCACAGAACCCTGGAGGGGCACCTGCATGCCAGGTTCAGCCTTGCCGAGTTACACAGAATTTTAGAAGACTCCACCCCTGGTGGGCCTTTCCTCTTGAAACCAGTTTTTTTCTACTAAAGTCATACATTAAGCAAATCCTGAGAGGAAGAGGTACCGTTTCCCTGCCATCCATCCTGCCCAGCCCTCTCCCCAACTCACCATCAGTCCTTCCACAATCCCGAATCGCTCATGAATGACCTTGGCAAGGGGGGCCAGGCAGTTGGTGGTGCAGGATGCATTGCTGAAACAGCCCGGTATGCAAGGGAACTGTGAGGTGAGTGTCAGAGCCACTCTTCCTCATTTGGGGATATGCTCATAGGCTTGGATTTGTGAAAAGTCAGGATGGGGATGAGAAAGATCACTGGGGATGCCTTCAGACTAAAGGAGGCACCGGAGGTGCAGCTGGGGAAGCCCCCCAAGCATATTCTCCAGAAGTTGTGCGTTTCTAACAGTTTTAGGAGGATGTTAACATAGTGACTGTTAAGACTTGGGGAGGGAGAAGCAGATGGAGATGTGAAAGAGGCACCAGTGGGGGTGAAGGTGGGGTCGGGAGGCTGAGTCTGATCCCTTTCCATCACAGGCTGGCATGTTCTCTGGACATCACCCACCCACTTCTGGATGTTGCTGCCCGTTACCTGACAACTTTCATGGAATCATGATTATAGTCCTTTTCGTTCACCCCCATTACAAACATGGGTGCATCTGGTGAGGGTGCGCTGATGACCACACGGAAGGCACCTGCCTGGATGTGGTTCTAAGGAAGGAGGAAGGAGCACTGGTGTCATGAATTGATGAGATGCTTTGAGTGTCACACCCCCAAGCCAGCCTTGCCCACTTCTCCCCCACTTACAGAAGCTTCCTCTTGGGACAGGTACACTCCTGTCGACTCTACCACATAGGGGCTCCCGACAGATTTCCAAGGGATCTCTTTGGGCTGCTTACTGTAGAGAGGTGGCAGGGCTATGTATCAGTCTCCCTTGCACGGCCTTGCCTTCATAATCCCTGGCCATTACTGTTTGAAAGGCTGACTAGACACCTTCCACCTGGCCTGTAACCATCTCTTCTCTCCACCCCCCATATAACTTAGCTATCCCAGGTAGATTTGACCCTGCTAGTCTTGCCTCTTGGCAGCTTGCTGAGGAGGGAGGCTGAAAGCTTTCCAGGCCAAAGGAGCAGCAAGTACAAAGCTGCTGAGACAGGAGATCTGACACTCCCAGCCCTGCCATTCCTATCTTAATACATTGCGAACAGCTCTTGTGGACTCCTACCTTGACTGCCATTCCCCTGCTATGCCCTGCTATATATAAGTGCCACCTCCCCTACTCAGTCTCAATCACCCTCTGTCTCCAGGGGACCACCCCTGACTATGGCCAACCAGGTCAGTCCCTTTCTACATATGTTGCCTAGAATGTAGACTCCAGAAGGGTGAGGCCTGCTGCACTGCTTCTGATTCCCTGCCCTCACAACCTCACCGTGGCCCTCTTTGCCTCTTGTCTCTGTCACTCAGCTTCTGCAACAGGGAGCCTACTGCCAGAGGCTGAGCAAGTCCCTGAAGACGGGCACTACATCCTGGGAGCAATGGGGAAGAGGGGTGGAACTGTAGCCTCAGGTTACCCTGGGGTCAGCAGTGGTTACTATTTTACATCAGAAAGATCAAGGCCTTTTTGGTTTCCACTTTTATAAATTTACTAGAGGCCCAGTGCATGAATTTGTGCACAGGTGTGGTCCCTCGGCCTGGCCGGCAATTGAGGCCTATTGGGGGGCTGGCTGGCTGGGAGGAGGGGCTGCAGGAGGTTGGCTTTGGTAGTGCACTGACTGTCAGGGGGCAGCTCCTGTGTTGAGTGTCTTCCCCACCTAGTGGTCAGTGTGCATCATAGCAACTGGTTGACCGGTTATTCATGTCGTTGGGTTGTAACAGTCGCTTAGGCATGCATATATATATATATATATATATATATATATATATATATTTACACACCTCTGTGTGTGTGTGTGTGTGTGTGTGTGTGTGTGTGTGTGTATATATATATATATATATATATATGTATATATATATAATTTTTTTTTTAAACTTGGTAGTTTGCATTTGGAACATTAAATATTATTGCTCTTTTTGGTTTGTATATGAGTCTTTCTTCACAGGACTTATCACAACTGCAGTATTTGCTTTTGTGATTTTTTGTTAGCATCTATCTCATCTTTTAGATCGCTCTAAAGGCAAAAGGGTTATGCCTATTTCCTTTGTCATTGAGCCTGCTTCCTCCAAAGAGGTTCAGATAGTGTTTGTAGTGCTATTTTTTATTAGCCATCTACACATGTTTACTGAACACCTGCCATGTGCCCATGTTTTAAGTGCTTCGCCTTCACTGAATCATTTAACCTCACACCCTTGTTGGCATTCTCCAGAGAAGCCAGGGCAGAGGTGAAGGGGTAGGAGACAGAGCTGGCTGGAAGCACAGATAGGTTGGTCCTAAGATCTGTACTGGCTGCATACCAGATTAAAGGAATGAATGAGTAGCTTCCTCTCTTCTCCCTGGGCCACCACACATGGTTCTCTTTTCTTGGTCATCTTCCCTGTCAGGTCATACTTTTCATCATTTGACTCAATTACCTCTTTTGTGAGGTGCTCCCCATGTCCTGCCTTCTGAGTTAGGGAGGAGGGCTACTCAACAAACTTCTCTGCAACAGTGGTTAAGTTGCTACCTCAAAAGACCCAGCCCTTTCCCCTAGACTGTTAGGCCCTGCCTTCCTGCGCAGGGTTTTGTTTTGAGGATTCCATTCATTCATTCAAGGAAGTACTGAGTATTCCCAGAGCCAGGGTCTGCACTGTAGGATAGGATTCTTCCTGCAAGGAGGCTGTGGCCTTGTGGGAAAATGCCCTTCTCAGTGCTCCCCACATGACTGTTTAACTTTGGCTGTGCTACGTGCAATGGATCTGATCCCCACCCCATCAGTTACAAGAAGAAATAGGCTCAAGGAAATTCACTTCCCTAGCCCAAGGTTGCCTGTCTAGAAAGGGTGGAGCAGGGTAAAGTGCATCCAAAAGCAACATCACTTTTGTGCCTGGGAACACCCACAGTGCAGTGACAGTGGGGTGGCGCGGGGAATAACCACTGCAGTGACCTGACAAGGCAGAACCCGAGTAGGGCTGCACAGTGATTGGGAGAATGCTGCAAGTGGCAGGAACAATGGTGCCCAGGTTGAGGAAGGAGAGGACATGGTATGTCTGAGTAATGACCTCTGTGCCAGAATTGGTTTTGGTTATGATTTCAAACTTGGGTCAAGAAGCTTCTCTCACCCATGTTCCAATCCCCACCTCCACCCCTTCCCTGCACCGAGCCCTGATCACCTAACCACAAGCCTTCCTTGTCCCTCATTTATTCACATCCCCCAGCACCCTAATAAATGAGAGGGGGCTGGGAGTGGATCTGCTGGGAGGAGCGCTGGAAAGGCTTGTGAGCATGCAAGCACAAGTATATGTCAAACCAGGGCCAGCAGTGGCCAGTAATTTACATTAGAGATATGAAGTAGGTTCACTATTTTCCATTTTATAAATTTTTAGTTTTCTTGATGTCTTTGGAGCATCTAATAATGGGGCAAGAGGTGGATGGCCAGTGTGGCTGAGATTACATTAGAAGGCTCAGGCGTAGGGCTCATAGTGCTTGTGGGGCCCTATCAGGAGCTGGGATTTTATTTGTGGGGTAATGGGAGGGTTTAAGTAGGGCAGTAATGGCCCAGTTGACGTTTTTAAAAAGGCCACTGTGGTTGCTGTGTAAGAACCGAGTAGGAGCACTTGGCCAGATGGCGATGTCGCTTCCTGGGAAGGGAGATGAATAAGTTTGGGGGTTGATGGAGAATCAAGAGGTGCGTTTTAGACATGTTGAATTGATATGTCTGTGCGAAAACTTGCAAATGTGCATTAAATCAAAAGTATTACTGAGAATAGGGGGAGCATCTTCTAAGTAAGTGCTTCCTAACCATTTTAGCAGTCACAGACTTCTCTGAGACCTCCCTCTTCAAACCAGTACCAAGATACATACATGCTGAGGGGTTATGAATCCCAAGTGAGAGGCTGGGATCCCATTCTTGTCATCTTTACACCCCCTCCATTATTTTGTTGTAGGCATGCATCAGACAGCTGCCCTTACCACTGGAAGACACTGATCTCCTGTTTATCCACAACCAGCCGTCCATTCTTGTATTCCACAGTTCCCTTGTATCGGCCATGGGTGGAGTCATACTTAAACATGTACACCTGTGGGAGACAGAATGGCTCTTGATCTTGGGGGAGGCAGGGTTAGGGGAGCAAGCATCCCTAAGGAATCCTGCCTTGGTGAAGGTTTCATATTGCAGCTGAGAACCTTCCAGAGAGCACCCTTGAACCCCCCGGTCGTACCCTTTACCTGCTACTCACCATATATTCCGGGTCAATGAATGGATCGTTCACTGCTACTACCTTAACACCTTTCTGCATGCAAGCTCGCAGCACCAGGCGGCCGATGCGTCCAAATCTGTCCAGCACAGGGATTGTGGGATTGTTTTCAAAATCCTCAGCCAGCAGGCAGAGGAGGGGACAGGAAAAAAGGGGGTAACAGGAGGCTTCTCAAGGGAACTGGGTGGGACTCATTGGTCTCGGGGAAGAAGGCAACCAACCCTTTGCAGGCAGCTATCACCTTGCTGATGATCTCACCAGTTTAACCGATTTGCCCGCTTCCTCACCCATCCACCCTTTACCCTATTCCTAATCGTGTAGCTGGATGGATTTTTCATAATTTCAGGTCTGATTATGTCTCTTGGCCTGAAAACCTCCACAACCCTATCAATAAAACCAGATCCAAATTCTTTACCATGGCTTACCAGGCCCGTCTGCTTTCCACTACATTCCTTCCTCTTCTGCCTTTTTTGCTCCACACCAGCACTGAATTCCTGCCTGTCCTTTGCACGCTGCACTGCCACCTCTACCTCCGAGCCATTGCTTGCTGCACAGCTGCCACACGGCTTCACTCCAGGGTCACTTCCCAGAGGTCTTTCCTGACACCCCAGCTAACACTGGCCTCTCCAGTCCTAAATATACTCCATACTGTTCATTCACACATCAGCAAACCAAATGTTCCTTAGTTGATAGTTGTTTTCCCATCAGAATAAGCAAAGCCCTGTCTGACTACTCCCCCCCCACCCCCCCACGTGCACAAAATGAAAGCATTGTTGGTGAGAAATGTGGATATTCAGTAACTGGAGGAATGCCTGGGCCCTACAGCTTCAGGAAGGCTCGGAGGCCAGGGCTGACTTACCCATTGATGCCAACAGTCAGTTCCCGAATCGCAGAAGGCTTCTTAGTTAGAGGAGGTGGAAGAGGTAGAGAAGGAGGAGGAGGAGGTGGAGGAGGAGGAGGGGGAGGAGGAGGAGGAGGAGGAGGGGCTTCCTCCTTGATAGGCTCTGGCTCTGGCTCTGGCTCTGGTTCTGGCTGTGGCTCTGGCTCTGGTTCTGGCTCTGGCTCTGGCTCTGGCTCTGGCTCTGCCTCAACTTTTTGTGGTGGTGGTGGTGGTGGTGGTCTGATCACTGTTGGGAGGAGTGGAGTGTGGCAATGAGCTGCACAATCACAGTGAGAGAAAAGGAGCCGTATTTCCCAAACCTACCTGATCCACAAAATGGATAGAGGATGGGCTTGCTTTAAAATTTCAGTGCCAGGGCCCCTTCCCTGGTGATGCTAATTCAGTGGGTACTATGTATTTTTAACAGTAGCTTGGGGTGACACTCTGTGCTTCAGTTTTCTTTCTAAAATGGAGATAATAGTACTCTCAGAGGGTCACTGTGAGGATTAAATGAGATGATAATATATGTAGCGCTTATGACAATAGTTTGGGAACATTCAGCATACATTAGTATTTCGAAGACCTTTCCCCAAATGGTCTGATAATTCATGTAGCCCAGTGGTCTGTGCCTCCTAGGGAAATCTGACTCAGTAGGTCTGTTTTGAGCTCAAGTGTTTTTAAGGAGCACTTAAGGTGATTTTTTTTAAATTTAATAAATCTTTATTGTTTAGATTATTACAATTGTTCCTCTTTTTTCCCTCCATAGCTCCTTTCCACCAGGTTCCTACCCCACCCTCTGCCCTTACCCCCTCCCTCCACTGTCCTCATCCATAGATGTACGATTTTTGTTCAGTCTTTTCCCGCACCCCCCACTCCCCTTTTCCCCGAGAATTGTCAGTCCACTCCCTTTCTATACCCCTGATTCTATTATATTCACCAGTTAATATTGTTCATCAGATTTTTTATTCCCTTGGTTTTTAGATTCATTTGTTGATAGTTACGTATTTAAGGTGATTCTTATACTCAGAAAAGTTTAGGGAATACAGATGTACCAGAACATGAAACAAACGGAGATCTTTATCAGCTTCTGGCTCTCTAAACACACACTCCCACTCCCTTATTGCATATTCAAACACCTGTGGTTGGAGGTGTGCTATCTGAGCTCCAGGTGAAGGTTTAAGAGGAGGGGAGATGTGGAGACAGCAGTCAGCGGTCTGCCTAGCAGAGGGTTTCATACTGGAGATCAGGTCTGCTTGTCATCCCTGGCTCAACTACTTGGCATCTGGCCTTGTGCAAGTTAATGACCCTCTCTGACTTACTTCCGGTCATCACATCTGACCCTCTCCTTGTGGGCTTTTGGGAGGATTCAGTGAAATCTCAAGTGCTGATTTTAATACAGGGGAGGAAGTCTGATAGTAAGTATTGATGAGGAAAGGGAGAGAAGGGGATGGAGAGAGCCCCGAGGATGAAGATGGGAGTTGGCTTTGGCACGACTAGAATCTAAAGCACTGGGGAAGTGAAGTGGCTAGGAGCCAGGGCCAGCTGGCCTGCTGTCTCCCTGACCTCTCTGGGCTGCCACAGACCTTGTGGCCTGAAGCTGGGCTGTGGGTGGTTGCAGTAGCAGTACAAGTTCATAAACGTATTAGTCTTTATTGGTGGCAGAGGCCCTGTGATTATTGGTGACCTTAGGATGTTTACATTCCTTGGGGTTCTGTTTCTGCTATAACAAAGGATATTTGTCCATCTGGATTACAAGTAGGGACGAATCCACACCTCCACCTAAAACTCCCAACTTCCCTCCACTCTAGGGGTGGGGTCCCGGGCTGGAGAAAAGTTACTTTGCTGAGCAGGTGGAGCCCAGCGGAGCTGCTTCTGTAGGTGAAGCGCTGTCACAGGTGCGCTCTGCCAATTACAGTGACGGTGCTGTGCTGAGCTCCATGTGCATCGGCTTACAGAATCCTGTGAGACTTATGCTACAAATCCACTTTACAAAGGGAAACCCAGGCCCAGCGGGCTCAAGGCCCCAGAGTGTTACCTAAGCCCGGGCCACGCCTAGCCTCTTGGGGAGGAGCTTCCTGTCTGTTTCTCACCCCCCCAAGCCCCAACCCGAAGTGAAGAGGCCGGGAGGGATTGTGGTTGCCTCCCAAAGACCTGGGCTCCTTGGGTTGGAGTGTGTGTGTGTGTGTACATGCGCACTTCCAACTGGGTGACTTAGGGCTGCCCAGTGGTTGTGAGCGGGACTCCGAGTCCCAACTGTACGATTCCAGCGGGAGAGACCTAAGGAAAGTGGTCTGCGCTCTCTGAAAGGGAACTAAACTTGCTGACCTCACTGTGTGGTTGTGAGGCTTCAATAAGTGCACGCTAGCGAAGCGCTGGGCACAGCCCTGGGAGGTTGCAAGTGTCCTGGCTTGGTGCAATACAGGGAGGGACAAAGCCCCCCATCTCCCAAGCGGCTCTTCCGCCCTGGTCGATGGGAGCATCAATTTCAGGTGAAACCTCCCTCCCGGAGCTTCTCAACTCCAGAGGCTGACCACAGAACCGCCCCCTCTTAAACTCGGCTCCTGCTTCCATCCCAGCCCCTGCTTCTAGCCTTCCACCACAAGCGTGAGATGGAAACCACTAGACTAGCAAACTCTGGTGGTCGACTGGGGAGGGGTGGCTGGGGGTGGGAGGAAAGCTGGATGGAAAAGCCGGTTGGCCAGAGTGCGCCTCTTGCCCCTCTTACCGACATTCTATGAAGGGGACTCCGACCCAGAGAGCGCTGTTCCCATCCTCCCTCGCCCCCGCCCTCCCCCTTCCCAGCGGGCTCCTCCGCCTCCTCCCTCACCGGGACATGGCTTTCGTAGCAGCTGGACCACGGTGACATTGGTGAGGACGATGTCGCGCTTCCGCATGGCCTCCTAAAATTTCATGGCCTGGCTGCCCAGGGACTCGCCGCGATGTTACTGCGAGCGGAGATGTTACTGCGATGTTCCTGCGACGCGGGGATGTTACTGCGGCGCGGGTTGCGGGGCCAGCGGGGCAAGAGCTTTCTGCCGTGACGTCATAGTCCAGTGATGTCACAGAGGCAGTGGTACAAAGGGCCCATCCCATCCCAGTGGGGGTGTGCTGTCTGCACATTGTGCACCACCATTCCAATGCCACCGCTAGTGTCTAGAATGGAATCCAACTTTTTACACTGGCCCTCAAAACCATTCTCTCTCTTCCTAAGCACACTGGCTTCGCACTGTTCCTGGACACACATCCCCGTTCCCCCATAGTTACTCCTGCTGTTCTTTAGAAGCCCATCGGAGGCCTCCCCTCAGCTGGCTGCCTCTTAGTTTCTCTCAGGTGTTGCCCTTTATTTAAAAAACATGCTTTTATTGATTTTAGAGAGAATGGAAAGGAGAGGGAGAGAGAAATGTCAATAGGTTGTCTTGCACACATTCCTACAGGGATAAAGCTCACAACCTGGGCATGTGCCCTGAGAGGGCATAAAACCAGTGACCTTTTGGATGATGCTCAACCAATTGAACCACACTGGCCAGGGGTCAGGGCAGGTGTTAACATTTAAAAGAGACCCTCCTGACTCACTATCTAAAGTTTTCTTCTTTCTCAGTCACTACCTGCCATCATCCTCACCCCCTCAATGTACCCAACTGTCAGGAAGCCTGTCTGACTTCCCATTCTAAGTTGGCTGTTCCAAGTCTAAAACTATTCCAGAGTTATGCTATTCTTTTTATTTTCCTCACAGCAAATGTCTCTAAACCCCATTCTTTTCCTTGTGGCTTTCCATGCAGTTTGTCGCGACCTAGTTTTGATTTACTTGTTCATTGTCACCCACAAGGCATGCATTCTTGCCTATTTGTTAACCCCTGGGTCTCCAGCACCTAGAACTGTGCCTGGCACAAAGCAAGTTTCCACAAACAATTGGGGAAGAACAAATGGATAGATGATCCCCTTCCTCTAAAGCACCTCGGTGGGAGCTTGCTTGCACATCCATGACTCACAGACAGGCACCTGCAGGGCCAGTTGACACACAGTTGTGACCAAGATTTAGGGGTGTGGGGGTTTGAGCCAGGAAGGAGTCACCATCCCAAAAAGAGGTGTGGAAAACAAGAAGGGGCACAATGATATAACCTCCTCCCCAAACCTCCTGGTTACTCAGTTTACTAAAGCAACTACCATGGGTTAGGGTGAGGGTGAGGCCTTCCTGCTTGGATGGCCCTGGAGAAGTGGAAATGAAACTACTATATTGGGTATACATACAGATAAGGAGATTTCAATACCAAAAAAAGATAGTGATTAAACAAAGGGGACAAACTTTACATGTATGATCAAGAGTGGTGGAAAGACCATACAAATAAAACCAGAACTGAAAAGGGACTGATTTTTGTATAACTTTATAATAATAAATATGAAATGCTTGATGAAATAAAAATATTTCTTAGAGAATATAAAGGATCAAAATTGGTACAAAAAGAAATGGCAGAAGAAAAAATGGCAGATCTGAGTAGGCCAATAATAAGAGACAAAGAGTTAAGATCCCAAAGGCTGATTCAGATCCTGATTTTATGGCAAGATCTGCCAAAGCATCAGGAACAAATATTTGCCAGACTGTAGGAAATGCTGCTGATTTTAACCAGAGCTGGAAAGCCTGCGGCAGCTCCTGTGCAGAGAGGCTCCGGGCAACAAATGTTCAGAGGCCCTGCAGATTGGCATGCACACTGTGTACTTTCATGGCAAACTTCTTGGGATTCTTGGAGCTGTGATGGCTCCGTGACTGAAAGCTCCGCCACTCACTCTAGGAAAGCAACACAACCACACAGCCAAAATCAGCAGAGGATGGCAGGCCAATGTCACAGAGGTAGATGCCAAAATCCAAACCAAACAGTGGCCAATGGGAATGGAGCACTGAGGAGGGGGTCTGAGGCTGACAGAAGATGGTATTGCAGGGCAGAGAGATGGGTGGAAAGAAAACTGGAGAAACCTCACCTGTCAATCTCAGGGAGGATTAGGATTCTGGAGCTCCCCACCCAGCAATCTCTTGGAATGGGAAACTCCCTCATTTAGGCACTAGACAGGGAAGAAAAGCCACACCTGAGGTTGCCCAGGGATTTGGCTTTGTTCTTGGAGCGTGAAACTTGGAAACATATGATGAGCTCAAGGTTGGAGAGGTGATACAATCAGTCACCCTCTATAGGCAGAGCACAGAGAAGGCAGAGAGAGGCTCCTGGGCCTCTGGGTCTTGGATGCCTGGTTCCGGATAGAGCCAAGTGTCCAGGATCTGGGGTGGGACCCTGGGTCGGCCAAGGGAATGGGCCTTGTTGTCCTTGTTTAAGCAAAGCCCCAAAACACTTACAGATTCTCACCACACCTGGGCACCCACACACATAATTCTGCCACCCTACTTGCTCACACCCTGCACATTCCTTCCTGCCTGGCCTTCCTACTTGCAGTCCCACCTCCACCCCCTCTCTCAGTCTCTCCCTTGGCACAAAAACCCAAATATTTTACACTCCTTCACCCAACTGTACCCACCCCACTGGCTCTTGTCCTTCTGGTCTCTCTCTGCCTGCCTCTAAACTACCTCCAGATAGATACTCTGCCACAGATTTACTCCTTATGCTTCTCTTTGCACTTAGGCCAAATTCTCAGCTATTTCCTCCTTCAACCCATGCTGCCATGTCAACACCTGGGACTTCAGGTTGGGACTTATGAGTCTCCAGGGGCGGAGGTCAGGAAGAATGAGCTCTTGGCCCCCAGCCCAGGTTCTGGCTGACAGTCTCCTGCTGCCCTGGGTCTCCAGCCCCTCCCCATGGCTGCCTCAACCGGCTTTTCAGGAGGCACTGCGTTCTGTCCCAGCTCATGGCAATCAGCCCCCTGCCCTTCCCCAAGGGCTAGGAGTCAGAAGGCTAGGGTTCTGTGATGAGAATGTGATCCTGGCTCCAAAATATGCAACCCTCCCAAGAGACCCTAGGTTGCTCTGGGGACCCAGGCGCTCTTCCTCCTCAGCACCCTCTGAGACTCAGGCTTAGGCCTATGTTTTTCTTGGCTTCTTCTAATCCATCCATTTGTCCAATCTATAAATATCTACTGAACTCCAGGCAATGTTCTAGAAGTTGGGGATATAGTAGTAACTAACACAGACAAAGGTCCTGGCCTCTGGATATTTATAATCTGATAGGAGAGATGGACAATAAAAAAGGTAATTTAGGATCAATTAAGTGCTATAAAAACCAAAGGATGATATTACAGGGTATATAACCTGGGGATAGCCAGGGAAGTTTTTTGAGAAGGTGATATTTGAGCCAAAAACAGAATGAGGAGGAACCTGCATTGTGAAGATCTGAGTACTGCATACCTCACAGAATAGCAAGGAAAGGACATAAAGCAGGAATGAGCTTGGTGTGTTTCAGGACTAGGGAGAACAACAAGGGCAAAGGCCATATGGCAGGAATGAACTTGGTGTTTTTGAGGGCCAGGGAGAAGTCCTGTGTGGCTGAAGCATAGTAAATTGTGTGTGTGTGTGTGTGTGTGTGTGTGTATGTGAGAGAGAGAGAGAGAGAGAGAGAGAGAGAGAGAGAGAGAGAGAGAGAGAGAAGGGGGGGACGATGGGTCCACGAGAATAATAAGCATAAGGTCCAATGATTTTCTCATCTCTCTGAAAGTGCTCACCTCCCCTAACTATACCTCTCATCTTTCTAGAATCTCAATGCTGGGAAGCTAGATCCTTGATCCCCTGTGAGGAGTGAAGAAGCTGAGGAACCAGAGATGGGGGGTGGGAGGGGTGGGTGGTGGTGGGGGTGATTGAAGGTGGGGTTGGGAGAGAGGAGACCTGGTTAGTGGGTGAGGAATGAGAAGAGGAGGTAGTTGGAAGGCAGACAGCTAGGCCCTGGGGTGGAGGGCCCAAACTGGGCAAGGAGCAAAGATGCTATGTGAGTATTCTTCATTCATGACTCACCCTCTCTTCCTCCTCCTCTTCATTGCTCAACCTCAAACCTCCCTGGGAAATACCCACTTGACTGGGAACCAAGTCAGTGTCTCATGCGGGTAATTGAGTCATGAGGGGTGGAGAAGAGGGAGGGAGGCAGGATAAATAGCAGCTTGGCTTCGCTGGTTCCTCTCTGCATTCTCTCCGTCCTCCCAACAATATGCATCTTGCCAGTTTGGTCAGTTCTTGCTCCCTCCTACTGCTATTGGGGGCCCTGCCTGGATGGGCAGCCAGTGATGACCCCATTGAGAAGGTCATTGAAGGGATCAACCGAGGGCTGAGCAACGCAGAGAGAGAGGTGGGCAAGGCCCTGGAAGGCATCAATAATGGCATCACTCAAGCTGGAAGGGAAGTGGAGAAAGTTTTTAATGGACTTAGCAACATGGGGAGCCAGGCCGGCAAGGAGCTGGACAAAGGCGTCCAGGGGCTCAACCACGGCATGGACAAGGTAGCTCATGGTATCAACAATGGCGTCGGACAAGCAGGAAAGGAAGCAGAGAAGTTTATCCATGGGGCTAACAACGCTGCTGGACAGGTTGGGAAGGAGGCAGACAAAGTGATTCAAGGGGTCCATCATGGGGTCAACCAGGCGGGAAGTGAGGCAGGGAGGTTTGGCCAGGGGGTCCACCATGCCGCTGGGCAGGCTGGGAACGAGGCGGGGAGGTTTGGCCAGGGGGTCCACCATGCCGCGGGGCAGGCTGGGAACGAGGCGGGGAGGTTTGGCCAGGGGGTCCACCATGCCTCGGGGCAGGCTGGGAACGAGGCGGGGAGGTTTGGCCAGGGGGTCCACCATGCCGCTGGGCAGGCTGGGAACGAGGCGGGGAGGTTTGGCCAGGGGGTCCACCATGCCGCTGGGCAGGCTGGGAACGAGGCTGGGAGGTTTGGCCATGGGGTCCACCATGCCGCTGGGCAGGCTGGGAACGAGGCGGGGAGGTTTGGCCAGGGGGTCACCATGCCGCTGGGCAGGCTGGGAACGAGGCGGGGAGGTTTGGCCAGGGGGTCCACCATGCCGCTGGGCAGGCTGGGAACGAGGCGGGGAAGGTTTGGCCAGGGGGTCCACCATGCCGCTGGGCAGGCTGGGAACGAGGCGGGGAGGTTTGGCCAGGGGGTCCACCATGCCGCAGGGCAGGCTGGGAACGAGGCGGGGAGGTTTGGCCAGGGGGTCCACCATGCCGCTGGGCAGGCTGGGAACGAGGCGGGGAGGTTTGGCCAGGGGGTCCACCATGCCGCTGGGCAGGCTGGGAACGAGGCGGGGAGGTTTGGCCAGGGGGTCCACCATGGGATTGATGAGGCTTGGAAGGAAACTGAGAAGTTTGGCCAGGGAGTCCACCATGCCGCTGGGCAGGCTGGGAACGAGGCTGGGAGGTTTGGCCAGGGAGTCCACCATGCCGCAGGGCAGGCTGGGAACGAGGCAGGGAGGTTTGGCCAGGGGGTCCACCATGCCGCTGGGCAGGCTGGGAACGAGGCGGGGAGGTTTGGCCAGGGGGTCCACCATGGGATTGATGAGGCTTGGAAGGAAACTGAGAAGTTTGGCCAGGGTGTCCACCATGCCGCTGGGCAGGCTGGGAACGAGGCTGGGAGGTTTGGCCAGGGGGTCCACCATGCCGCAGGGCAGGCTGGGAACGAGGCGGGGAGGTTTGGCCAGGGAGTCCACCATGCCGCTGGGCAGGCTGGGAACGAGGCTGGGAGGTTTGGCCAGGGGGTCCACCATGCCGCGGGGCAGGCTGGGAATGAGGCGGAAAAGTTTGGCCAGGGGGTTCACCATGGGATTGATGAGGCCTGGAAGGAGGCAGAGAAGTTTGGCCAGGGGGTCCACCATGCCGCTGGGCAGGCTGGGAAAGGAGGTGACAAAATAGTCCAAGGGGTCCATCATGGGATTAACCAGGCTGGGAAGGAGGTGGAGTGGTTTGGGCAGGATGCTCATTATGCCGCAGGACAGAGTGAAAAGGAAGGAGACAAAATAGTCCAAGGTGTCCATCCTGGGGTCAACCAGGCCGGGAAGGAGGTGGAGCAGTTTGGCCATGGGGTCCACCGTGAGGTTAATGAGGCCTGGAAGGAGGCAGAGAAGTTTGGTCAGGGGGCCCACCATGCAGCAGGGCAGGCTGGGAAAGAAGGGGACAAAGTGGTCCAAGGGGTCCACAATGGAGTCAACCAGGCTGGGAAGGAGGTGGAACAGTTGGGCCAGGGAGTTCACCATGCCGTTGAACAGGCTGGAAAGGAAGCAGACAAAGTAGTCCACGGGGTCTACGATGGGGTCAACCAGGCCGGGAAGGAGGCAGAGAAATTTGGCCAAGGGGTCAACCACGCTGCTGGCCAGGCTACAAAGGAAGCGGAGAAACTTGGCCAAGGTGTCCACCATGCTGCTGGCCAGGCCGGGAAGGAGGTGGACAGGTTGCAGCAGAATGTTCATTATGGGGTCAACCAAGACGGCAAGGAGGCCAACCAGCTGCTGAATGTAGGTGAACAGGGGTGGGGAAATGGGGAGAAGGGGGCAGGGGGGAGGGAAAGGTTAAACCTTTAAGACATTTGGGGGAGCCCAGGTAGCCTGCATGTGGTGAAAGAAGCTTAGGCAGCTGTATAACCATGCCCTCCTCCCTATTCTTCTTTATAAAGGAGCTGCTGGTGAGCTATTCAGATGGATCCATCCATCTTACCTGCAAAGCTTTAAACCAGATAGTGTGAATGTGACCCAGCCCCATCTCTGGGAGCTGCCCTTCTAGTTGAGGAGGTCTGGAGGGAGGAACTTGAAGCCTCTCCTGGGGAACAGGAGTCAGTTACTGAGCCAGTACCTGTGACTGTGGGAGCAGATGGGCATTGAGAAAAGGCAGAACATCTGAGTGTGAGCATGAGGAATAGCTGTGGAGATATGCCCTTTTTTGTTTAACTTTCATGATGAGCTTTTGAGGTTGTCAGGGCGAGGAGGCTATCTTGACTCCCTGATTCTCAGATGAGAAAACTGGAGCTCAGTGAGGTTTAAGGGGATTTGCCAAGGTCCTGTGGCTAGCACACATCTTCGGCAAATCACAGGCCCAGGTTCTTTCCTCCACACTGCCTCATCGGAGTAGGTATCCTGGAGGGTTTCTGAACCTCATTCAGGTAGAGGGAGCAAGTACTGGAGGACAGGAGAGGCAAGTAGCACTATGCATAGCTGAACAGGCACGCAGGAGGGAGTTGGCAATAGAAGGAGGACTCCTGCCTGCCTCAATTCTCCACTCCGTAATTTCCATGAGGAGTCTTTAGGATACTATCTTGAGGGACTGGCCTAAGCCTCAAAGCCTATAACCACATTGGCTTCCAGGCAGGGAGCCAGGGATGTGGGTGAGGAGGAAGGGTCTATGTAGAAAGCATGCATGGTAGGGGAAAGGGCTGAGACAGACAGCAAGATTCACCATGTAGAGACCAGGAGAGGGAGGTTTGTGATAAGGCTTCAGGCTAGAAGCGGCAGCAGAGTGGCACTGCTGAGTATCTGGGGATAGGATTGAAGATAGGGATCAACCTGAGTTAGGGATCAGGCTCAAGTGTATGTAAAGGGGTAGAGTTAAGGTCAGGGCTGAGATTAACTATGGTCTTGGCATTTGTGTGGGTCCTCTGGGTTCCCTTTCTAGTCAGGACCCTTCTAATGACTGAAAGCATCTCATTAACTAAAATAAAAGAGAATGGGGGGAAGAATAGTCAGTAGGGGCAGACACCCTTACTGCATTTCTTCCCATCTCCTACAAAATGACCACAGCAACTAGGCCTTTGGGTTTATTTCTGGACAGTGAGGGGATAGTGGTTAGTCACCCTAGAGAATAGCTGTTAACTGGGGAAAAGGAACTTGGGAGACCCTCAAGCATTGAGGGGTTGTAATGATGGTCTGGGCTTTGTCAACAGGGCGGTCACCAAGGCGGATCCACCGGCCATCACGGAGGGGGCGCAACCACAACCTTAACATCTGGAGTAAGTCTCACAAGCAGAGTATAGACTTGGAAGTGGGGGATGGAGGCCCTTCTGAGATGGTGCTGGAGAGGGTGATGGGCACTGACTCCCTTGTCCTTGAATTCCAGGCTTCGGTCAACAAGCCCTTCATCAGCTTTCCAGCTCTATGGAGGGTAAGTGTCCACATAGTTTTAGATTTCCGCTCTTCGTCTTGGGAGATGTCTGTACATTGCCCTTCCCATTGCCTGCTCATAGACAACTTTACTGTGGCCAGACGCTCAGCCTTTCAGAGACTATGCAACCCATTTCCCAACCCTGCTTGTCCCTTTCTTCACCTGCTCTGTGCCCTTTGCATCCTGCTTTTATCTCTTGGGTGTTTTTCATTCCCACTGAAGCAAACAGCTGGCAGAAAAGACCTCCAGGGGCGCATATACTGTGAGCCAGCGAGAGAGGGGTGGCTGAAACCATCCCCTCCATGTGCCCACCATCTTTCCACATCAATTCTTTTGTGACTCCTTCCCTACCCAAACCCGCTGTAAACACCTCTGCTGTGCATCCCTGCTGTCATGCAGCAATATACTGGGTCGTGGGAACCTGTAGCTTTGTCCTTTCCCTGAATAAAGACCCCTGTGCGATCCTGGTCCAAAGTAAAGTCCTGGCTGTGTACCTCAGCTGCCTGAGGCTGGGCGGAGAGTAAGAGTGTGTCACAGCTCTTAAGACTGCTCCTAAAACCCAAAGGCACAACTTGCTTATTCCCAGGCTATGAGGTGGCAGGGGATTCTCTGCCAAGAGGCAAAGCAGGCAATCTTTGTAAGAACTTTCAGTTCTTACAAAGTGCCCCTCTTGGTGTCTCTGCCTTGGAGTACTGGATCCCTGTTCTTTCTCAATTTGTTGCTACCTTCCTAAAGATATTCTATAGAATATAGGCAATTACTGGGCCAAAGTAGCCAATCTCCCTCTCATTTCCCTAGGGAAGGATGTGAGGGCAAAGGTCTCAATACCCTTATGACTGCATACCCTGCATTCACTCCCTATCTCCTTCTCTCTTCCAGAGCGTCGCCAACATCATTCCCTAAACTGATGCACTGGCTTGCTGAGCAGACTGGCTTTCCTGTTGGCATATCAGCTGAAATGCCTTGGAAGAGCTAGGGATGGGAGGCGGGTAGATTTTGGGAGTCCCTTGAGGGAACTGTATTGAGATTTGTGAATAAATATGATACTACATGCTCTCATTCTGGTCCACATGCTTCCTAAGGAGGAATGTGACGGGAGGCTTCTTTTCTCTTCTGGCTTCTTTGCTGAGAGCTGGGGGTCTGATGCACAGGACAGGTTGAGCTAGAGATTTCAGACTGATCAGATCTAGGAAGGCTGTTAGAGAGACAAACTGAGTTCCATTAGTGTGCAAGGTTCATGGTCAGTGCTGTGAGGAGCATCATGAAAGAAAGCCACTTCAGGCCAGTAGTGGGGGCAGAAACACCAGGGAAGAGATGGCAGAAACCATCTCAGCATCTTCATTCAGGGGATGTTGTGCCAAAGGAATAACAATGATTACTTGGATTTACTATGCAAGTTAGGCCTGCTAGGCTCCCGGGCGAGTGCTTTACATGCATGACATCACTGAAGTCTCCCAACCACCCAGTTAGGTAAGAGATACTGTTATTGCCCATTTTATTGAGAAGCATGTAGAGGCTTGCACAGGTTAAGAAACATGACTAGTATTTGGAGAGAGAAACAGCCTAACAGCTACAAGGGATTTTCTAAAACAAAGAGGTCTTTCCTTGTTCGGCATCAGTAGCTATGGGAATCGGTGAATAAGGAGAGAGGAAAGACATACATTTGGGAGATCCCCTCTCCGGGAGGAAGTCCAAAGGTTCAGGGGGAAAGGCACACTGATGACAGGAGGGAGAGCTTCTTTACAAAGGTAATAATGGTGACTGAGGAGGCCTAGTATCAGATCGTGGATAACTCAATGCCTCTGAATCATCATAGCAATTACTATCTACTGAGCATTTACTGTGAAGAGTGTTCATGCTCTGTAACCATTTAAACCTCTCTCAACCCAAAGGCATAAGTCCTCTTATAATCCCCATTGTATGGATGAGGAAACTGAGGCTCAGAGGGGCAGAGCACTTGCCCCAGGTAACCCATGAGAAAGCAGCAGGCCTTTCTATTGCCATACCCTGCTGGGAGACAGGCATTCCAATCAGGATCCTCTGCCTCCACAGGGACCATTAATTTCCTCCTATATAAAGAAGGGATGCTTGCCTGCAGAAGAGGACTATAAGCATGGCTTCCAGCATCAAATTCCATCAATGGTGGGACCAAAAGAAAAAAAAGGAAGACAGTGTTCTGCCCTGTAATTTACAGGCTTTCTGAAGAGACCAGGCATAGTACAGAATATGAAAACAAATGCAAAGTAATGCAGCAGTAAGAACAAATGACACACCAGGGAGGGTGTGCATGATAAAGGTGATGTTCCTAACTCTCTATATTTCAAATTTAGCACAAAGATAAAGAACTTTAGAGTGGACACTTGCATACCCACTCTTTAGATTTTACCACTAACATTTTGCTATGCTTGCTTTATCACACATCTATTCATCACACACATCTCTCCATCTAACCATCTATCTATACATTTTTATGCATTTCAAAGTAAATTTTAGACATCCATTTCCTGCATTTTAAAAAAAGAGAAGCATTCATTCATAGCACACATTACCGAAAGTCTGCTCTGTGCTGGACATTGGAGGACTTCCTTCCAAAAAGGGAATACTCAAGGGAATTATCCTTTCATAAAATAAAAACTTTCACTGGTTATTTGTATGCACATTCTTTTTTACTGGGCTTATTTGCCAAAGAGGCATGGGATATTATGCACTGGGAGTCAACCCTGGGAGGCTTCTGGAAAAAAAGATCGTATCTGGTTTTGAAGAGTAAAAGAAGCACGGCACATTCTTGCCTTGAGGCCTTGCATGCGGTTCACTCGGCTAGGAGTATTCTCTATATGATCTTCCCTTTGAAATTAAAGTATAGTTGATCATTGCAACAACATGGATGGACCTAGAGGGCATTATGCTAAGTGAAATAAGTCAGAGAAGAACAAATATGGTAAGATTTCAGTACATGTGGAATCGAAAAAGCAAAACAAATTAACAAACAAAACAGAAACACACATAGGTACAAAGGACAAATGGGTAGCTGACAGAGGAGAAAGGGGTGGGAGCATAGGTAAAAAAGGTGAAGGGGAATTAGAGGTACAAACCTCCATGTCCCTTTTGTCCCCTATGTTAGTTCCTCCTCTTTAGGTCTCAGCTACCTAGACCACACAATCTGAACATAAGACCACCTTTGTTATTCTTTTTCATGGCACACTGCTTTTTACTTCATAGCATATATGACAATTTGTAATTATATAGAGGATGTCCCCCCAAAATGTATACACAAACTTTGAATAACTATAAAGGCAGTGTTTATCAAAATACATTTCATTTTCAAATTGAGCAATCAGCTGTTACAATATATATGTATTTACGGACACCCTGTATTTACTTATTTTATATCCATTTTCCCTCTAGTGTCTAGACTGAGGTTTAAAAGAAAAGGTCCAGGCTAGGCACAAATGGCTGACAACTGGTAGAAGGAAAGCTTGAGCAGACTTGGGAAAGGCCTTGGAATAAGTGTGAGCAAGAATGAGGCACCTGACACAGGTAGGCAGAGCCAGGCTGGGGACTAACAGGGACGGGAGGTGCCAGTTTCTGCAGATGTGGAAGAACAAGGAGAGGAGTTTGGGCGGGACTGGACAGCCATCTTCATTGGGTGCTTACTATGTCTATGCTAAGCACTTATAAACATGATTCATTCCATCCTCACAACCTCTCCATGAGGAAGGTACCATGATTATCCCCCTCACAGATGATAAAGTTTGGGTTCAAGGAAGGGAGAGAGTTGCCTGAGGCCACTCAGCTAGTAAGTGGTGATGACGGTCCCTCTTAAGAGCACTTCCCTGCTGGTGATCTCTGCTAGTGAGGTGGCATGCTTCCCTGGAACCCTGCTGCTTCAAAGTAAGTCCTCTTTGAGAATAAGTTTCTATATTTGTCTCTTTCAGGAAGTGCATGTGTATGTCTCAAAATTAAACAACTGCTGAGAAAGCATTACAATAACAACGTTAACACGCCCAACATATATGTTTGCTGGGCACTGCTCTAAGCTCTTTGCATCAATTACCCCATTTAATTCTCACATTCACCTCTCTTACAGATGGGGAAATTGTTATACAGATGGATTTAAATTATGGCTAGTAAGTGGTGGAGCTAGAATTTCAACCTAGACTCCAGGACAGACACTGTGGAAGGGATGAGCCAGTAGGTACTAGTTTGAGGCCTAGGATCCCATAGAAGGGATCAGAAACATTGCCCAGACCCAAGGCCTCGTCTCCTCTCTATACTTGAGTCCAACCTCCGAACCCGCCATCCTCAAGCCCCTTGCCTGATCTCTGTCCTCCCCTCTCTCCACACAACAGTCTATTCCCTGGAGGAGCCCTGTTCACACCCAAGTCAGATCACAGCCTTCCTCAGTTCCAAGCCCTCAGCTGGTTCCATCTCAATCAGATAAAGTCAAAGTCTTCATAATGGTTATTTCTTCACAAAATATATAAAACACCAAACAAACAAGCAATCCAATTAAAAAATGGAATGAGGTCTTGAACAGACACCTCTCCCAAGAAGATATACAAATACCCCACAGATATAGCTCAATGTCAGTAGCTATTAGGAAGACGCAAGTCAAAACTACAATGAGATACCACCTTGTGTCTGTAAGAATGGCTATTATCATCAAGACAGCTAATAATGTGTGTAGGAGAGGCTGTGGAGAAAAGGGAATCCTCATTCACTGCTGGTGGAAATGTAAACTGGTACAACCATTATGGAAAGAAGACTGGTGGTTCCTCAAAAAAATCAAGAACAGAGTTACCACATGACCCAACAATCCCTATTCTTGGGTATCTACCCGAAAAACTTGACATTTATTTGCAAAGATATATGCACCCCTATGTTCATTGCAGCATCATTCACGGTGACCAAGAAATGGAGACAACCAAAGTGTCCTTTAATAGGGGGCTGTATAAAGAAAATGTAGTACTCAGCCATAAAAAAAGATGAAATACTGACATTTGGTGACAACATGGATGGACCTTGAGAATATTATACTAAGCAAAATAAGTAAGTCACAAAAAGCTAAGAACCATATGATTTCGCTCATATGTGGGATATAAAACTGAAACTCATAGACACAGACAACAGTATGGTGGTTACCAGAGGGAAGGGGTGAGGGTAATAAAAGGTAAAGGGGGCCAAATATATGGTGACAGAAGATGCTTTGACTTTGGGTGTTGGGCACACAATATAGATCATGTACCATAGAAATGTATACTCGAAACCTATATGATCTTGAGAGCTTGTTTGGAGGTTCTAGCAGGGGAGCACAGCTACTCGTATACCCTTGACCGAAGACCGGTCCTCTCCTCTTGGGGAAAAGTCGTCCTCTTCGAGCGCGCAGCTTCGGGAGGGATGCACATGGATTGGTGAGGGAGGAGGGGGACACCCGCCTAACCAGCCAGATCAGCCAAATCAACCCTGGCGATCAATGGGGTGACAGATGTCGCAGCCAGATCGCCCTCACATCCGAAACCTATATGATCTTACTAACCAATGCCACCCCAATAAATTTATTTTAAAAATGGTTACCTCTTTGATATAAACTCCTCCCATTTCCCCCTGCTCCAGCCTCAAAGCCTCTGCACTACCATTCCCTTGCTCGGGATACACTATCCCCAGATACCCTCATGGCCCAGTTTCCCACTTCCTTTGGGCTTCAGTTCATAGGTGACATCTCAAAGAGCCCTTTCCTAATCACCCTATTTAAAATACCCACTCTGTCTTCTCTATTCCCTCACTCCACTGTGTTTTCCTTCATAGTGCTCATCACCACCTGATATGTTTATTGTCCAAATTCCCCCACAATGAATGTGAGCTCTCTAAGGAAAGAGATTATGATGATCTTGTTCCACATGGTATCCCCAGTGCCTAGAACAGGCTTGGCACAGGGTAGGTACTCAATAAATATTTGTTGAATGAATAAAGTGGTGCACGAGAGAGAAAAGATGAAACCAGAAGGTCGTGAACATGATGCAGGCATGCCAGATTTGTGGATGCTATCATATACAAAACAAAGGAGGCATGGTGAGGTGGTGGTGGTGGGGTGTCAGACAGACTTGGGTAAAATTCTGACAAAAAGCTGTTTGGAGTCAGACAGACTTGGGTGAAATTCTGACAACTCCATTTTACCATAATTTTTTCACATATGCTCCTGTGTACGTGTTTAAAACTAAAAAACCTGTTATCCCATCTGCAAAATGGGAATAACCTCCTTCCTGAGGTTATGCGAGGATTAAATAAGATCATGCATGTGAAGGCACCACATCATATATTGGACTGGGTATATAATAACTAGGCCTTAAGACTGATTTGAGGAGACTGCTCAGGTACAGAATGTCTGAGGTAGTTTTTCTCAGAATGTAGAACATGAACCCGCTGGTGGCAGAAGAAAATTTAAGTGGTCTGTGATCATGGCTTTAGATCACTGAACCACCCAGTGAGAAACTCTTAATTTTCTTTGAAGCTTTCTGATTTTGTTAGAGAGGAAGACTCAATTGTGTGCTGGTATGCCTTAAACATCTCTCTAATACTTGCTAATAAAGAGGATGCAGAAACTGCAGCCATCTGTAATGTAACACCATTGTTTGCTTCTCTCTCTGTTTTTCTGGTACTTTCTATCTATGGGCAAGTGATTCTGGCTTTCTACTTCCAGAAGCAATATAAAATATTCTCTTAAAATGTATTAAGAAAGTAAGCTAGCTTAAAGAAAAGTCTTAGCAACAAAGAAGGGAGAGGGCGGATGTATGCCATTGTGAAGGTGTGTCCCATGAAGGAAGTGTGGCAAGGAGTCTGAGTCAGTGGTCGCTCTGCTGCCTGCCAAGGTCCTATCCTCAGCAAATGGGAAGCAGCAGGCTCAGGGCTGGGGCTCCACCACCAATCCTGGAGGCCTCAGATTTATTCCTGCTCTTCCTGCGCCCCCTCCCCCCCAAAATGCCAGGACAAAACCCAAACCAATTATATCCAGGGAAGAATGAGGGTTTTAAAAAGCAGGGGGAGGTCTGAAATACTGAGGTGACAAAATGCTGGGGGCCAGGGCTTAGGAGTGGGGCAGGCTGGCCTTGCGTTTTGCTCTACCAAACATTCACATGTTCTCTCTGAACCCCAACTTCTCCAACTCTAAGTGGGGTAATAATAAGACCGATCTCCAGGACTGTCTGTGTCTTAAAGTGTGTAGTCCAGTGCCGGACACATAGAAAGCCCTTGATAGATTGGAGCTGCAATTATTATTATTACCACCACATTTATTATCATCACTGAAGAGTCAGAGATGGAATAATAGGGAGGTAGGAGCTGCTGAGGACAGACAGGGATTGTTTTCACATGGTGAGAGGTGTTAAATGTTACAAGTTGGGGTGTGGGTGCTGGGGCGGAGAGAGAGACTGACTGGGAGACATTGAGAAAGGCAGATGGAAACTGACCCCTCCTAACTGGGTGATGAGTCGTGGTGATACAAGGCAGTGGCAAGTGGGAGGGCCTGGATCCTGGGAGTACAGAGGCAGCCATGCTTGCTAAGCAGGGATGAGATCTGACCAAGTTCCGCATCCTGAGCTGGGACCCGCAGAGCATCATGCTGCTGACTTAGGGCACCTGCTCTTGTGCTGACCCCTCCTCCCTTGCCAGGGTCATCCTGGTTCCTTGGGGGGGGGGGGGTTGGGGAGGGACTGAGGGTGGGTGGAATGAGCTGATGCAGTCCTAGCCCTTCCAGGAGGCGATGAACTCACACACGTGTCCCTTCCGTAACAGGTAAACAGGATGGGTGCTTGGGTCAGCCGCTCCCTCCCAAGGTCTTGCCTCCCACTCATTCCCTGGGGGTGGCTGGCCCGCCCAGCTCCCCCGCTCCACACCCAGCTTTGTTAGCCAAGAGCCACCAGGATGTTAACTGCGACACCCTGATGACCACTCTCAGGGTCGTGGCCACTTCCTTCCTGGAGGGCTGGGGTCCCTACTGAAACCTGAGGCCAGTCTCAGCTCCCAGGCTCTCTGGAGTTGTGGAGAGGGTGAGGGCAGGCACCTTTAGATGGCAGCCCGGGGGAGAAGAGAAATGGAAGAGGCAAAGGCTAACTTAAACTGAGAAAAAGGTCACCTATCGCCATTCTTATACCCCCGACCTAGGCTAGCTTACACCTAACTCACCTGTCCCCTTCCCCACTGAGTTTCGTATCCTTGCCCCACTGGTGGGGCCCGTCCTGTGATTTCCCTCCGCCTACCGAGGTGGTAGGAGACACCAATAGACTATTTCCTCAGATGCCCCCATCCCCACCCTGTGCCCCAAATTCCTCTTGTTGGGAAACTAGAACACTTTGCAGCCATCTCATTCCATTTCTCCCTCCCTGATGCATGGGCTCCCTCTCTGTTTCAACACAGACTTTCAGACTCACAATTACAGCTCATTACCCTATCAGTGCTGGCCTTGAGTCACTGGGAGGAGGGACTCCGGGCTGCCCAGCCCCCGTCACCTTCTCCCAAGCTGCAGTATAAGGAGTAGTGGCAGGGAGGAGGCCTCTGGGAAGGCAGGGGAGTCTGGGAAAGGAGAGAGTAGGCTGCAGACCTAGAAGGAGTTAGAACAAGAAGTCAGAAGGAAGAAGAGAACGGAGGAGGGCACACGAACACAGAGAAAGGGCCGACAGAAGGAAACGTGGGTGGGAAAAAGACACTTAGGAGGGAGAAGGAGTGAGGCCGAGATGAAGTTACAGGGGTCCCTGGCCTGCCTCCTGCTGGCCCTGTACCTGGGCAGTGGGGAGGCTGGCCCGTTGCTGAGTGGAGGGGCAAGCGCTGAAACAGGTTTTGGGGAGGCTGCTGGACAGGCAGTGGGAGATGCCATTAATCATGGAATCAGGGAGGCCATTGACCAAGGGGCTGGAGAGGCAGCCCATGCTCTTGGAAACACTGGGAGTGAGGCTGGCAGACAGGCTGAGAACATTATTCGACATGGAATAGATGCTGCCCACAGCTCCTGGCAGGGGATGCCTGGCAGCAACAGTGCTTGGGTGAGTGGCTGGAAGGAAGCTGGGTGTGGAAATGGGAGACTGTAGGAAGCTGGGTTGAGAATCTTGGGAATCAATGGGAAAAGAAGGAGTCTTATTTGCGGCTGTCTGGGGCAGTTCCTGTCCTTGTTGTGCATCCTCTCTCTACCACCCTGGGGTCTTTCCCTGCCTCTCCTTATTCCCTGCTCTGGCTCTTCTCTTATCTCAGTTGCTCTGCGTGTCCTACCCAGTTACGAGTGATAAAGGTCCCACACACTAAGTGCATGTATGTTGTCCTTGCAGGGAACCAATGGCCAGCCTCCATCTGGAGGCCACAGCACCTTTGGTTCTCAGGATGGCCTCAGAGCCCAAAGCCAGAGCATTCCTGAAGGTCCAGGGAATCCCTGGATCCATGGAGTCTCTGGAGGCTCAGGTGGCAACTTTGGAACTAACTCTCAAGGAAGCTCCTGGGGCCAAGGAGGCAATGGAGGGCCATACAACGTGGGGACCAACGCTCAGGTAAAGTAAGCAACCAGCCCTGATTATTCACCCCTTTAACCCCACACTCTCATGCCTTCCTCCGCCTTCAGATCCCGTACTCAGTCTCACCTTCTCTGCAGGGAGCTGTGGCCCAACCTGGTTATGGCTCAGTGAGGGGCAACAACAATCCAAATACTGAGGTAAGAGGAAGACTCGGGGGGGAAGAAGAGAGTGTCAGGTGCATGTGACAGAAGTAGGAGAGACAAAGAGGAAAAAAAGATGGGAGGCACGTTGGCCAGGGAGAGATGAGCATGGAGAGGAGACAAGGGAGAGGGGATGTCAGTGAGATGGGGGTTGCGGGGTTGGCAGGGAGAGCCTGGCCTGTGGCGGTGGCCCTCACTGAAACCTCACCCTCGCCTGTCCGCTTTTTCCTGCAGTGCACCAACTCTCCGCCCTCCGGCTCAGGTGGAAGCTCTAGCAACTCTTGGGTAAGAGGAGGGTGTGTGGCACAGGGAGAAAACAGAACTCTTTTCTCAGGCTGGGCAGGAATATGCCTGAGCAGAACAAAGGGATGGGGAAAGCAATGGTGTTCTCACCTTTAGTGCTTCCTCTGTCCCTCAGGGAAGCAGTGGCGGCAACAGCGGCGGCAGCAGCGGTGGCGGCAGCGGCAGCGGCGGCAGCGGCGGCAGCGGCAGCAGCGGTGGCAACAGCAATAGTGGTGGCAGCAGCAGTGGTGGAAGCAGCAGTGGTGGAAGCAGCAGTGGTGACAGCAGTGGTGGCAGCAGCAGTGGCAGTAGCGGCAGCGGAGGCAGAGGCAGTGGTGGCAGCAGCAGCGGCAGCAGTTCTGGAGGCAACTGGGTGAGTTCTGCTCCTATGTTGAAGGCAGAGATGAGGCTGAGGCCCGTGGAGGTCCCGGCTGAGGACATGTGCTCCAAAGCCTTCCTGAATGGAAGCGGCCAGCCCTGGGGTGGGTGGCATCACTGGCAGTGGTCATCCTGTGGCTTCTTCACTTTGTTTCCCACCTTCCCAGCCCCATCACGCAGGCTTCCAGAAGAGGTGCCCTCCCTACTTCTGCTCATTCTATTCCTTATCTCTGCTGCATCACGGTGGGGATCTTCTCTCTCCTGTCTAGCCCCTATTCCTGCAGTTGTGGCCACTGGGAAATCTGACTACAGCTGGGGGTGTTGAATGGAAGAAGGGAGATGGGCATGGAACAACATAATACTTGTTAGGGATGCTCCTGGGAGAGTGGGGGCAATCCTGCACACATGGAGACTTAAGACATTACAGGGCTGTGGTACAGGCAAAGTAATACACATGCTGCACGTGAGGCCCCTCCTGATGGTGAAAGGACCAGGAAGGGACCACAGCCTGCCCGCTGGGTTAGGCAGGACCTCCAAGAGGGGGGCCTGTAGAGCGAGAACACTGCTGGCTTCCTTCGGAGTCTGGGAAAGGTGTCGGGCAAGAGGAGGGAGGCAACTAGAGCAAGCCAGATAACATAGCTGCTGTAATTTACTGCTCCTTGTACTACCGACTTTTACCCCATCTAGTTTTCCCTTAGAAAATTCAGGCTCCCTGCCAGTGGTGCTTCCCCCTTGCTAGGTTCCAGGAGAGGGCCAGGGGAGAGGAGGGATGGGGGCAGGGGGAACGAGGCGGCAACAGCGTGTCAGGGGACTTTTGTGCAGTTGGGCTCCAGAGGCCTTCCACCCCTGGCATGTGGTGGGAAGTGGGAGCAACAGCTCAGAATCCCCCAGTGACCCACATCCCCAAATGCACTTGGCCACACCTAGTCCTCCCTGTGCTTCCATAACTTCCCGCGGTGAACGACTGGCTGAAGATAGGGGGCGGGCAGAGAGGGTTAACGTGGCTGGGAATCTGGGAATCATTTGGTCCCTTCCAAGTCCCCTGATGACAACAGATGGACTCTGGCTTTCCCTCGTAGGAACATGGTTCCAGCTCTTCCTCAGGAAGCAGTGGAGGAAGTGGTGGAAATAAACCCGGGGTGAGTGTCTATGGTTTGCACCTGCACGGGTCTCCCTGAAACTGGAACCGTGGGAAGGAAAAGAGGAGGCCCTGTGGATGTTGGGAGAATGACCGCTGGGGCTGAGCATGGGGCGGACCGCTGCTGGGGTGAGGCTGATGTGCATGAACTTCAGGGCTACAAGGCTGCAACTTGAGGACTGGAATTGGCATCTGGGTAGGGACTGAGAGCAAGTCTTCTCTTTCTCTCGCTCACAGTGTGACAACCCAGGAAATGAAGTCCGAGTGGCTGGAGGATCTGGGGCTCAGGTGAGAGCCAAACTTGTGGTTACCACAGTTCATCTCTGCCACTGTGCCCACTCCTTATAACCCAGCTCTGCTCTCCACTCCTAATGCTAATCTTCACTTCAACCCCGACTGGGGGAATTACAATTTAGGAGCAGAGACCAAGCACAAAAATTACTAACCATCTCCAAGGGAAAAATTAATTGCAAATTCTTATGTGACATACCCCCACAGACGGGGCTGTAAAAATCACCTGAAGACCATTGCTTTTAGAAACATAATTGTTTCAAATGTCCTGTGCCTGGCTAGTGAAAACAATTTGTAAACCCTTTGACATTGGTTTGAAACGGTGTTTTTGAAAGCATGCATCCCCCTCCTAGTTATTCTGGAAATCTGGGCTTTCTGTCAGAACCTGCAGCGCTGACAGAGGAAGTGCCACACTAAGGTGCCCACAAATGGCCCAGAGGTCTTGTGAAAATGCGGGTTCTGAATCAGCTCTGGGGGAGGCTGGTGCAGAGCAGCAGCACCTGGTGTGAGTGTCGCATGCAGGGCGAGGAGCACAACCCTATGACGCTACATTGACAAGGCTCTCTGAAGAGCTCCTAAGATATTGGGGATATTAATAAAGGTCTTTATTTTCTTCTAGCATTACTATTACTTCTGTAATTTCATTGTTAAATTTAACTCTTTAACCTACCTGGGCAGTATTTTGGTATATATTGTCTAGACCACTCCTGGATCCAACTAGGCAGGCCCTACCTACACTTTGGATTAGATTTGTGTGCTGCCGTAGGAAGTGACAATCATATAAAAATAGAAGGGAGGAAACTGTGAGGTATAAATAAGTTTCCCCCCCAAAATACATAACTGCTATTCCCAGCCCTGTGTGTTGAATTGTTTCTACCACTGATTTAAAACATCATGTATATATACTTTAATATTTGGGGAGAGCTTCTGGGAGTTCTATTTTGTTAAATTGATCTGTTCTGGGACAGAAACCACAGTTTTGTTCATGGTAGCTTTATAGTACATTAATATCTGCTCATCTTTTCTAGTGTTTTCTGACCAATTTGTAGGCATTTATTCTTCCAAATGAACTTCAAGATGATTTTGACAGGTTCCAAAGAGATTTCCATTAGGATTTTAAGAGGAATCCTATTAAGTCACACAGGAATTTGCAGGGATGGACCTAGTTAAACAATGAGCTGTGTTTCACTGTCTTGTCCCTCAGGGCTTCAGAGGCCCTGGCAGCTCTGGCGACATCAAGGCAAGGAGAGTAGGGATGGTGGCAGCAGCAATACCAACAGGGCAGACAGTCCCAATTCCCAGCCAGTCTAGATTTTAGCTCTGGGAATGAAGAGATGCAGATGGGTTTGGGATCCATACCAAACAGTAAAAGCAGATCTCAAAAGGATCTGACCTCTGCCATAGGAGGAGACTAGCAGTTGACTTCTGTGCCGCCTCTTCTCCCAGGGACTCTCCAGCTGGCATCACCTTCCTGACTAAAGCAAAACATCAGCCAGCCTGCATTTAAAAAAATATATATATTTTATGATTTTTTTTACAGAGAGGAAGGGAGAGAGATAGAGAGCTAGAAACGTCGATGAGAGAGAAACATCGACCAGCTGCCTCTTGCACACCCAGTACTGGGGATATGCCTGCAACCAACGTACATGCCCCTGACCGGAATCGAACCCGGGACTTTTCAGTCTGCAGACCGATGCTCTACCACTGAGCCAAACCGGTTTTGGCCCAGCCTGAATTTTGAATTAATTCAGTACAGCAGCCTGGCTGGTTCCTACTTGGTGGCAAAGGTCCTTCCTACTGAATTGTGGACAGCTTGCAGACAGAAAAAAAACAGATGGTGATGGTACCAATGAGCATCCACAAGGGGGTGAAACAAGATTTGCCAGGAAAGATAGAGCTACCCAGAGAGAAGGGCCTCTCTTGGGGTCCTGGGAAGGACTCAGCTGTGCTCCTGCCTCAGTCCCCTGACTCAGGAATCCTTCACCTACATCTCACCTCCCATCTTGCCTACCTCCCCACCAACTCTTCTATATTTTCTCTCTCCTTAGGGAATAAGCAAGGAAGGTAGTCGCCTCATTGGGAACTCCCAAGGCAATTATCAGGTGAGCAGGGATGTCTTTAGGAGAAGGGATGGTGGAGAGTGGGGATAGAATGCCAAAGGCCTGGGGAAAGAAAGAGAAATATTAGTTTCTTCTTGCCAGCTTCTCTGAATCTGTCAGGTGACTACTAGGAGACCAATAGGGGTACAGGATCCCTGTCATTCTCCTTGATTCATCCATTCTCTCCCTTCTTCCAACTGCAATCACAGTACCATTACCTCTGTAAGAAAAAAATAGATTAAAATAACAGAAGAATGGCTAGCTAAGGGGGATTTTAAAAATCATATTTAAGAAGGCAGTGTTGAAAAGCATAAAGGCAGTGAACTTGGAGTTACAAAGGGAGATCACTTGTCATCTGTGAATCTTCAGGCAAGTCAGTTGACCTCTGTGAGTCTGGCCTTTCTCGTGGGTAGAAAGGGCACCATGAAGCCCAACTTTCTCACCCCCACAGCTACTGCAGAGCTTTCTGCATCATAATCTGACCAGGGGGCCGAGATCCAGACACTGAAGTCTGGCATGGAGACAGATCTGAGGCAAGCTGCTGGACAGCGCTAAGTGTCAGTTTCCTCATCTGTCAAATGGAGACATCTCCACAAAGGACATGGCAGGATAAGGCACAGTGCTTGAGCACAGTGAGGCTATATATTAGGGAGTGGGTAGGGTTATTCTAGGCAGCAAATAATGAGTCATTCCAGGAAGGCTTTCTGGAGATAGGGTTCTTAGGTGCTGTGTAAAGAAGAGAGGTGGCTTTACAGAGGGTGCATGGTGCTTGAGCAAAGGCAAAGATGAGTGGGCCAGGAGCAGCCTGATAGGTGGTATGCAAAACAAGATGCATGAGCCTTGAACACCAGTCCCCTTTCCCCACCCAGGGGCAAGGGTCCAGTGGGGGAGGTGAAGCTGTCGGTGGAATCGATAATTTGGTGAGTGGAGGCATCACCCCACCTCAAGCTAGGACCCTCCAGACATCCATTGCTCCAGCCCCTGCCTCTTGCTCACAAAGTGTGTTCTTACTCGCATCCTATTTCTCATTGGTTCCTTAGAACTCTCAGACATCTCCTGGGCTCTTCAACTTCGACACTTTCTGGAAGGTGAGTTCAGCAAGATTGCTCTGGTCATTTATTCTCTTTTGGAAAACCAAAACCCTGTCCCCTTGACCTCACAGGATGAAGTCCTTTTTTTAAGAACTTTTGTCAATGGTGGTCCTTGACCTCTCTTGTCCCGAAGCCCCGAGCCAATTACATTATTATGATCCAATTTGGCCATTCTCCTTTTTTTCTCCTCTTCTTTGCAGAACTTTAAATCCAAGCTGGGTTTCATTAACTGGGATGCCATAAACAAGGTAAGGGCTGGAAGGCCATGTCATATGACCTTTGTGGGAGAGGAATATATATAGAGAAGAAAGGTAAACCTCTAAGCCAGGTGAAATGATGATGGCCATGAAGAGCATTTTGGATAATGCTAAAAAAAAAAAAAAAAAAAAAAAAAAACACCAAAAATCCACCCTAAACAAACAAACAAACAAACAAACAAAACAAAACAAAACAAGGAGTAAGAACAGCTAAAATATGAAGAGAGTGAGACTTTGCAAACAGCTGGGTACTGAGAATGGGAAATGAATGGGCCTCTTTCATATCCTAACATGCAGACTTGCACAGTTCTAAACCTCAGTTTCCCCTCTGAGACCTGGAGGTTAATGGGAGAGTAAGTAGGTGTAATACTCAGGAAATCAGAGAGGCAGCAGAGGCCCGGGTGGGAGAGTGGACTGAATAGTCAGGTGGAGCTAAAAGGCCACACGAGGACTGACACACAGAGAGAAAGGAAGGAGAAAGCCAACATATATTGAGTGCCTCATGGGTGCCCTGTACTTACATAATATTAGAGGACACATGGGCCCAGGAATCCTTTCTTCTTCCACCCTGTCCTCCCCCTCCTCTTGTAGGGAAACCCCTGGCTAAGCCGATGTGACACCAAAATAGTAGAGAGTGGACTGGAAGGACAGTATGAGAACAGACAAACAACCCAAATACCAAAAGCAAAAACTGTAACTGGCAGCCCAATTATGAGATTTTTTTTGATACATTAAAAAACACACACAAGATGAATCAGTTACCAAAGTTTAAAAACGGACAGACTTCACAAAATGACTTGGATTTCTGACTTCTATTGAAAAATTTGTCAACAGAGGGTTACAGTTCCATTAGGTACAATAAACTAAAGCTGAGTAGCTGCTGCTTCTTGCCATGGGGACTTGCTCTCTAGAAGTCAGACTCCCCCTGCCCACCACAGCCATTCTAGCCACCTGACTGGCCATGTTCAGCTGAGTTTATAAGCCTTAACTTAAAAAGAATGAAGACTAGGATCCTGTCCTCCAAAACCTGTGTGGAAAACCCCAGGAAAGTCAAAGCCTGCCCTTTGAGAAAGGGGGGAGTGGAAGACAGAAGATACAGATGTTCCCAGATGTAGCACAGTGTGGTTTTCATGAACTAAATGAACAAAATAGACTATTTCTGGTTTAGAAGCACAGTCTCTGGTGGGGAAGCCAGACCCCTGAGCATGGGGACCTTCGGGCACACACAGACGACCTCCCAGAGGGCCAGGACAGATAGCCAAGCGTTTTTGTATATCTAGAGGGGGAAGTACAGTGAGTGCCTGCAGTCAGGCAGGATTCACCTGGGATGACTTCCCAGAGACACAGATCTCAGAAGAGGGACAGGACAGAGTTGGGCAGAGAAGAGAATGGAGAGCCCTGGGTCCTTCACAGTGCAGGGTGAGGTGCTGAGGACTTCCTACAGAATGAGGAGTGAAGACAGGGGAGCTGTACGTAACATTCCTGGCAAGGTATGAGAGTTTTCAAGCCCAAGCTGGGATCGACTGGATGACAGCTGTGGTTCAAAAATGTCCCTGCAGATTTCTAGAGCAGGGGTCTAATATCACCTTGACTTTCCATTACTCCATGAAATCTTATTCTCAAGCTCCCTCTTAGAACCCATTTCTTTGCCCAGGACGAGAGGAGCTTTCACATCCCGTGACCTCCAGACAAGGAGCTACCAGATGGATGGGAGCCCCCTACCCCTGCTTAAACAAACATACAAACACTATTCACCACTAATCTCAACCTTTGCCCTTGAAATAAACCTTAGCTGCCCCACACTCCTGGTGTCTGCTCCTTTCTTACGTCTCAACTGTTACCCCAGAGTGGGCATGGAAGGGGTAACTTAAGCCCCCAGCTTTGGGAAATGGGCTGGAGGTGACATGGCAGGTGAAAAAGCAGGAAGCTCTGTGGGAAGGTCTTAGTCCTGAGGTTTTGCTACAGTATGTTCAGCCAGAGGAAGGGGAAAATGGGATAGAGAAGAACACTGTGTGCGTGGGGCGGGAAGGACAGTTAATGGCTCCAGAGATTTAGCTTCTCTCTTCCCCTGCTTGCAAATATAGTTTTCTGACCCCTAAAGACACCCAGCTTCCCCCTAAATCTTGGTCATAGTGCAATTATGAAGACCGAAAAATGGTGGGAGCAAGAGTAGGGGCTTAGATGATCAGGGGGTCAAGTTCTCTGCTAACCTGCTCCCCTCTTTCATCCACAGGGCCAAGTCCCATCCCCCAGCACTCGAGCCCTCCTCTACTTCAGTCGACTCTGGGAGGTAGGACAATTCTCACTTTTTGAAGAACTAGAACCCTGGTCATCCTGTCCCTCTCTCTACTCCCTCAAGGCAGCCAAACCCCAGCTCCTGTCACAAAATCCCCCCTCTGTTTATTTTGGAGAGGAGCAATCTCATCCAAATCTTATCACAAATACCATCAGAAATTCTAATACCCTTAATAAGCATATCTTCATCTAACCCCAACCACACCCGGGCTCCAAAACTCATTCTTGTGCATGGTCTTGAGACTTTCCCAATAAGCTGCCACACTCCACCCTCTGTCTCCTTGTGGTCCACTCAATCTCTCCTTCTTCCTCCAGGATTTCAAACACAATACTCCTTTTTTGAACTGGAAAGCAATTATTGAGGTAAGGGCAGCAGAACCTCTTGTTTTGGGGTCAGGAAGTTCAGCTCTGGGGATGTGGGGTGCTGGGTCATTGGCAATGGCTTGCAGGTTCTGTGCCAGTTCCTTACCCTCTCTGCTGAGGGAGGGTGTCTCCCTCCCTTCCCACTCTCCTTTGTGCAATGCTGAGTGGGGGTGGGGTGGGAGAGAGAGTCTGTGAGTCACTGAAGAAAGAGCAGGGTGGCAGGTCCTCCTTAGGATTAAAGCCCAGGCCAAGGGTGGGGGCCCTCACAAGCACGGGGATATGAAGTTGGCCACTGTCTCTGCTCTGCTGCTGCTCCTGGTGGGCCTGGTCTGGCGTGGGAGGAGGCACAGCTGGGTGGGTAGTGCAGGTTGAACAGGTTATGGGGACTAGAGCGGTGGGAAGAAGGCAAGACCTCAGAACTGGAAAGAGGGGGAACTAGGAGGAAAGCTGAAGGGAAACAGCAGGTGTTGGGGGGAGGGATCAAGTCATTGTTAACCGCAGGCAGGTGCACAGGGTCTGAATTTCTGCATTCTGAGAAGGATGGGCAGGACCTCTGGGTCTTCCAGAAAGCCACACCCTGATTCTGCATGGCCAGTGGCCTCCAGGAATCAGACCTCTTAGGCACTAAGGCAAGGGTTGCCTAATCACTCATCTACATGGGCCAGAAACATGAAGTCGGACAGGTGGGGCCATACAAAGGAGGGGCCAAGGCCTTCCAACTGAGTGTAGTCATGTACCATGCAGTCCCAGTGTGACCATATCACCTGATTCTTCAAGGAAAGTTAGAAATCTGATATTGAGTTGCTTACAACTAAATCAATTTTAAAAATGCAAACCATGTAAAAAATGTCTGGAGGTCTGTGGTGACCAGTTTGTGACCTCAATATTAGGGCTAAAACTCAATGTCAGGTGAGGAAGAGGTGGAGAGTTAAGAAGAACATCCTAACCCTCTGTGTGTATGTATGAGGTGGTGGTGTGTCCTAGTAGAGAAGTGATGATGGAAGGAACTGAACTTCTCTCCCACTGCTTAGGAATTTCCCCTGCCTCACCTGGGGGAGGGAGAGGGTAGTGCATCTGCAGTGTCCTAAGTACCTTCATCTATGTCCTTGTATTTCTCCACTTCTCTTTGACCCAGAGCTAATGTTATATACTCCACTTTGCCTCACAAAAACGTTGTGAGCAGGGATAAAAGGGCCTATGTGGGGAGCAGGGTTTGGCATCAGCAAAAGGTGGGCTGGGGCTTAGGGACCTGCCCCCATGGGAGCCCGTGTGAGCACCACACATTTGTCATTCTAGCTCAGTCTCAGGCCAGCCTGCCAACATTCCAGGTGCCTGGGTGGGGATTGTGTTGCTAAACCCAGTTCACTACCCTCACTTCCCAACTCTGAGTGTGGAAATCTATTCATCTGCATCTATCTGGACCATCAGTTTCCTCTAGGCTCAGTGTCCTCTCTGTGGACAGCACTCATGGGTTACTGAGAGGGGCGGGGCGGGTAGGTGGGATGCTGGTGCTCCAAAAGGAGGGAGCACCCAGGCAGCAGGATGTTGGAATCCCAAAAGTCTGGTGAGGCCTGAGAACCACAGTCTAACTGTGGCCCCCTTCTTGCAGGATGACTATTCATCATCATCACTTCAGAAGAGGGCAGGCAGTGCTGGTCAGGTAAGCCTCTGCCCTCAGACTGACCTTGGAGACCCTCGGTGTCTCTCAGTCTTGTTCCTCAGTCTGGCCAACCTCATATTCTCCTCCTTCACTCCTCTGTTCTGTAATTTTCTCAGCCTGGTGCAGGATGGCCAGAGGTAGAAGCTGTAACTTCTAAGGTAAGATATCTGCCACTTGACCATCTGAGTTAGACCTCATTTCTTTTCTTGGTCTTCTTTCCTCACCTCCCAAGTAACACTTGAATTAGGAGAGGGAAGAAGGCAGAGCCATTTGGGCTGGGATCATAAGGAGGTGAGTGTGTGGGCTGTGGATGGCTGAAGGGGATTCTGGAAAAGAAAACATCTGACACGAGGAGGGGCAGAAGGCAGAGGCTTTGAGAAAGGTCCAGCCAGGGCAGGGAATAAATAATCAAGTTTATTCCAGAGAAAAAATGGTTCCATCCCTTCTGTGCTGCCCCCACCCTCCCCACTGCCCACAACCCTTGCTTTCTTCTGCAGAACTACAATTATAACCAGCAGGCATATCCTCCTGTTTCTGGTGGGCAGTACTCCGCCAAAGTTCCCTCTAAGGTAAGACTTGCAACTGTCCTGTTTTCCCATTGGGGGTCTCTGCATGGAGGTGAAGGAGGGAGGCTTTTGCTGCCAGGATCTTCTATGGGGGTTAGCTGAGGCCAAATCCTGTTCACTCTGAAAGTCATCTCTTTCCATACCCTCTATCCTGAACTTCCAAACTGCTCTTAGAGAAAGGAAGTAGGTTCAAGGCTCTTTACAGCCACATTCAGAAAAGGTTACAGGGAGCAGCAGCTACATCGTGGAGAAAACTGGAAACTACTATCCTCTCAAAGAGAAATACCAGTATATGCTTCTTAGAAAAATCATGAAACATGGCAGCACAAGCCACCTTCCTTTGTAGTATGCACTCTCTACCTCTTTAACTGCTGACCTTCTGGGCATGGTGGGAGTAGAGGGGGAGGAGGATGGGCGCAGCAGGGTTTGTCCAGGAACTCTTGGTTGGTGGGAATAAATGTTTCATTCCACAAAAGAACTAAAAGGAAGAACGTTTGAGAATTTTGTTTCATTCAGTTGCAAAGAAAGCAGTCCTACAAAGTCAGTAAATGAATGTGCTAAATACTAATTGGGCTGGTGAGGCAAAAACAGGTGGTATTTCCCTCCCCCTCTCAGAACAATAAAGCCCTGTCCTCAAGGAGAAGCCTTCCACTGAGAGATCAGAAACTCTGTGCTGACAGGTGAAGCGGCAGTCCATACTGCCTGTGGGTGTCCACTTTGCCAATTATTTGTGGCCAATTTCCATCCGCCTTGCAGGCAGAGGGAGTCCTACCTATTCTCATCCACTTCCTGTGGGCAGAGTGTGCTAAGGGAGCACATTCAGTATCATCTTGGGTAATGTGTACTTCGAATGATAAATTCTGCTGTGAAAAAACTTCCATGGGCTGAATGTCTACAGTCAGACCAAAGGAGCTTTGAGATAAACTGGTTTGATCTTGCCTCTTCCACTGAGCCCTTTCTGAGCACCAAGGCAGAGTCTAGAGAGTTCCCTGTAGCACCTCTATCACCTACTCTGATCTTCTCTTTACAGGGAGGAGCCACACTTTCTTCCTCGGTAAGTATTGGGGCAAAGAAGATTGGCGTGTGAGAGAAGGGGTCTGAGGGCAGAGGTTGTGCAGGGGAAGTGCGATGTCCACTCAGACGTTCTCTCTGTCCCACAGGCTTCCCGAGCACAACCTGGCCTGCTGCAGTGGGTGAAGTTCTGGTAGGTGAGTATTAGAGTAAGCCATGCTCAGCTTCATCCAGGAGCTGGGCACCATCGCCCAGGGGCAGGGCTGGGATCATGGCACTTGTTTTGCTCTGGATGGGTACTCTAAAGGTACTGAGAAGGTGAGTCCAATGTGAGGGTGTGAAGAAAAACTTACAAGATATGCTCTACTCAGAAAGCACCTCTGAGTGCTGAGTGAAGGCCTGTTGGAGGTGGGACCATGCAGGAACAGGTATGAGAAGAAGAATGGCAGACTAAGTTAAGGAGAGGGGTTGGGATAGGAATTGTGCAGGGCAGCTGTAGAGAGGTGAGCCTTTCAGGTGTAAAGGGTCAGAGGCAGGAAGAAGAAGTGAGTCCCCAATGGGGCAGAGATAATAGATTAACTTGGCAGAACCACAGAACCTATTTTAGAGGACAGCAAAAGTGAGGGGATGGCAGGTGAAATAGGTAAGATACTAAGGAACTGTGGGAGTACAGAAACTCTATGAAGGAATGCCTGGTTTCATAAACCAGTCAGAGAAAGATAAATATCACATGACCTCACTCATATGTGGAATCTAATGAACAAAATAAACTGATGAAAAAAATAGACCTAGAGCCATAGAAACATGGAATCTCAGAGGGAAGGCAGGGATGGAGGGTAGGGTGACATGAATTGGGGGATTTATTACATATATGCATAGCTCATGGACACAGACACTAATGCAGGGAAGACCTGGGAAGGATGGGTGCTTGGTGGTGGTGGTGGTGGTGGGGTCAGTGGGAAAAAAGGGGGCATCTGTAGTGGAGGCGACTTTCAACAATAAAGATTAAAAAACAAAACAAAAACACATACAAAGAACAACCACTTAGCAAACACTTAAATGTGACAGGCATTGTAATTGGCCCTTTATTTGTGTCATACTATTAATCCCTGGAAAAGGTGCTATAATTGTTTACATGTTATAGATGAAGAAACTGAGGCTCAGAGAGAAAGTCTCACTCTTGGTGCAAGAATATGACATTCAGTTCTGGGTGCCACTAACCTGTTCACAATGGTGTCCCACCCCCACCCAGCAGAGAGAATGAGAGTGGAATGAGGGGGCAGGGACACTTCTATTTTGTTCTATAAATATATTTTAATAGTGAAAAAGCACAAAAAGAAAAGGTTTCAACAAATTGGAAGTGGTCATATGCTACCATTTTCTCTTTTCTCCTAGAAAATCTCTCAACTATGCCTGAGACCTAGAGAAACATCGGTCATCAAGGAGCCCAACTGCGCCCCTTCCCCAGCTCTCCCTCCGCGCCAGGCCTGATCTGGGTGTTGACACCTGCTCTTTCTAGGTTGGGGACCTGGTCTGTCTGTCCTTTGCTTCTTCCCACCCATGTGGTGATTCCTAGACCACCAGCCTCATCGAATAAACCAGCCACTTTCTCTACCTGCTCCATGCGTGACCTGAAGTCCCGGGCTGTCTTTTTTTGGGGGGGGAAGTCCCGGGCTGTCTTTTTTTAGGGGGGGGGGTAGGGGGGGGCTCCCCAATTTGAGTTTCTCAGTGGCAATAAAACATGAACCTTTTTTCTCTAAGACCTTTGTGAATTTTATTCTTTAACACTATGCTGATGGCCCAGGTCAGGGAGATGGAAGACTGAATTAGGGGCAGATAACCTGCCTTCCTCCTGAGACTGATATACAAAATTGTGGGCTGAGGGAGATAAGACCTGGGTAGTCCTGACAGGAAGTAGCTAGCTGACCTCCCTGGGCCTTAGTTTCCCCATCTGTAAAGAATGATCTTTGCCCAACCTGTATCTAAATACTTACTTACTGCTCTTGAAGTGGTCATGGATGTTTCACTAGCATGAAAAAGCAACAAGGGGGCTATTCAAATCAGAAAATGGGAGTAAAGAACCAATTCAGAGAAGACCAGTCCCAGAGGGTCAGGGAGAGGGCAGGAACAAGAGCAAGGGGTAGGTACAGAATATGCCTGGGCCTCTAAATGAAGTGAGGGGTGAGTGAGGGGACTGTTGGGTTGACATTTTAGGAAGATGGGGGTGGGGGCAGCTCATATCCAGCATCTGTGTCTCCAGGATGCTGGAACCCCCCCCCCCACTCAAATTGGGGACCCCCCCCATCACTATCATATATGTATTCTACTCTAGTAATGTACCAATGAGACTGGCAGAGGCATGGCTGAGCCCAGGCTCATAAGCCCAGGAGCCCCGAGGACAGGGCTGGAGAGTCTCCAGTTAGAGTCTCTGAGGAAGTCCCATCAAGGCCACACTGTGTGTCAAATGAAGGAGCCCCCATCATCACCTCTGACATCCCTGCAGGAACCCAGGAAGCAAAAGCAGGACATGAGACACTCTGCTAACCTAAGTGACTCCCTTTGAGAGTGCAAGTTTTCTGAGGGCATGATGGTCTTCCTTGGTCACTGCGCCAACCACAGGCTCTGGCACAGGTTGGGTTGGCCTCAAATATTGATGAGTAAATGATAGAAACCACGCTCAAAATGGACCTGAGGAAACCAATTTGATTAAATCCACCTGGCTGGAAGGGAGAGGAGGACTACTCCTTAGCTCTGCTCCCTTATGTCCCTGAATTGGAGCTACTGCTTTATATTTATCCTGGGTTTTAATTCTATGGAGATATCCTTGCAGTACCTCCTTGCAGCCACAGGGGGGAGAACACAGCTGACCCAGGGCCAACACTCAATCCTTTCTACAGACAGACAAGACAGCTAGCTTCCTGGAGTGAGGTGAGATTTCAGAAACAGCTGGAGCCAGTCCCTGAGGGATTAAGGGAGAAGCTGAGGTGATCAACATGGCTGAAAGCATCTCTTTAAAGTTTAAAGTACCATCTGAAGCAGGCAAAGGCCCTCTTGTTTAAAGGACTTCAACAAAAAGGCAGGCCACCCCTTTCTCCTGTCTGTACCTCTGAAGCAACTTTCCTATGTTCTTTCATATTTTCCCTATAATCCATTCTCTCGTGACAGCCAGGAAAGATCTCCTGCTCATAATTCTCTGCAAGCTTTTCATTAGCCCTAAAATTAAATCCCAACTCCTCAGCAAGGCTTGGGGTGACCTGGCTCTGGCCTCCCTCTCCTTATGGACCTCCTGGGAAAGGCGCTTGGGGAACACTGCTGTTATCTGGCTCTGGAACCCAGGATCTTCAGAAATTTGGAGCTTTAGATCTAAATTCACATGGCCTTCCCCAAGCCAGCTCAACCAAGGATACATATATGATCACTACCATTTTAACTGACTCATAGAATTTGTCATTCTCTTGTTTCCTAATTTTTAAAAATTAGATTATGATCTATTTCCTCCACTAGAAATAGGCTCCACAGGACAGGTATCATGTCCATATTTAATTTCTAGTACCAAGAGCCAAAGTGGCTGCTTAATAAATATTTATGAACTACAGGAATCAGAATTAAGTTGAACCAGTCCAGGAAGAGTTTCTGAAAGATGTTTAAGCAAAGGATACACAGGAGCAGAGGATGGGAAAAAAAAACACTAGATCTTCTGGGCAAAGTGGCTGCTTTCTTGGGCATGATAGTAACACTGGCAGAGGGAGAAAAGGATGGGACAGGGATGCCTCCCAATACACCACATACCCCAATACCCTTACCCAGGCACCCGTTCTCTTCAAGGCTTATCATCTGGGTGTTCACCAAGACCCTGAAGCCCCAGGGTGCATCCCTTCAAATCCCCCATTCATTCCCTGAACTCAGGAGGCCAGCTCCCAACTCCTAGGTGTGTCTGTAATGTGGCAATCAGGGCTCGGCCTCACCTCCTACCCACACTCAAGTTCTGGCAGATCTGAGGTAGGGTGGGGGCTGGCCTGTGGGAAAACAGGGGTTTACTGGTATGCTCAGAGAGGGAGTTAGGAGATAAACCAGACTTGGAAATGGTTTGGTGCAGAGCCAGCTCTATAGCTCTGCCTGACCATTAATTCGAAGTGATGTATCCAAAGCAATGGTAAACCCTAGGCCCATTATCCTGCCAGCCATTACCTGGGCTGCTGGAACTCTCTCTCAGTGAGAATCCCCCCATCTGCTTGATCACTGGACACAGAACATTCAGGAAACTCACTGAGGCAGTATAGATAGGGAATGGCAAGGAGCTTGGAGAGAGACATTAGTTAGCACTTACAGCATAAGTCACGTAAGCCAACTTGCTCTCGAAATTCCATCAGGAAGGTACCAAATTGAAACTAATTGGAAGTCTAGCACACCCAGTTTTTTCTCCAGCACAAGAACAGACTTTCTTTGGTTGTGCACATGAAGTAGCTAGCTTGTGTTAAGAGACATTATTAAAAAGTACCTATCTTTAAACACTAGAACTTTAAACACTAGAACAAACCTAGAAATATCATTAAATACATACTTGGTGTGGCAAGATGCTCATACTCTGTGAGGCATCTGGAAACTGAGGCAAATGCAGGTTCATTCTGGGGCTAATCTCTTAGTTCTCTGTTTTCATTTTGCCAGGAGTTTACAGTTGGATTTATTGAAATTAATACACATGTGCTCAGAGCTGCTGCCTATGGCTGTGCAGGCTACACACCACAAAGGACACCTGGTCAAGTGGGCTAGTGGGGACTAAATGCAGCCTGCCCCAGCACGCAGGGTCTAATCACACACGGTGGTATATGGGCTGGCCAAGGCCCTTTCTAGGATACCACTCCACAGCATAGCCAAAAGCCAATACAGATGTAGGCTCTGGAATCCTGGGGTTTGAACATGGGCCTTGCCACACTGTCTGTGTGACCTTGGGTAAATTACTTAATCTCTACATGTTGTGGTTTCCCTACCTAAAGAATTTGGATAATTATGGTGCCTACTTCACAGAATCACTGTGACATTTCAATGCATTTAGAGCACTTGGCGCAAGTAAAATATCAATAAATTGGCTAACATTATTATTAGTAGCACTAGTATTAGGTGGACAGGAAAATGGGGAAGTCAATTTGTTGCTAAAGAACTCTAGAGCCAAATAGATAATGGAGTTTGGAGGTGTTTGGATCACTTGTTGCTTTAGATACCAAAGTGTTCCTACATTAGCATATCTAAGTGGAGTTGATTTTACAATAGCAGTTCTCTTTTGTTGATTCTTTATTCCTTTTACTCCTGGAGTTGACTTTATGCTGACAGAATGGTGCTTAATGAGCTCCTTCAGTCACTGTTAATTAATTAGTAAGAATTCATTACACATAAAAACTTGTGTCCTCCAGAAAACTTTTTGGGGAGGTGCTCCACCCACTGCAGTCATTTTTTCACCTGTCCCCTCCAGTAGCACCAACTGTACATCGCATCCACTGTCACAGGTTATCTGTGCTTAGTGAGTGTCTCTGAAGCACTGTCTACTCAGGTAGCTCTATAAAAACACAGGAGGCTTCCTAAGGCTACAGAGGGATAGATGTCAGGGATTGGAGTGTGGGGCAGCAGGATAATTGAGCTGAAGTGCCTTCTGGAGTTCAAAAGATTGTTCATAAATGACTGAAGCCCTCCCACTCTAGGCCTGCCACCTGTGTGCATTGCACCAGGTTGGGCAAAGAGGCCCACTCTTAAATAAGATCTTGTTTTGTCCTGGTAGCACTAGTCCATGTTTCAGCACCTCCCTATTACGCCATAAACTGGTTGGGCTACCTGAACCTCATTGTGGAGAAGGTTGTTTGATTGGGATGTTTTGTCACTTTGAGGTGATCAACTCCTAAACTGGGGGAATGAAGTAGGGGATGGGCTAAGTCAATGAAATGAAGTAGGCACTCAAAGTTCATGAGCTAGATCCAATCTCCAATTGATTATAAGACCTGTTTTGCATTTTTCCCTCTATTCCTTATCTTAGGACAAAACAGTAATCTCTCTGAAGACCCAAGAGTAAAAGATGAGCAGTTGGATAATGGGAGGGGTCCATCTTCAAAGGAGGAAAGTCTACAACTTGGTGGGAGGATGCTTGAATTCTAACATATCCAATCTAACAAATGTTGGCTCCACCTAAACTCTGTGTAAGGTGCAGTGTTTGAGGGATATAAAGGTGATTAAGATATAGTTCCTGACCTCAAGGAACTTAGTATTCTAAGAGGGAAATAAGAGAAGAACATAGGTTACTCTAGGTACAATGTCAGAGAGATACAACTGAATTGTTATGGCAATTCTGAGAAAGGCAAAATGTGTGGGGAAGGCAGGTGAGGGATGATGGGAGAAATCAGGGAAGCTTCATCCAAGATGGCTGTTGTATTCTGAGAATTGGAGATGAGAGAAGGGCATTTTAGGGATAAGGAACAGCATGAAAAGATACTTGGAGGAGGAAAAAGAAGAGTATATTTGGTATGGTGTCCGGTTTGGCCATAATGTAAGAAACATGCAAAGGCAGTATAAGAAGAAAAAGGAAAGGCAGATTGAGACCAGAACATGAAAGGTTTTCAATGCCAGTCTAAGGAGTTTAGACAAAACTGGGCAGGGTGGGAAAAAGCCTGAGTGATATAAGAGGAATGAAGGATATAAGGAAAAAAGACAGACAAAAGGAGAGGTGCTTGGGTGCCACTGCCAATCCCTTGGAAGGACAGGTCCAACTTGTCTCCATCCCAGCTCCATTTGCATGAAGAACCTCCTTGCCATCTCACCTTCCTATTGCCTAGGGCAGAATGTGAATTGAGAAATCCAAGGTAAGTGGGGGACAGTCCATAACTTCCCTCCCAGAGTGCCAGGGGTGAGTGACAGGATCTGGGGGTGAGTCAGTGGGGTGGTGGCCCCATTTCTGCTCACATCTGCCTCCCTGGGAATATAAAGAGCAAGCAGTGAGGCCCCGCCTCAGAGCACCCTAAACTTGACACCATGAAGATCCCAGTTCTTCCTGCTGTGGTTCTTCTCTCTCTTTTGGCACTCCACTCTGCTCAGGGGGCTACCCTGGGTAGTTCTGAGGTGAGCACATCACCTGGTTTTATTTTTCTTATGCCTATTACCTCACTTACTCTTCAGTTTCTTTACTTTCTATCCATTACTGGATAAGTGGTTCTTATTTTTGAATATTATCAGGGGCTGGACGAGAAGCTTGGGCTCTGAGGAAGGGACGAAAGGAGGAAGGAAGCAAAACATTCCTGGGAAGACCTGTAGGAAAGGAGATGCTATTTCTGGAAGAGATGGTGAAGCATGGGGTGGAGGCTGGACAACTAAACCCTGGGAGGAGACAGGGGCTGAGGCTGGTTGTCTGGGTTCAGCTTCATCTTTGTTTCATTCATATCCCTGGGAATGGCTCCCAGGTGACTGGAAGTTCCCTTCTACCTCTGGAGCCCCGGCCATAGCAAAAACCCTTACGAGCCAGTTTCTAGCCAGGAGGAATCCCGAGGCCTCTCTATCTCTACCTTATTCCAAGGTGGGGGGAGAATGTGTATGCTGAATTGAAAAGTCTAAGATAGGGGTTACAAACTCAATGGCTTAAGGATCCAAGCAAGTGATGTCGGTGAGCACAAGGGCTGGTGGGGCCTCAGGGGAGGTGGAGCAAATTTGCCTAATCTAAAAGGGATGGTCTGTATTCTATCTGACTGCTGTTAAAAGGAAAATGTACCCAGTGTGGCCAGAGTTTTAATTTTTTTCCAGAGAAACTAGAAATCTGATTTATGAATTTTTAGTAATTAAAATGCTAATTTAAAATGAACTAAAACTCAGCCAAACTACTATGAGATCTAAACATTTGGGTCTAGCCTCGGTTGTGGGAAGGAAGGTATAAGAAACATGAAGCCAGACAAGTTGGGATAGCAACAAGATGGGCTGTGCTAAGGTCTGGGCGACTCACCAAATAGAGATGGAAATAGAGACTGGGACTTTGGTAGCAATAAAGTCACAAAGCAAGCAAACCTCAATAAATTCAAGGCAGACAGGGCACTTTGGCAGCTTGGCTTCCATTGGCATGTTAGTCTCCCCCACCCAGCTCTCTGGGCTAAGTGTGGGTGTCTCAGGATCTGCAAGGACTGCAGAGCAACAAGAGCTCGTTTTTCTTGGGAGGAGTCCTCTTTCTCCACCCTTTCCACTTGATGCAGGTTGGGGTTTTTACTTCTCTATCTTACACATGCCCTTCTCTTCACCTTGTCTGTCTGTCAGGCATCTGTCTTGCTGGAACAGACTGGGTTAAGGAGGCCCTATGGAGGATAGGCTATTTGCTTGTGAAGTGGCCTGTGGAAGAAGGCAGAGCTGGTTGAGAGATTTTTGGGAAAAGGGATTTGCTGTCACATGATCATTTGGCTCCTTTCTCTTCTTTATTTTCCAGGAAGAAAGCACCATTGGTAATTATGCAGCAGGACCTGAGGTAAACGCCCATTTCCCCACACTCCAGCCATGAGTTTGTCCCCATCTATTCATCTTCATGCCCCTTAGCAATTTTTCTGACACCCTGCTTCTTTGCCTAGGCCGTTAGCCCTCAGTTCCTGAACATCGAAAAGTTTCGATCTGTAAGTACAACCTCTAGTGCTGCCCCAACAAATACCCACATCTGGGATCTGATTATCCTTGGTAGTGAGCTTGCCAAGCTGCCAGGGTCCCTTCATCATTTTGGGAGGGCTAGGGGCTAAGCTTTGTCCTCCCCTGGAACCAACCCTCTTTTGGTCTCTCTTTCCCCACAGGCTTTTAAGACTGATGAATTCCTGAACTGGCATGCCCTCTTCGAGGTAAGTGCCTGTGTATGCCTTATTCTCCTAGATTGTTTGCAGTCTATCCAGGATAGTGGCAACACATGCTAGTTCTTACCCTCTGGGTTCTTTCCTGAGTTCTATGAGGAGTAACTGCCATGCTTGGATATTGTCTAGCAAAGAAAGTTTCCCCAGGAGACTGTCATGGCTATACCTTATATTCCTAACATGGCAGTAGGAGAACAAGGCCACAAAGACAATTCCAGAAAAGGAAGAACTGAATCAGTCAAGAGTTTATTTGAATGCCCTCATCCTCCATGAAGAAACTAAGGTCCTAGGTTAGGTGGCCTATCCAAACTTCAAAGGCTACATCAGTGACTATGCGGGAACTAGAGCTTGCATCGATGACTCTGCACATACTTGCAAATGTCTTCAGTTTTCTGAGCCTCAGTTTCCCCACTTGTGAGGACGATGTCAGTACTTATCTCAAAGGTTGCTGTGAAGCTGAAATGATATCATGGCTGTACTGCATTTAGTACAAGGCAGATACAGAACAAGGGCATAAGAAAGTATTAGTTTTTACTAATTATAAAACAATAATACCATCACCACTACAGAGAGTGGGTGCTTACTGATCTATGCTCACCTGACCTGTGACATGTCTCTCACTCTCTTTTTCTATTTTAGATGATCAAAAAGAAGCTTCCTTTCCTTAACTGGGATGCCTTTCCTAAGGTAAAAGGAAGTGAGCATTAGGAGGATAGGGAGGTTGGGGGTGGGGGAAGAAGTAGAGGGTCTGGGAGACAAGAGTGGGACGGTAAAGGGAGGATAAACCTCTTCACCAAAGTTAAGGGAAATCTCAGCTACAATAGAGAATGGGAACTTAGATTGGAACAGAGACTCCTTTCCATCAGTGGCTTCATTATGGAGGACTCCAACTTCCTGCACCGGAGAGTCCCTAATATGATCCTACCCTTTCTCCCTCTAGCTGAAAGGATTGAGGAGTGCAACTCCTGATGCCCAGTGATTGGTTCCTTCAAGACCCAGCACTACTGATACCTGCTGGAAGAGGGGGCTAATATGGGATCTGATTATCCTGTAATCATTCTTTCTTTGCTCAATAACTCCAATAAAATGTTTCCCAATGAAATAGCACCTGTATTTGTGGCTCTGTCATTATCCTCTAGAAAGGAATTAAGATGGGGTGGGCTCCAAGGCTGGTAGGAAAAATCTTGAATTCTGAGAAGGTAGTAAATAGTAAGATAGTGGGAAGTGGGGAGGACATATCAAGATGGGAAGAAACCACCTATATCTTAGTTCCTTAATATTGGCTGACATCCTTGAGGAGCATGAAGCTGTGAGTTGCATGGTAAGATGCCTAAGGAATCAAACCTGCTTCAAAACTACTGACACCTCACCCCTCCTGCTTTTTGAGAACCTGACTCCTTTGGTGGTGGCAGATTGGAATCCAAGGCTGAGAACCCAGTTTAGATCATTAGTTCACCTGAAATCCTTTTGGTTTTCTCTAAATTGGGTAGGTTATAAATAGGAAAACCATCCATCGTAAAGGTCTTGAAACATGAAATGGATTCAGTGCCAGTTCCTGCAGATGAATTCTGCATGGAATCTCTGTGTGCCTACTCTGTGTCTTAAAATGTTAGGGTTATTTTTGGTTTCTCTTGAAAACTGGGAAAAATTAGAGAACAATGGACCTGTGATTGGCTTAAGTATAAGTAATAGCTGCCCTCCTTGCACAGAAGATGGTTTCCAGGTAAGTAAAGTTCCACCTGGCAAGTTTTATTTATGTACTTTGACTTTTGGCCTCTATAAGCAACTGAGTGAGGAAACTGTAAAGTGGACTGCAAACAGCGGGAAATTAAATTTGTGTAGAGGCAGGAAAAACTTCTTCTTACTCTCTTAAATTCTGTGCTTGGTTTAAGAATTAAACTGACATAAGACAGATTAACAGGAGAAAGGCATAAACTTACTTAGTATATTTTTTACATGTACATTGGGATCTTCAAAAGGAAAATAAAATCTCAAAGGAGATGTTAGGCTCAAAAGCTTACATACCTATTTATAGACAAAGAACAATAAATTACGGGGATGTGGCAACACAGAGTGGCTTGGACTAGAAACATTAAACTGTGGGATAGTCAGTAAGAAATATAGAGGGGAAACGAATGAAAGATCAGGGTGATTTGAGAAGATTTGTTTATACAAACTGGAGTCGACTCCAAGACTGGTGATAAATATTGCTTTTCTCTTCTTGGTACAGGGAAGGTACTTTTCTCAAGGAAAATGTTATGGCTTGCTTTTAGGCAGAAAGGGGAAGAAGAGGGAACACTTCCTGAATCTTCCACGTCTCAGGTGCCATCAGCCCCAAATCATCAATGTGCCAAAGTGGCATAGCTGGGGGTGGCCTATTCTGAACCCTTTCACTTGGTTCCTGCTTTCAAATGGCTTACAGATTAGATGACAAAGACACATAAATGTTGCTTACACCCTTCCTTTTGGTTAACTAACAATAATACACACACACACACACCCGCATGAGAAACTTACAAATAGATGCTGGTCAAAAGCTACAATTAATTAAAATATTTAATACAGGCAATAGGGTGGTGAAGACCTAGGGAGTGGGTGAGGAATGGGAGTGGGGGATGGGGAGAATGGGAGATATTTGTAATATTATCAGCAATAAAAATACATTAAAAATTTAAAAAATATTTAGCAAAGATTGAATGCTCTTAAATTGGGTGATAGAAAATGGAGTAGAGGAAAAATGAGGGCAGGTCCTTAAGACACATTTACAAAATGTCTAGTTTTAGGGAAGGACAAGGGTCATCATACAGAAGTCAAGGCTAACTTTGAGGTAAAGCAGCCCTCCAAGTGTAGTCCTGGGATCAGCAGCAGCATCGCATGGAAACGTACAAGACATTGAATCATAAATGGTAGGGCCCAACAATCTGTGTTTTAACAAGCTCTCTAGGTGATTCTGATGCATTAGAGCCTGAGAACCCCTGAGAAAAGGAAAGCCGCAGAATGACTAATGGAAAATTCAGGATGGTAGATAGTTACCCTGCTACAGCAAATGGAGGAGGAAGTGGGTGACAAGGCTTCTACTATTAGTGGTTTTATTTTTCCTTAAATATATTGCAGGAGAGGAAGAGTATCTTTTCTTTATACCCTTCTAGATTTTTGGCTCGTTCTCTGTGACAAAGGACAGATTAACAAGAAAAAAGCATACGGATATCTATCTATCTATCTATCTATCTATCTATCTATCTATCTATCTATGAAAGCTCAGCAACCAGAACAATGGAATGACCAGATCAACTGGAAAGATCGGTCTCTATGACATGCACTGTGGTTGCCAACTGGCCCGATCTGGGCACCCCAAATCTCCTGTGCCCTCTCCCTCTGGCTGGTCTGGCCCCCAATAGGCACCTCTGACCCCAATCAAAGGTGGGGCTGGCCAACCTCCCACAGCCCCTCCCCCCAGCCAGTCCGGCCCCAATCAGCCTCGATTGGGGTGGACTGGCCAGACCTCACCTTGGCAAAAATTTGTACACCAGGCATCTAGTTTAATATAAATTTTATGAAACATGGGAGCCTTATAAGGAAGCGAAGACCTAAAGAAGAGTTAAACCTGTATCTTCTGTGCTAGATTTGATGAAGAATGGGAAGTCATGCAAAAATGTTATAGGACAAAAGGGGTATGTGCTCAGTGTGGTAAATGGTGAGAAACTTAGCAAGGCCTGTTCTTTCAGATTCCTCTCAGTCTTAGAGATAAGATGATTGTTTCCTTAGTGTGTAGAAAGGGTCTAAGGACCTGCTTCAGGGGAAGGACACAGAGTCATCCCTGCATCTATTTTCTCAAACTCCTTTGGCTTAAAATATTCAATATGCCAAGGCATTATATTTTTGGGTAGTATGTCATGTACCCCATCAATATACATGTTATACACACTTATGTATATTCCCAATAATATATTAATAAAACAAGAGAATGTCTTTGAGTAAAAGAACAATTTGAGTTTAGGGAGACTAGAATCTGGGGGGAAAAAGTAGACATGCTTGTATAAATAAGTGATAGATGTGTTCTAGATCAGTGCATCAACATGAACCAGGTAATTCAGAGAACTGGAAGAATAGAAAACAAGACACCTGGTCTCTCTGGAGAATGTGCATGATGAGGATGAACCCAAGAAGTAGTCACACTTCATTGTATACTTCATAAAAACAACCAATAGATCTTGTGTGGACACTATGCCACCCATTAAGCAAGGTGTAGAGATATATGATGAGATATAGAACAATCTCTAACATAGTGAAATAAAAAAGGAAAATGGCAGCCAAAACCGGTTTGGCTCAGTGGTAGAGCGTCAGTCTGTGGACTGAAAGGTCCCGGGTTCGATTCCGGTCAAGGGCATGTACCTTGGTTGTGGGCATATCTCAGGTAGGGGGTGTGCAAGAGGCAGCTGGTCGATATTTCTCTCTCATCAAGGTTTCTAGCTATCTCTCTCCTTTCCTCTCTGTAAAAAATCAATAAAAATATATTTAAAAAAAAAAGGAAAATGGCAGAGCAATGTGAATAATATGTTTAAAGAAGAGAGATGGCACAAATATATGCTCTTATATGTATAAAATGTCTCTAGAATAAAACTCAAGAAGTAACAATGATCACCTCTGGGGACTGATATACACTGGGTGCTTTTTTTTTATTTTATGGGAAAAAAATATATATATATATTTAACCATGTATACTATTATATATTCAAAATAATAAATTTAGAAAGTAAAACTTTACACCTGAAACTAATATAACTAATATAATATTGTATACCAACTACACTTAAAAAAAAAAAATAGAACTCTCACCCTGGCCAGTGTGGCTTAGTTGGTTGGGGGTTGTCCTGAGTACCCAGGGTTGATGGTTAGATTCCTGGTCAAGGACACATATGGTAGGTTTTGGGGTCAAACCCCGCCCCTCTGGTGTGGGGTGTGTGTGCAGGAGGCAGCTGATCACTTTCACATCGATGTTTCTCTCTGTCTCCCTCTCCCTTCTTCTCTCTCTAAAAATCAATAAACTATTCTTTTTTTAAAAATATATTTTATTGGGGCAGATCCAAGATGGCAGCTTAGGTAAACACCTAAACTGCTTCTGTGCACAATAATTTCAAAACTACAACTAAAAACAAAACTTATATCACCCAAAACCATGGGAAAACTGAAAGGAAGCTCTACAACTAGATTAAAAGGGAAAGGAGCATTCAGGGCACAAGAGCTGAAAAACTGCGATATGGGCAGGCGGTGGATCCTGGCTGGCGTAGGGCATTGCTTCTTCCTTCAACCCAAAGAGAGATAAGCTCCCAATCTCTCTGAAATTCAGTTTCTGGGGAGAAGCTAGACTGTCTGCCATCGGGTTGGAAAGTGAGGGTAGTTTGCTTGCAGAGCTGCACACAAGAATAATTGTTTGCTGTGCTGGGGTGTGAGACATGGGAACATGGTCAGAGAGGCTGACTGGCAGCCATTGATGTTCGCCACGCCTTAGCCTAGATATGCCTTGAGACTCCACCCTGAGACTCTGCCCCTCACAATCTATTAATACACCCAAGCTCCAAGCAGCGGCTTTTGTATATGAATGGCCTTCTCTATTGCAGTTTAACTTAGCAAACTTGCAACCTGGTGCAGATAGCTACAAAGCTTCCAAGCTCCAAGGTTCTCTCTGTAGCTACTGCAGGGTGGCCTCAGACAGTACCTGAACTGCACCCCATTGGAGATCCAGAAACTAGTGTATCTAGTGGTCAGTGTGAGACGACACCAGATTTCAACTACTCTCATAAGAAACACATTCAAGAGACAGACTCAGTGAGCACCAAAGCCCTACGGGAACAAGTCCTCCCCCATAAAAGTGTCTCCAGCAAAGCAATTCTTCCATTATAGACACAGTGGGTCCTCACAGCCAATTGGCCTGGAGGTCAATTCCTCCCATGACACCAACAACAATCAAGACTTAACTACAACAAGGCTGTACACACAGTCCACAAAGGGATGCACCAAGAGTGTCCACATCAGGCAACTGGGAGGCTGATCCATTGAACCACATAGGACCCCTAGGCCCACAAAGCTACCCTACCAACTCAGGGAAGCAGCGAAAATGCCGAGAAAAGGAAGGAGATCTCAAACAAAAGAAATGGAGGAGAACAAAAGACTGGATATATAGTTCAAAACCACAGTTATAAGGTTTTTCAAGAATTTCCTAGAAAAGGCTGATAAATTTAACAAGTCCCTTGAGGATATGAAAAAGAAATTTAACCAACTAGAAATTAAACATATACTGACTGAAATGAAAAATATTATACAGAGACCCAACAGCAGACTAGAAGAATACAAGAATCAAGTCAAAGATTTGGAAAGCAAAGAGGCAAAGGACACTCTTCCAGAGAAGCAAGAAGAGAAGAGAATTGAGAAAGTTGAAGATAGTGTAAGAAGCCTCTGGGACAACTTCAAGCATACCAACATCAGAATTATGGGGGTGCCAGAAGAAGAGAGAGAGCAAGACACTGAAAACCTCTTTGAAGAAATAATGACTTAAAACTTTCCCCACCTGGTGAAAGAAATAGACTTACTAGTCCAGGAAGGACACAGAACCCCAAACAAAAGGAATCCAAAGAGGACTACACCAAGACACATCATAATTAAAATGCCAAGGGCAAAAGACAAAGAGAGAATCTTACAAGCAGCAAGAGAAAAACAACTAGTTACCTACAAGGGAGCACCCATATGATTATCAGCTGATTTCTAAACAGAAACTATGCAGGGCTGGATGGGAGTGGCAAGAAATATTCAAAGTGATGAATAGCAAGAACCTACAACCAAGATTACTCAGCAAAGTTATTATTCAGAATTGAAGGGCAGATAAAAAGCTGCCTAGATCAGAAAAAGCTAAAGGAGTACATCATCACCAAATCAGCATTATATGAAATGCTAAAAGGTGTTCTTTAAAAAGAGGAAAAAGAAGAAAAAAGTAAAGATAAAAATTATGAACAACAAATACATATCTATCGATAAGTGAATCTAAAAGTCAAGTAAATTAAAAATCTGAGGAACGGAATAAACTGGTGAATATAATAGAATCAGGGGCATAGAATGGGAGGGGATTGATAATTCTCAGGGGAAAAGGGGAGTCTGTGTGGGGGGTACGGGAAGAGACTGGACAAAAATCATATACCTATGGATGAGGACTGCGGGGGGAGGGGGGAGAACATAAGGGCAGAGGGTGGAGTGGGGACCAGGTGGAAGGGAGCTATGGGGTTGGGGGAAGGAGAAACAATTGTAATAATCTGAACAATAAAGATTTATTTTAAAAATGTTTTACTGATTTTTTACAGAGTGGAAGAGAGAGGGATAGAGAGGTAGAAACATCGATCAGCTGCCTCCTGTACACCCCCTACTGAGGATGTGCCCACAATCAAACCGAGGACCAGAATCGAACTGAGGACCCTTCAGTCCACAGCCTGACACTATACCAGTTGAAGCAAACCAGTTTTGGCAAACTATTCTTTAAAAACATAAAATACAATAAAACTCTTAACACATACACACACACACACACACACACACACACACACCCCTTTGCATTTTAAGGTAGCAGGACCTAGCCCATGAACTGGCCAAGATTAGGCATGTCTTACTGAATGAAAGAAATATATTTCTCATATTTAAAGTGCAGTCCTTGCACTAGCAGCGTCAGCATTATCTGGACTTGTGAGAAATACAGAATCTTAGCCCACCCTAGAGACAGTGAATCAGAATATGCATTTATTTTTATTTCCTTTTGTTTAAATTTCTTTATTGATTAAGGTATCACATATTTGTCCTCATCCCCCCATTCCCATCTCAAACCCAGGCATTTCTCCCACCCCTCTGTTGTCCTTGGCCACTGGTTAGGCTCATATGGAGGCACACAAGTCCTTTGGTTGATCTCTCTCCCTTCATCCCCACCATCCCCTACCCTCTGACAGTATGATCCATGCCTCTTTGTCTATGGGTCTGTTTTTGTTCATCAGTCTATGTTGTTCATCATTTCCCCTAGATGAGTGAGATGTGCTACTAGAAATACACTTATAAGAACCAAAAATGAGACAAGCAATAATGGTTATGCTGAAAGGCAAATAAATCAGTCTGTAGTGAGTTTCTTTCTGGGCCAACAGTTCTTTTGAGTCCCAATTTCAATGTCAAACAGTTCCTTATGTATACATGTCAGCAATGGTATTTCAGTTCTGGATGATGGACAAATGGTGGTAATGCAGGTCTGACCCCCTCTGGTTTGGTCCTGGGCAACCTGCAGTGACGCACAGCTGCTGCCTGCTAGTATGGCAAGTGTCTTTCATTTCTGGATTGCTTCTCTTCTGTCTTCATGGCTGGAGCAGTACTGTCAATTCCTCTCTGTTACCAGAATCCACGGTCTCGGACTTGTTTTCTGAAAATATACAAACATATTCTCGACCTAAATTTAATAAAGGAATATTTTCTATAAATTTGACTTGGGATCCTTTTTCATATTTTGCCCAAATGATTTTCCTCTGGCTTGTCTTTGCCATGGCTTAAAGCAAAGAATATCCTTACATGATATTATTCTACAATGTCATTATAATTTTTTACAGATTTGTGTTACCCCCATTACCTATAATAGTACCTTGCACCCTTGGAGATCAATAAAAAATAATATTTTTGGTGCTTGGAGACAAAGGTAACACATCTCTTGATATTTTAGAATTATAACAGCAAAATATACAATTATCCCAAGCAACCTTAGAAACTAATTCTTTGAATGTCTGGCAGCAAGTTAAAAAGGACATTGTGTAGAGGGCCCCATGGGAAGGCACCTGAGCATTCTATATTGGCCCCTCTTGCCCTTTTGGCCAAGAGGGACCCCCTTCTCACCATCCAATTTCCCACACCTGTTGCCTGAGCTTTCTGTTCATGCTGAGGTTGAAGCCTCGTGATGACTGATACCATGGATCTGTCTCTGGACCAGTGGGGCAAGCTGGGCCTTCCCTGGAGAAGAAACTCAAGTTCCAAGATATGTGATCAGTGCTGGGGCCCTGCCAGCAGGCGAGGGAATCCCAAAGCAGATGCTGGGCATGGAGGCCATGGGGGCATAGGGTACCAAGGAGACAAAACTGAATCTCACATCATCCTGCTTGGCCCTGGAGGATTGCTGGTCAACCAGAGATGGGTAAGATTCCTCAAGGAAGGAACAACCTAAGACAGGCACAGTCAAAGAGGGCCCATCAGAAGAACACTTGGGGGTCAACAGAGGTAGGGCACAGACTCTCTCCCCCCCCCCCCCCCCGCCGACTTTGCAAGGGCCTAAAGCCTCACCCCTTCTGAGGGAGGTCTCCTGCCCCCATGGCTACTTAACTTCCCATGCCCAGCTCAAACTGGGACCCGGGTAACAAACAGCAGCAGCTGTACTCTCACTGCAACAAGACTTGTTTGAGTTGTCTTGTATCCATAGTGTGGGGAAGTGGTTTTTTTATATCTAAATCCAGCCTACCACCAGCAATACTCAGGGGCTACTCAAGAAGGCAATAATCCTTTCCACTAATATTTACAGGCAAAATAAGATTGTTGTTAGAGTATTAAATTTGACAGTAAAATAGTAGTCAAGTTTTCAGGCTAATTTAAATTGGCTAATTGAAATAAGCGAATATTCTAGAAAAATTAATTGTACTGAGCAAAAAGCTATTCCTAAAGTGTTAAAAGTTTTTATTCGTAGTTCATCTCATGGTAAAACTGTCTAACATGTAAGGAACCTAAGGCATTCATATTATAGTGCAAAAATTAAAATTTAAAAGTTATCAAGACTACATTATAAAATTTCCAAAAGCCTCCTAATATTTAAATAAAAAGTAGAAGAATATCATGTAATGAAAAATATCTTGTACATGAATTACATCTAGAAACTTTTTACTTTAAAAAATTAATTGTAATGCTGACAGCAAGATACCCAGAATATGCATTTTAATTAGACAACCCGTTGCGGGCCCCTCCCGCACCTACTCCCCCCCCCCCCATTCCTGCCCCTGACACACTCACATCTTGCCAGGGTTCATACGCACAATGAAGTTTGAGAAACACTGCCTGATACATTAAGTATTGTGCAGACTGCCTTCTAGGAGCTAATGATCCAGCTGAAGATGAAGTGCACAGGTAGAAAGTGCTGTGTTTAAGTTAAATTCAACAGAAGAGAGAAATTCCTTTTGAATAAGGTAAGAAAACTAGGAGTAGTTTTTTACATGGGCACTGAAGAAATCATATGGTACTAAAAACAACAAACTCATTCGTTAGAGGCTGCTGGAAGCCAATTCATTATTTTGAAAATTGATAAATAAGTGGAAGGAATCAAGCATTTATTCTCTTACCTGTTATGACTATGCTATATAACTCCAGTCAGATCATGACCCAGTTGTACCTCAGGGCAAATACAAAGTTTTTCTTTATATAAGGATTTGCAGCTAATAAATGCAGATGGAATAATATAATTATAACATTACCATTTTGCACAACTTAATAAAATGATAGATCTAGACTAGCATGAATGACAACTAAAACTGTCAGGTAAAACACTGACATGGAACCTCGGAGTAGTCGGTGATTACTAAAGCTTGGTAAGAAATACATGAATGTTCTTTATAATAGCCTTTTATTTTGTATATTTTACAAATTTCTATAATGAAATCTTTAAATAATATTTTTTAAAATATATTTTCATACTTTTGGGGCAAGAGAGAGGACAAAGGGAGTTCCCTTAGTGGCCAGAGCATAAATGCAGGACTGGTAGTGCAAGGATACTGGATTGGGGACCTAATTCAGCTTGGCGATAATGTAGGTGGTGAAGGCTAGAAATGCAGGTTTGGTCAGATGATGGAGGGCCATGAATACAAGGTGGAGACATTCCTACTCCATTCTGTGGTCAGTGAAGAGAGTCCTGAAGGTGCTAGCAACCACAGCCACAATTGCTACAACAGCAACTCTTGTTTGGTTCTTATCACAAGCCAGGCTTTATGCCATGCGCTTTACATATATTATCTCAGTTGATCCACATAACAATCCTATTAGGTTGGAACCATTATCTCCATCTTACCAATGAAGAAATCAAAGAGAGATGAAGCAATTTGTTTAGGCTCACAGCTAGTACTTGGCAGAACCAGGATTAAACTTGCATGCACCTATGCCATTACCCCTGCTTTAACTGAGTAATTTTAACTTCATTTGCTTTATAAACTGGGGTTCCATATAAGATTTTGCTGGACAATATGTTTCCATTCCTTAGGAAATGTTTGGAAAACCTCGTTGAGGATGATGGGCAGCTCTGAAGTTACTTAAGGTGGTATATCTTGGTGGTTAGAACACAAGTTTAAATCAGTCAGACCTGTTTTCAAACACTGTTCCTACTGCTTTTCCACTATGTGACATCTGGATGGCCACTCAGTTTCGTCATTTGTAAAGCAAGAATAATATCAATTCTTCCTAGAAGTTAGGAAACAATAAATGTTAGCCTACTTTTATTCATATTCACAAACAGGAGCTGTTATGACTATGCTATATAACTCCAGTCAGATCATGACCTAGACAGATTCTTACTTGGAGAACAGATATTCATAATTGCACTCATTTGCTTTTTTCTAATGGACCTGGGGCCTGGTGCACAAATTCATGCTGGGCAGGGTCTGGCTGGCCACCCTGGTCAGGATGATCAGTCGGGGGGTGGGAGGTTGGCCAGCTCCAGCCCTGATCGGACTCCCAGTCGAACTCCTGATCAAGGGGACAATTTGCATATATTGTCCCCTTTTATTATATAGGACGAGGAAACAGCTCAGCCAAGGGAAGTGCTTTCCCAAGGGCACCTGGTGAGGGAGTAGCAGACTAGGCTTTACACCAGGTTCTGTTATACTCCAAAGCCAGAGCTTCTAACCATTTTACTTTCCTATCTCTATAAGGCATAAGAGCTCTCAGGATTTGAGCCCCCTGTAGCAAGTACTTTACATTCATGCTCTTATTCAATTTGTATAACTTCATGAAGTAAGTACTAGCATCAGGTTCATTTTACAGAAAGGAAAACAAAACTTAAAGAGACAAAGTACAGCTGGGTTTAACTTTCTGTCACTTAAATTTCTCATTAGATTCTTGAATGATAAAACCAGGACTGAAGTGCAAAGTTGTGGACATGTGCAACCCAGCAACTACTGTCCTAGGAATACACTAGAAATTCTTACCTATATACACAAAGAGGTAGATACAATGGTTTTACAGCAGCAATGCAGGCAATGGCTCAAAAATGGAAACAATCTACATGGCCATCAATCAAAGAATGAGAAAATAAAGTATGGTATATCCATCCAGTGGATAGTAGACATCTAGCAGTGAAAATGAAATAGAGTTACTTACATGCATCAAATGGACTGAGTCTGAAAAACATAATGTTAAGTAAAAAAATCTAAGTCACAAAATGATACCTATAGTGTGAAACCATTTATGTAAAGCTTAAAAACATGCAAAGCAATATATATGTTTGTGGGCACATCCATTTTCAGTAAAAGTGTAAAAATATGATGGGAAAAAAGTCCTTCACTAACTTGAGGATTTGTTACCTCTGGACAGGGAAGGAAATAGGACCAAGAAAGGGATGACTAGGGCTTCAGCTCTGTCTGTAATGTTTTTGGTTCTTAAATCAAGTCTGAAATAAATAGGTCAAAATGTCAAGATGAATAAAGTTGGGAGATGTATACACTAGGCTTTGTTAGTATGGTTTCTCATATTTTTATGTTTGTTTGAAGTATTTCGTAGTAAAATATTTTAAAGCAACAATAATAAACACACCTTAATTTTAGCCTGCCCAGAGCTATTCGGGCGCGAAGGAATCCTGCTGCTGACAGAGCGCTCTTCCTGCCGCCTCCTCAGCACGGTCCTTCCCGAGGGCCTGGCCCACTTGGGCCCACCACGAGCACTGCGGAGGCAGCCCAAGAACTTCGGCGATGAACTCTCCTCAGATGCTCCTGTGAACACAGCACACCGCCCTGGATGACTATCCTCCTATTAAAACCTCCCCCAGCTTTTCCGGACATCCAACCGATGAACCTACAACAACATTCCAGGGTGCTCCTCCCAAACCAGTGACAGCCCACACAAAGAAAAAACCCTGGGTCCTCTCCCGCTAAGAGGCCCCTCACTCCCCTCATTCCTCATGGAAACTCTGAGTCTCCACCATCTGGAACTTTAGGCAATGTTCCTCAGTGTGCCCTGCTGCAAATTGACCTCTTTCTCATCTACACTCCTATCAGACCTTCCATTACCCGTGGATACCTGGTCACTTCCCAGGAGCCCTGAAAGCCCCTTTTTATGTTAAGCCAGATCATGACATCTTTCTACTCTCGAACCTTCAATGATTCCCAATTACTTCCAGAATAAAGTCCTATAGACTTAACCAGAGGCCTCATCTCCTACCTCCCTCAACAACCTTGCCCACTCTGGTTCAGCCACCCAGTCAACTTGGAGCTCCTCGAACAGGCCAAGCTTGCCTGCATGATGCCTTCCCTCCTTCTCCGGCTCCCTCACTTCCTCCAGGTCTTTTGAGAGGACACCCCCTCAGTGAGGCCTTCCCAGTCTGACCACCCTACCTAAAGCATCACCTGCCCTTTTCATCTTCTAACTCTGCTTTATGTTTTGTTATAGCATTTATCGCTACCAGAAATATCTCTATTAATCTGTTCTCTTTATCGCACTCTAGAGCTGCCCTGTCCAATATAGTAGCCAGGAGCCACATGTGACTATTTGGCACCTGAAATGGGACTAATCATAACTGAGATATGGAGCAAGTGTAAAACTCACATACCACATTTTAAAGAGATTGAAATAAAATGGCTTTGGCAGGCTAAAATTAAGGTGTATTTATTATTGTTGCTTTAAAATGTTTTACTATGAAATACTTCAAACACACATAAAAAAGAGCATATAAACATCTCACTAATATCTTCATGTTGAAATAATACTTTGAATATATTGGGTTAAATAAAACATGATCTCACTCATATGTGAAATCTAATGAACAAAATAAACTAATGAACAAAATAGACCCAGAGACTTAGAAGCGTGGAACAGACTGACGAATTTCAGAGGGAAGGAGGGGATGGGTTGGATGGGTGATGAGATTAACTGGGAACGTATATGCATATATGCATAGCCCATGGACACAGACAATAGTGTGGTAAAGGCCTGGGAGGGACAGGTGTGAGGTGGAGGGGGTCAATAGGGAAAAAACAACAAAGAGGACATCTGTAGTACTTTCAAAACTAAAGATAAGTTTTTAAAAATTTTAAGTTTCTTCTTTTTCAAAATTTGGCTATTTAGAAAATCTTCAATTATATATGTGACTCCCATTCTATTTCTATTTCTATTAGCTACAGCTAGTCTAGATGGTTAGTCCTAAGAGGATGGAAACTCTTTTGTTTCCCTCTATACCCCTAGTACATAGTGCCTGACACAAGCAGGCCAAGCTTACACCTGGGCAAGCACAATCAAGCCCCTATCAGATACTGCCAAACAGTAACTTCCCTTCAGAGAGCTCCCTACCCAACATATCACAGCATCCTGGCTCCACAACAACAGCTCCAGAATTTTCCATAGCGTGAACCTCCTTTCATATTATTCTCCAATAGACAGGGAACTCTGCCTTAAAGTCTCCCAAGACCTCCCATCTGATGCTCTGCATTCCTGGTATGATGTGTGGCCATAGGATCACCGTGTAAGTCTCTCTCACCATGACAAACCTCACTTTTACACATTCCCCTTCTTTACTCTTTCCCAGTGTAGCATCAGGGAGCAATGTCCCACCAGCACCGGCCACCTGATGAAGATCTCTCAAGACCTCCATTTAGCACAGATAGCCCTTACAGCTTGCTCTCAGATGATCTTCCCCACTAATTCCCTAGGAAGCAAGAGCCAGGAAAAATAACTTTTAACTCCTTAAATTATCTCCAATTGGGATTTTTTAGAGCATTACAAAAGCAGTCTGACTGGATTGAGAGATCAAGGTTTCATTCATTGTACAACTTAAAAACTGTGTCCCATTTCCAGGCTCTCTCGTTATTTCTTGTAAATCAAACTTTCTGCAAAACCATATGCCCTGGATATGTTTTTGTATATTTCATTCAATGTAAACCTTTAAAACATGGCACAATATTTGCAACACATTTTATTTTAGCATAGACCATTCTCAATATACTTTAGAGAAACCTCCCAAGATCTCTCTTGGAGTCAGGGAAGCCCTGTCCAGCTCCCTCCCCGCAAAGGCCTGGCCCAGGCATCAATCCTCCTCCTCTAGAAGCCCAAACTTACAGTTCTGATATCCTCAGTGGATAAGTCAATTGCCACTTCCAGCTTGGCTTCCAACACTAGCGCTAATTCCTCTTGTAGCTCCCTCAACTTGATGGCAGAATGTGGAGCGCGGAGCTTCATGATCTGGGTCCACCAGCTTTTTTTCAGGGATGTCACCTCTGCCTCCAAAGGCTGCACATTTCACTCAGCATCTTTTCTCATACACTTCCTGTCAGCGCTGGCCTGTGCATGCTCCCTGCTCTGGAGTCCCTTCTTGGTTGTTTCCTACCCTCTTTGGTTAAGACCCCTGCAACTGGCCATTTATCACATCTATTTTAACTGGGCATCTACACAGGAAGGCCTGATAAGGCCTCACTGGAAGACTGTCTCCTTTTTCTTGTGATGCAGCCCCTGACAGGCACATGCACACTGAGAAACACAGAAATGGCAGGAAAGCTGAGGTTCAGTTTGGGGGACATTGAGGCCTGGGCCTAAAGTGAAAGTCTGCAAATCCCAAACATTGAGGCAGCAGTGAGCTGAGGATCCAGAAGGCAGACAGCAGAGATTGAAGAGGAGTTCCAAAAACAGACAACAGACAGACAGACAAACAAGCAAGCAAACAAACAAAAACAAAAACAAAACTGTCAGGGAGCTCAATTGGTTAGAGCATTGTACCGCTATGCCAAGGTTCAATCCCTGGTAGGGCACATACAAGAATCAACCAATGGCCCTGGCTGGTGTGGCTCATTTGGTTGAGCATCTTCCCCTGCACAGAAAGGTCGCTGGTTGATTCCCAATCAGGGCACATGCCCGGATTTTGAGTTTGTGCAGGAAGCAGCCGATGGATGTTTCTCTCTCTCCCTTGCCCTTCCTCTCACTCTCTAAAAATCAATAAAAACATATATTTAAAAAATCAAAACAATGAATGCATAAATAAATGGAACATCAAATTGATCTCTCTCTCTCTCTCTCTCTCTCTCTCTCTCTCTTTCTTTCTCTCTCTTGCTCCCAAATAAATAAGTAAATAAAAATTTAAAAATATCTCTTTTTAAATCAATTAATGAGAAGGTAGTACTTTGAACATGTTGGAGATAAAATATATTACTAAAGTGAATTTAATCTACCTCTTTTTACTTATTTTAATGTGGCTGTTAAAACATTAAAAATGGTTTATATTTCTATTGGACAACACTGGGGGTGATCGAAAGATACATTACAAAGCTTTTAGCCCAGTGATTGGAACAAAATAAATGTCTGATAAATTCAAATTCCCAAATATACTTCTATAGATTGCTTCCCTCTGAAAAGCTTTCTGCTGGTTATTGAGAATTCAGCAATGAATAAAATAGAACTGCCCTGTGTCACTCATCTGTGAGTGGGAAGACACACAATAAGCAAGTGAACATAGAAGGCACTTTCAGATCATAATAAGTGCTGTAAAAGAAATAAAACAGGCAGCAGAACAGCAGGTATTGGCAGTGTATCTTTACTTAAGATGTCTGGGAGGGCCTCCCAGAGTGAGTAGCATTTGAACTAAGATCTAATGACTAACAGAGGGAGCTGGTCCTTGAAAGCCTGGGGACAAGGGTTCCAGGCAGAAGGAATCCCAGATGGAAAAACGCTTCTATAAATGAGGAACAGAAAAGAGCTCTTCAGACATCTCTCACAGCAATGTTTACGGTTACATCTCCCAGGGCAAAGGAAACTAAGGAGAAAATAAACAAATAGGACTTCATCAAAATAAAAAGCTTCTGCACAGCAAAAGAAACCAATATCAAAATGAAAAAGGGAGAACATATTTGCCAATGATACATCTTGATAAGAAGTTAATATCTAAAATATATAAAGTACATATACAACTCAACAAAAGGAAGACAATCCAATTAAAAAACAATCTGAAGAACTAAGAGACATTTCTCAAAGAGGAGATACAGATGGCCAAAAGACATATGGGAAAATGCCCAAAGTCACTAATCATCAGAGAAATGCAAATTAAAACCGCCATGAGATATCACCTCACACCTGTCAGAATGGCTATAATAAAAAATCAATGAACAAGTGCTGGTGAAAATGTGTAGAAAAGGGAATACTAGTTCACTGCTGGTGGGAATGCAGATTGGTGCAGCCATTATGAAAAACAGCATGGAGATTTCTCAAAAAATTAAAAATGAAACTTCTGTTTGACCCCTTGATCCCAAATGTCAATCAGAAAGAATATATATACACCCCTATGTTCACAGCAGCATTATTCACAATAGCTAAGATTTGGAAACAGCCCAAGTGCCCATCAGTAGATGAATGGATAAAAAAAAGCTGTGGGACATTTACATTATGGAATACTATGCAGTTATAAAAAAAGAGGTATTTCTTACCCATGGATGGACCAGGAGAATATCATGTTCAGTGAAATAAGCCAACCTAAGAAAGACAAATAATCTCACTTATTTGTGAAATCTAATAAGAAAAGAAAAAAAATTGACCAATAAAATATGACCCGAAGCATGGAGGCCTGGAATAGACTAACATACCCCCATATGGGAGTTGGGGGGGGATGAGAGGAGATAAACAAAGAACTTACATACTTACTAGAGACCAGGTGCACAAATTCATGCACAGGAGGGGGAGGGGGAGGGAATCTGGCGCCTGCCCCAGTGGAGGCACATCAGGCCCAGGCAGCCGCAGGGAAGGGCCACAGGCAGGTTGCTGTCTGGCCCACCCCTGATAAGGTTGTTGGGGGCCACTGTCTCCTAACTGCTCATCTGCCTGCCAGCCTGATCACCCCATAATTGGTCCTCTGCTGGCTTGATTGACACCTAACTGCTCTTCAGCCTATCCAATCATCCCCAACTGCCCTCCCTTGCTGGCCCGATCTTGCCCCTAACTGCTTTTCCCTGCCAGCATGGTCTCACCCAACTGCCTACCCCCGCAGGCCTGGTTGTCCCCAATTGCCCTCCCCTATTGGCCTGTTTGCTCCCAACTGCCCTCCCCTGCCAGCCATCTTGTGGCAGCCATCTTGTGGCGGCCATCTTGTGATGATGTAAGGGTGTCACATGTGGGTACGAGGACCACCTAGGCTTTTATTAGTATAAATATGCATAGCCCATGGACACAGGCAATAGGGTAGTGAAGACCTAGGGATGGGTGGCTAAGGACTGCGAGGAGGAAGGTAAAGGGATCAGGGAAGAATGGGAAATATCTGTAATAGTATCAACAATAAAAAAATATTTTTAAAAAAGAAAAGAGCTCTTGTGTTCAGAAAAGGTCAGCAATGCGCCTGCAGAGGTGGCTGTCAGGTCACAAGGGCTTAGAAAACTATGGTAATTGATAGTTGAAGTGTGACAGGAAACTTTTATAGCCATTTCTACCCAGTTCTTGGAGGAGAATTAAGCCCTAACACTATAAGGCATCCATTGCATGTAATGCCTTAAGCAATCTCTACTGTTTTAGAGAGAGAATGGTATTAGCTAATATACCTTAGGAAAAGGGAGACAATAGTCAGGCATAACATTCTTTATAGGGCTTAATTATCTCCTAAGACCCTGAGAAAGGCTGAATGAGAGGATATTTAACAAGAGATTTGAAATAGCTCACGCTCACTGCAGTGTAGAGAATGGATGGAATAAGGTCCAACAGGCAGGAATGAAAACAGGTGAGGTATCCTTCATAGTGGCCCAGATAAGAGATGGTGGTGGCTTCCACTGGGGATACAGTAGCTGAAAGAGTGTTTATTTTGGAAGCTGGAACCAAAAGGGACCAATGAATAAGACATGAGGAGGAAAAGGTAATAGGAGTCAAGGATAACTATTGAATTTTTGGTATGAGCAACTGGGATGCCAGTGTTGTATATAGTGATTTGATTGAGCTGCAGTCCCAAATCTGCTGCTGACCTTGAAAAAATAAGTTAATTACTCACTGCTGAGCCTCAGTTTCCTCATCTGTAATATGGGGATTGCCATAGAGATTTAATGACAGCATGCATGAAAAGCATAGGTCTGGGGCATGGCAAGCACTTAAATTCTATTATTATCATTGTAATCATTCCTGCATGACCAGCATGCTAAAGTAGGTAAAATCATGGTAGGTAAAACCAGTCAGACCTGAGTTGAATTCCAGTATTGTTATGTGACCTTGGTGAGGTCAATTGATATCTCTGATACCTCAGGTTCCTCTTCTCTAAAATGGGTTAATGGGACTACCCTCCTTCCAGACATGGTTGTGAGGATTCAGTGAAGTCTTGAGTATGATGTGTTTAGCATTAAACAAAGTAATAGTGATTGCTCAGTAAACAGAACCTAAATTCTAAAATAATTTGTTTTCTTCTGTGTGTGTTTGGCAAGCATGATTATTACTTAAAATAAGTCTTTGTATTTTATTATGAAATATTGGGTATAGTAATAATTAATGTCGTTTTTAAACATTCGTTTAAAATCTTGCTTGGCGTTGACTTGTATTGACATAACCTTCAAACACGTGGTATCTACAGAACGTGTGAAGTGCAATTAACAAGTTTTGCTTGAAAAAGTTTGTGTTTGGTTTGGTTTTTGTTGCAAAACTAGGGCTAAGAAGATGGCGGATGAAGAGCATATTCGGCACTGCATGCTTTACGAGTTCCAATTAGGAAGAAAAGCAAGTGAGGCTGCAAAAAACATCTGTAGTGCTCTTGGTCAAGATGCAGTTAGCGCCAGAAAATACCAGAGTTGGTTTGAGAAATTTCGCGAGGGAAATTTTTTGTTAGATGACAAGAGTGGTCGAGGCCGTGTGTCCAATTTTGATCAAGAAGCTCTTCAAGCTCTTTTGGTGCAAAATCCTCAAATTACCCAACAAGAGCTTGCGACAACTTTAAATTGTTCACAAAAAACAATTTCCAATCAATTGCGTGCACTTGGCAAAGTCCAAAAGTTTGGAAAATGGGTTCCTCATGAGTTGACCGACAACAACCGTAATCAAAGAGTCACAATTTGCAGTTCGCTCCTCTCTCGTCAAAACCGTTTGCCGTTTTTAGAGCAAATTGTTACCGGAGATGAAGAATGGGTGCTGTATGTTAATTTGAAAAGGCGGCCTCAATGGTTGGACAAAAATGAGGCTCCGCAGCCCATGCCAAAACCTAACTTGCATGCGAAAAAAGTGATGTTGTGTGTTTGGTGGAATTTTAAAGGAATTCTTCATTATGAACTTTTACCATCTACCCAAACCATTACAAGTGCAGTGTATAGTGCCCAATTGGAAAGGTTAGCCCAAGCTTTAACAGAAAAAGAACCCGTGCTGATTAATCGGAAGGGCGTAATTCTTCACCACGATAACACACGACCGCATACTGCAAGAATCACTGCTGAAAAACTGCGCCAGTTGGAATGGGAAGTTCTCCCTCAACCTGCATATTCTCCTGATATTGCCCCTTCCGATTACCATTTGTTTCGTTCTTTGCAAAACTTTCTTCTTGGAAAAAAATTTAATAATGAAGAATGCCTCAAAAATGCATTGACCAAATTTTTTGCATCAAAATCACAAGAATTTTACAACAGAGGGATTAAAATGCTTCCTGAGCATTGGGCACAAGTAGTAGAAAACAACAGCAACTATATTGTTGATTAAATTTTATTGTATTGTTTAAATAAATTCGATTTAAAAAAGTATTAGAAAACAACATTAATTATTACTAGACCTAATAATACATGCTCACTGGAAAAATATAAAGAGTACAGAATTATGTAAAGTAGAAGCTACCTCTCCTTTACCTAACTCCCCAAATAACCACTGTTGACATGCCTGCATACGCTCATGTTATGCTTTTTCTAGGGAGGAGGTATAAGGTAATGGCTGAGAGTTCAGACTCCAGAATCATACAGATACATGTTCTAGTCCTATCACTGCCATTTACTTGCTATAAGATATTGGGCAAGTTATTTAACAAGCACTCTAAGTCTCATTTTTTTTTTTGTTAAAAGAAAAGTCATGATAGTACTGACACTGTGTTGTGGTAGAGTCATTAAGAATGCATGCAGAGAGAGATTCCAAAATAAGCAGGGACTGCTTTTCCTATCTGAGGCCCAGAATGAGATCAGGCAAAGACACAAAGCCTCCAGAGATTCACCTCTGCCTCCAGTTGACACTCAGTCTTGACTAGCCTCAGACTAACAACCACAGGGTTGGTTGAGAGTTCTTCCAACAGAGTGGGGCAACTGCCTCACTACTGAATTTTTGGTATGAACAACTGGGTGAATGCCAGTCATATGTGGTGATTTGATTGAGCTGCAATCCCAAATCTGCTGGATGACCCTGGAAAAATACCTTACGCTGAGCCTCAGTTTAGGGTAGAATAGAATGGTAGAAAAAAAATCACCCACAGTCAGCAGCTGAAGTTCAGGAGGGATTTCTCAGCTGAAAAAGGTTCCCATTGAGAATTCTGGGGTTTAAACACCAAGCTGGGCTTCCCATTCAGAGCACCGGAATAGAGAAAGGTGTCACCATAACATCTGGCTGTGAAAAGCAGCAGAGTTGATATCTGCCAGTAAGAGATGTCTGGAAATGCAGGCACCCTCTTAAAGGGCCAACACATAAAAATATGCAGCCACTCACCTTGTGGACTGAAGCTGTGTAAGGAGAGTCCAGGATTGGGAGCTCTGGAGTTGGAGCTCAGAAGGCAGCCACCCCAGTTTTCTGTGCTGAGTCATTCCCTCATGATGTGGAGGACTTCTTTCTCCAGCATTCTTTTGCTATACAGGTGATTTGTGCCTGGAGGGAAGGCAATTGCCCCACTCTGTTGGAAGATCTCTCAACCAACAGAGAGATAGTGGTCAATAGTCTGAGGCTAGTCAAGACTGAGTGTCAATTGGACTGCAGGCAAAGATAGATCTCTGGAGGCTTAGAGTCTTTGCCTGATCTCCCTCTAGGCCTAGGCTAGGAAAAGCAGACCTTGGTGTACATCTACTAGTGGGTCCTTTTCAAAGGCACCCAGCCCCAGAAGATGGAGCCACAAGCTGATTGCTCCAAATAGAGTACTTGGGCCAGTCACAAACAGCATCTGGCATTGACCTGAACTAGAGATTGGGAGGCATAGCAGGTCTACCTAATACACAGACACAAACACAAATAGGCAGCCAAAATGGGGAGACAAAAACAACAACAACAACAAAAACACAACCCCCAAATGAAAGAACAAGAGAATTCTCCAGAAGAGCTAAATGAAATGGAAATAAAAAATTTATCTGATATAGAATTTAGAATAATGTTGGCAAGGATGTTCAACAGCATGAGTAAAGATATAGTAACTATGAAAAACGACCAGTTGGAAATAAAGAATGACATACCGTATTTTCTGGCGTATAAAACAACTTTTGAAACGAAAAAAAGTCAACCGAAAATTGGGGGCAAAAGACCAAAATTGCACAAAAATTACCTGCAGACCTTGATGGCAAAGTAAGTCTTTTCTTTGAAGTGGGGGGTAGTCTTATACAGAGAATATAGGCCTAAACCTATGTTTTAACTCTAAAAATTAGGGGGTCGTCTTATACGCCGGAAAATATGGTAGTACAAATAAAGAATATATTGGAAGGAATACACAAAAGATTAGGGGAAGCCAAGGATAAGATCAGTGAATTAGAAGAAGGGTAGAAAAAAAATCACTCAAGCAGAGAACCAAAAAGAAAAACAATTAAAAAACAGAAGAGCTTAAGGGAGTTGTGGAAAAACATGAAACATAACAATATCCACATAATAGGGGTACCAAAAGGAGAAGAAAGTGAATAAGGAATAGAAAAGGTGTTTGAAGAAATATTGTCAGAAAACTTCTCTAACCTGGGGAAGGAAAAAAAATCGCACAAGTTTAGGAGAAACAGAGAGTCCCAATCGAAAAGAACTAAAACAGGCCCAAGCCTAGACATATAATTAAAACACCAAAAATTAAATACAAGGAGAGAACCTTAAAGGTAGCAAGAGAAAAACAATTGGTTACCTACAAAAGAGCTCCCATGAAGTTGTCAGCTGATTTCACATCAGAAACTCTAAGGGCCAGAAAGGAACGGCATGAAGTATTCAAGGTAATGAAAAGCAAGGATCTGAAACCAAATTACTACTATACCCAGCAAGGATATAATTTAAAATAGATGGTAAAACAAAGAGCTTCCCAGACAAAATAAAGAGGGGCGGTACCTAAAGGAGTTTGTCACCACCAAATCAGCTATTTCTTCTTCTCATTACAACTGCTAAAGAAACAGTTGTAATAATAAGAAGAAATAGAGAAACATAGGCATAAAGAATTAAAATGGCAATAAATAAGTGCCTATCAATAATAACCTTAAATGTAAATTGATTAAATGCTCCAATTAAATGACATGGTAGATGAATAGTATAAAAAACTGTCTAAAAGAGATTGACCTCAAATTCATACAGGATGAGAATGAAGGGATGGAAAAAATTTCCAGGCAAATGGAAAAAAAAATCTGGAGTAGCAATACTCATGTATGACAAAATAGACTTCAAAATGAACTCCATCACAGAGACAATAAAGGTCACAATATAGTAATAAAGGGATCAATCCAACAAGAGGATATAACATTGGTAAACATATATGCACCCACTATATGAGTGTCTAAATATATATAGAAGAACTTCTAGAGGACTTTAAGGGAGAGATCAACAACAATATAGCCATAGTAGGGAACTTCAACACTCCTCTGACTTCACTGGATAGATCTTCCAGATAAAATATTCACAAGGAAATAGTGACTCTAAAGAACACACTGCATCAGATGGATTTAATTGACATTTATAGAACATTTCACCCCAAAGCTGCAGAATATATATTCTTCTCAAGTGCACATGGGTCATTCTCAAAGATAGACTACATGGTAGGACACAAGACAAGTCTGCAAATTCAAGAAGACTGAAATCATATCAAACATCTTCAAAGATAACAATGGAATGAAATTAGAAATCAACTATAGTAAAAACACCCCAAAACATTCAAACCCATGGAGGCTAAATAGCATGTTATTAAGCAATACAAGTAAATGGATTATCAATGAAATCAAGAAAGAAATAAAAAACTTACTGGAAACAAAGGAAAATAAACACAAGCAACCCCATATCTCTGGGACACAGCAAAAGCAGTCCTGAGAGGAAAGTTCATAGCACTATAGGCCTATCTCAAAAAACAAGAAAAATTAATAATACACCATTTAACTCTACAACTTAAATAATTAGAACAGGAAAATCCCTGAATGAATAGAAGAAAGAAAATAATAAAGATTAGAGCAGAAATAAATGACATAAAGATTAAAATAACAATACAAGAAAAAATCAATGAAATCAAGAGCTGGTTCTTTGAAAAGATAAACAAGATTGATAAACCTTTATCCAAAATCATGAAGAAACAAAGAGAGAGGACCCAAAGAAATAAAATCAGAAATGAAAGCAGCGAAGTAATCACTGATACTACAGAAATACAAAGGATTGCAAGAAAATATGAACAACAATATGCCAACAAGCTGAACAATGTGGACAAAATGGACAGATTCCTAGAAAAATACAATCTCCTAAAACTGAATCAGGAAGAATTAGAAATCCAGAATAGGCCAATAACAAATGATGAAATAGAAGCAGTAATAATAATAATAATAATAATAATAATAAAACTATCTCAGCAAACAAAAGTCCTGGACTGGATGGCTTCACAAGGGAGTTTTATCAAACATTCAAAGAAGAACTAACTTATACTCTTTAAACTATTCAAAAAAAAAAAATTGAGAGTCAGGAATATTTACAAGGTGTTTTTTTTTTTTTTTTTTTTTTTTTTTTTTTTTTTTTTTTTTTAGGCCAGCATTATACTAATCCAAAACCAGTATGGACACTACAAAGAAATAATTACTAGCCAATATTCCTGATGAACATAGATGTTAAAATTCTCAACAAAATATTAGCAAATTGGATCTGGCAATATATTAAAATACAATATCATACACAATTACCAAGTGGGATTTATTCCAGGGATGCAAGGCTGGTACCATATTTGCAAACCAATGAAAGTGATATCTATATTATTAAATGCCAATGACCATAACGCCAGAATGCCAGAACGACCAAACGACTGGTCACCGAGATGTGCATAGAGCACCTCTCAGTCCCTCCTTCTGGCCCTTGAGCTGTTTGCGGCAATGGAAGGTGGGAGGGGGGGGGAGGCCCCTCATGGCTCACATGGCTCACTTGGTGCAGAGGGGCTCATGTGAGGCTCATGGCTTGCCAGGTGAGGCGGAGCTACTTGTGCATGATGGGTCTGGAGTACCACCAGCGCGGTGGGTCTGGGATCCTGCCGGCATGGCAGGTCTGGGGTCCTGCTGGTGCAGCGGGTCTGGGTCTTGAGTAATTTTGCACACTGGACTTCTAGTGTATAATAATAAAAGTGAAATATGCTAATTAGACCAGATGTTCTTCCTCTGGACAAAATAGCAGCAGGTGGGAGCCAAGGCAGAGGTGACAGAGGCCCCAGCCATGGTGGCAACAGGCAGGGGCCAGGGCCAAGGTCCTTATATGAATTTGTGCATTGGGCCTTTAGTATCACATAAAAAAATTGAAAGGCAAAAATCACATGATCATATCAATAGACACAGAAAAAGCATTTGACAAAATACAATACCCATTTTTGATAAAAACTCTCAGAAAAGTGGGACTATCATACCTCAATATAATAAAGGCCATATATGACAAACTTACAGCCAACATCATACTCAATGGACAAATATTAAAACAATCTTTTCTACTAGTGAGAACAGGAACGAGGCAGAGATGTCTGCTTTCACCACTCTTATTCAACACTAGAAGCCTGGTGAACAAAATTCAAGCACAGGGGAAAGGGTGTCCCTCTGCCTGGCCTGCACCCTCTCCAGTCTGGGTCCCCTTGTGGAATGTCCCTGTGGGATCAGGCCTAAATCGGTAGTCAGACATCCCTCTCACAATCCAGGACTGCTGGCTCCTAACCACTCACCTGCCTGCCTGTCTGATTGCCCCTAACTGCTTCTGCTTGCCAGCCTGATCACCTCCTAACTCCTCCCCTGTCAGTTTGATTGATGCCTAACCACTCTTCTTGAATGCCCCTAACTGTCCTCCTCTGCTGGCCTGATCACTCACAACTGCCCTTCCCTGCCAGCCTGATTGCCCTCAACTGCCCCCCCCCCCTGCTGTAACCCACCTCCTCTGCCAGGATTCAGCATCTCTGTGCTGCACGGAGCCATGGGACCCTCAGGCCTCACAGCTCAGAGTGGTGTCCAGGCCCCCCCTCTGCTGTGCATGAGGTCATCTTGTAGTGGCCATCTTGTGGTGGCCATCTTTGTAGTGGCCATCTTTGTGGCAGCCATTTTGTGGCAGTACGAGGACAACTTAGGCTTTTATTAGTACAGATAGTACTGGAAGTCCTAGCCACAGCAATCAGATAAGTATAAAAAATAAAAGGCTTCCAAATTGAAAGGAGGAGGTAAAACTCTCATTATTCGCAGATGAGATGATATTGTACATAGATAACCCTAAAGATCCCACCAAAAAAAACTACTAGATTTAATAAATGAATTCAGCAATGTAACATGATACAAAATTAACATACAAAAATCAATGGCATTTTTATACACCAAAAATGAATTCTAAGAAAGAGAAACTAAACAAACAATCCCATTTACAACTGCAACTAAGAAATTAAGATACTTAGGAATAAACTTAAGGAGGTAAAAGACTTGTACTCAGAAAACTACAGGACATTGAACAAAGTGATAGAAGAAGATATGAACATGTGGAAGAATACTATTATACTGTGATCATGGATTGGTAGAATTAACACCATTAAAATGTCCATACTACTCAAAGCAAGCTACAGATTCAATACAATTCTTATGAAAATACCAATAGCATATTTCAAAGGTCTATAACAAATACTCCAAAAATTTATATGGAACCAAAAAAGATTCTGAATAGCCACAGCAATCTTGAGGAAAAAGATCAAAGTTGAAGGGATCTCAATATCAGATATTAAAACAGCCTGGTACTGACACAAGAACAGGTGTATATATCAATGGAACAGAACAGAGACTCCAGAAATTGACCTAAGACATTACACTCAATATTTGACAAATAAGGCAAGAACATACAATGGAGTTAAGACAGGATCTTCAATAAATGGTGTTGGGAAAATTGGACAAATACATGCAAATAATTGAAACTAGACCAAATGACACCATACACAAGAATATACTCAAAATGGGTAAAAGACTTAAATATAAGAAATGAAATCATAAAAATTCTAGAGGAAGCCATGACTGCAAATCTCAGATATATCTCATAGCAATATGTTTGCGGATACATCTCCTAGGACAAAGGAAACAAAGAAGAAAATAAACAAATGGGACTATATAAAAATAAAAAGGTTCCACACAGCAAAAGAAACCCTCAACAAAACCAAAAGGGAGCCCAAAACCAATATGGGAGAACATATTTGGCAATGATACATCTGATAAAGAGTTAATATTCAAAATATATAAGGAACTCATACAACTTAACAAAAGGAAGACAAACAATCCAATTAAAAAATGGGCAAAGGACCTAAATAAACACTTCTCCAAAGTGGACATTCACACCAGGTGGCAGGCAAGACACATATGAAAAAATGCTCAAAGTCACTGATTATCAGAGATACAAATTAAAGGACAATGAGGTATCACCTCACACCTGTCAGAATGGCTACAATCAACAAATCAACAAATGACAAATGCTGGAGAGGATGTGGAGAAAAGGGAACCCTAGTGCACTGCTGGTAGGAATGCAGACTGGTGCAGCCATTAAGGAAAACAGTATGGAGTTTCCTCAAAAAAGTAAATATGGAACTGCCAATTGACCCAGTGATCCCACTTTTAGGAATATATCCTAAAAAATCAGAAACACCAATCAGAAAGAATGTATGCACCCTTATGTTCATAGCAACACAATTTACAATAGCTATGTTCTGGAAACAGCCCAAATGCCCATCAATATATGAGTGGATAAAAAAGCTGTGGTACATTTACACCATGGAATACTTATGAGACAGTAAAAAGAAGGATCTCTTAGTATTTGAGACAGCATGGAGGTACCTGGAGAGTATTACACTAAGCAAAATAAGCCAGTCAGAGAAAGATAACTATCGCATAATCTCACTTATATGTAGAATCTAATGAACAAAATAAATGGATGAACAGAATAGATCCAGAGATATAGAAGCATGGAACAGGCTATGGAATCTCAGAGGGTAGGTGGGGGAGGATGGGGAGTGTGGGAAGAGATCAACTAAAGAACTTGTATTCATAACCCAATGGACACAGACGATAGGGTGGTGAAGGCCTGGGGTGGGGGTCTAGAAGAGGTCAATGGGCGGGGTTGGGGTGGTGGTGGGAAGGGGAACATAATACTTTCAACAATAAAGATTTTTTTTTTTAAGTAAAAGTAGAGAGAGTGCATGAATGAGGGCTTAGCACTGTGCCCACATGTCGAAGAGCTCAGGACACTTAGTGCTATTATTATTATTATTATTATTATTATTATTATTATTATTACCAGAGGCTAGATATATGAAATTCATGCAAAAGTAGGCCTTCCTTCCCCCAGCTGCCATCACCGGCTTCCCTCCGGCACCTGGGACCCAGGCTTCCCTCGAAGCCCTGGCTTCCTCCAGAATGTCATCTGGTCTAATTAGCAATTACAATTTTATTATTATAGATTATTATATACTTATTTTTACATTATGGACAATATTGTTTTCTCTTATGCTCTTCTGCAGCTGTTTTTGTAGCTTAGTAAGATGTCTTGAGTCTCTTTCCACATCAAGATTCATCTTTATTTGATGCAAGCTTAAGGAGGTGGATCCCTTGCCAATTCCTTGTCTTTAAGTTTCTGCTTTTGAGATTCCTGGCTGCATGTGAATACAGCCTTAGCCTCTGCAGTGCCTGGGTCTCCCAGGCTTTGGATGCAGGCAATAACCTCATTTATCCACCAGGTGGCAGGCAGATTCCAAGAGAGCACAGCAAGTAACAAGAAAAAACATGGATGCACATTATAGCCTTTGTATGTATGTATGTATGTATGTATGTATGTATGTATGTATTTATTTCTTTATTTATCTTTGTGACCTCTGCTCTTGGGACTTGGTGTGATTTCTGAGGTCGCATCTTGTTTTCCTCAAGGGGACCATGTACTAGGCGTACCGGTTAATAATGATAGATTTTATAATCAAAGAAAACATGATAAATCAAGGGAAACATCAAAAGTGCTTTATTCAAAGTAATGTCCATCACTAGCTACACATTTCCCCCATATTTCAGGTAATTTGTGGATACCGTCCCAATAGAACTTTTCTTGTTTTGAGGCAAACCGTTCAGAAACCAAAATTTCCACTTCTTTGTATGTTTTAAAGTGCTGCTCAGAAAGTACGTGAGCCACCAATGGAAACAAATAGTAATCCGAAGGAGCAAGGTCTGGTGAATACGGCAGGTGGGTTAATACTTCCCAGGCAAGATCTTTTGTCTTTAACTGGTTTTGAAGTGTGTGTTGGTGTGTCACCATGAAGCAAAATTACTTTGCTGTGTCTTCTGGCACATTCTGGTCATTTCAGGATCAAAGCGTGGTTCACAATGATCATTTGTTGTCAGTAGTAATCAGTATTAAAGGTTTCACCTGGTTTTAGAAGCTCATAATACACCATACCTTACTGATCCCACCAAATGCAGAGCACTGTCTTCTTTCTGAAGTGATTTAGCCTTGTAGTCAATGTTGATGGTTGACCTGGACCAACCCATGATTTTGTGCATTTGGGATTCTCAAAATAAATCCACTTTTCATCATCAGTCACAGTTCAATGCAAAAAAGACTTTCTTTCATTCCATTGAAGCAACATTTTATTTTTGTTTTTTGACTTTTTGTTTTTCCATTTGTCTTTCGTTCAGTTGATGTGACATCCATTTTCCTTCTTTTAAAATCTTTTCCACTGTTTGTAAATGATGAGAAATTGTTTGTTGAGCAATGTTTAATCTTCCTGCAAGTTGCTTTTTGAGATTGCGGTCATCTTCATCCAATAATGCTTCTAATTGTTGGTCTTCAAACTTTTTCGGTTGACCTGGACATTCTTTGTCTTTCACATTGAAATCATCACTTTTAAAGTGTTTAAACCAGTGACCATAAGTGTCTTGAGATGAAACATGTTCACCATAAGCTTCCTGAAGTATACAATAACTTTTTCTTCAAAATAAAGTAATGAATTAAAAATTCCTGCAAATGCTCTTTTTTTGGGCACAGAATTTGACATTTTAAGCGTAAAAATATCTATGCTAACACCTTCAGCAAATTTGACATATGAAGTTTTGCTGTTAATACAACAAAATAGCAAACATATCAAATCGCAAATATATCAACATATGTGTAACTCCATCTATTGAAAAAAATTCGCATTATTAACTGGTACACCTAGTACAGTGTTTTTACTTTTCACTGGTGGGACTTCAGGCAGAATTTAGACCAAGCTAATCTTAGATCCTAAGATCTTGATGTCATTGTTTTATAGAAACTACTGTCTAGAGTATTTTGTAACTGGCTTTATGATTATACTAGAGGCCCAGTGCATGAAATTTGTGCACAGATGGGGTCCTCCACCTGACTGGCAATTAGGGCTGATCAGGGCCATTTACCCAGGGGCCAACTGGGGCCAATAGTTGGGGAAGAACCATGGGAGGGCTCCAGGGTGTGTCTGGCCCTGACTCCCACAGTCCCCAGACCCCAGCCCTAAGCTAACCTATCAGTTAGAGCATCTGCCTCTGGTAGTCAATGCACACCATAGCGACCAGTCAGTTGACCGCTCAGCCAGCTACTTAGCATATTAGGTTTTAATATATATAGATGGTAACTCCCGGTGCAGAATGCTCTGCATTCACTTTCCTTCCAGCCCCTGCTCTTGGACATCTCATGTCCTTCCAAGGCTCTGCTCACCCTCTTTAGCTGCCACATCAAGTATAATAAATTGCATCATATGCATGGAAAACCTTTGCAGGCTCCATGGGTGTGTCTTTACTTCTCTGCAGTTCCAATTACCCCAACATAAGGAGAGACACCCTCGTTATCAGGTAACACCATCATGGTAGGACCCCTGCTCAGCCTATTGCAGTGGTTTTAAATAGGCCATGGTTCACCCTAGGTGGTTTGGCTCAGTGGATAAAGTCACAGCCTGCAGGGTGGTCCTGGGTTTGATTCTGCTCAAGGGCACATTTCTGGGTTGCGGGCTCAATCCCCAGTAGGGTGTGTGTGGGAGGCAGCAGATAGATTCTCTGACATCATTGATTTTTTGTTTGTTTGTTTTAAATATATTTTATTGATTTTTTACAGAGAGGAAGGGAGAGAAATAGAGAGTTAGAAACATCAATGAGAGAGAGTCATCGATCAGCTGCCTCTTGCACGTCCCCCACTGGGGATGTGCCCACAACCAAGGTACATGCCCTTGACTGGAATCAAACCCTGGACCCTTCAGTCCGCAGGCTGACGCTCTATCCACTGAGCAAAACTGGTTTCAGCCATCATTGATGTTTATATATCTCTCTCTCCTTGTGCCTTCCTCTCTGAAATTAATAAAAATATATTAACAAAAATAAAAATAAATAGACCAGGAATCAAACATCACTGTTCTTCATCCATCCAATCCCCTCACACCCTCTTTTGTCTTTGCCCCTCCTCCCCTCAGTGTCCCCCCAACACACTCTGCTGGGGTCTGTAAATGGGGTCAGGATTTTTACTTTAACCAAGGGCTATGCTTCTGCATGGCCCTTCTTCCCTGCCCATCTCTGTCCCCAGTCCTGTGGGGTTTCTCCCTCCCTCCCCTTCATCTAACTTGGTGGGCCCTGCTCTTCCTCTCCTTCTGTAACCTCCTGTCTGCAGCCTTTTCTTTTCTCCTCTGGGGCGGAGCTCCCCAAAGGCTGTGTGGGGTGGGGTGGGGCAGAGTGGGGTATGGGGAAGGCCAGGCTGGCCTTGGAGAAGAGCTGGGGTGACAGATCACAGGGAGGAGGAAGGAGAAACGTGGAGCTTGTCCCGTGGGAGAGGCACCGGGCTCCTCAGCTGCCCCCACCCAACAGTTTTTCTAGGCCCCTGAGCAGCTGTCACCCCCACCCCTCACTGTCTCCCACCTCCTTTCAAGTTTTTGACTCGGTTTCTCTGATTCAGCACCCCCACCCCTCTTTTGGGTCCCCAGGAGCCCTAGGGTGCCCCTTGGCCTCAGGCAGGTGCACCTGGCCCGTCCCCCTGTAGTGGTGCTGCCCACTCTCCTGGAGTAGTTTGTGAAACTCACAAATGAAAAGAAGCAGCTCTGAATATTATAAATTGCATACTGAGAACGCCACAGGCTGCGGAAGGCTATGCAGTCCACAGCTCTCAGATCACCTTAGTAGCTCCACCAGCCTCTGCCCGGGGCTCTGGCAAACTCTGGGAGCTTCCTGATGGTTCTCACCTCACGCCTCACTTTCCAGTCCAGCCCACCGGCACCTGCAGCAAACTAACCTATCAGTTGGAGTGTCTGCCCCCTGATGGTCAATGAAAGGACAATTTGCATATTAGACTTCTTATATAAGATTATCACTTTTCTTTTTTTGAGAGTCTACTGATTATGGTATGTGCTTATTTTCATCCTGCCACTCTCCCCCTATCCACAAACTACTCTTCAGTTCTGGGACTATTCCCTCTCCTTCCAGGATCTAAACCCCCTTCCAACACCAACCTCTTCTCTCTGTTATACTGATTTGGACAATCCCACTCTTCTCCCACCATACAAAACTTAGACATTCTCTTTGCTCAAAGGCTCTTGTATTACTCACCCATGTCTGTATCTATTTTCCTCTTTATGAGAGAGCTGGTCTTGGATTCTTGAGGACTATTTCTTTGAGAAATGACAAGACTTAAAAGTCCCATTTGCAGAGGAAGTGATGGGAGGGGCAAAACAAACGGCAGTGGCCTGCGATGCAAGGCCAGGAACAAGGTTGATGATTCTCTTAGCACAGGACAGTTCTTGGTAAGAGTTGGCCACTAATAATTATTTTTCTACCTGGCCCACGGGCTGTTGTCAAGATCAAATGAGATAAGATCCTAAAACCACTTTGTAACATGTAAATTACTTTATAACTTGTTAGGCATCATTAGTTAGCAAAATCCACCCATGCTGTGGAAGGAGAGGTACTGGATGGAAACTCAGGAGACCTGAATCTGCCACCAATGTGTTGATAGTGAGTAGCAAGTTTCCTTTGCCAGAAAATAGAGTCAGTCACTTGTTGAATTATTCTGGGTGAACAAAATAAACATGTTATCTTGGAAGCCACATTCAAGAGAGGAATACAAACAATAAACACATAAGTTAACAAATAATAATAAGATACCAATATTTTGGGAGTTGGAAAGCAGATGAAAGAATGATAACTGGTAACTGACTTGGCAGACCTATGAAAGTTCAATCTTATGCCAGCAGTGGAAAAAGCCAAGATTCAACCAACTTTCTACTGCAGGATGCACATAAAGTTTTTTAGGCAACAAGCTCTTCTGGAAAATGAGGGTGAAAGGCAAGTTAACATTAGGAAGATTGGTTGAAAATTTATTTGAAAAGAAACCCCAGATCTCTTCCCCAATTTCCTGACGTGAAGCAACTGCCCTTCACCCAGGGGAAGACTGGAGTTTTATTCTTTAGAAAGGAAAACACACAAGGTCTTTGGAATGTGATATATCAGGCACAGTTGGAAGAGGGAGCAACATCTATACTAATAAAAGAGTAAGATGCAAATTGACTGTACCTTCATGATACCCACCAGCCAATCAGGAGTGAATATACAAATTAACCAACAAATATGACATGTTACTTTGCATTCACAGGCGCTGAGCAGCTGGGGGCAGGGTGGGACGTTTGCATCATTGCCATGGTAATGACTCAGGCCTTCTGCACTGCCCCAGCTGCTCCAGGCCTCTGGGCAGCATGGGAAGGCAGAAAGGCAGCTCTGGGCCAGATCAAAAAAGCAGCTCCAGCCAGAGTGAAGGCAGTGCTGGCAACCAGGGGAAGGAAGGCCCATTCTTGCACAAATCTTCGTGCATGGGGCCTCTAGTGATATAAATAAGAGATTAAAGGAATGTTAGATCTTAAGACGCCCCAACCTCTATCCCAGCTCTCTTTTCTATCTGGCTTTTAAATTTCTGGCAGTTCAAATTAAAAAAATAAATAAAAATAAATAAAAAATGTGTGTGTGTGTGTGTGTGTGTGTGTGTGTATGTGTGTGTGTGTATATATATATATATATATATATATATATATATATATATATGATTTTTTTACAGAGAGGAAGGGAGAGGGATAGAGAGCTAAAAACATGGATGAGAGAGAAACATCTATCAGTTGCCCCCTGCACATCCCCTACTGGGGATGTGCCCACAACCAAGGTACATGTCCTTGACCAGAATTGAACCTGGGATCTTTCAGTTCGCAGACCGATGCTCTATCCACAGAGCCAAATCAGTTTTGGCTCTAATTCTTTTTTTTAAAAAATATTCTTTTATTGATTTCAGAGAGGAAGGGAGAGGAAGAGAGAGAGAAATAAAAACATCAATGATTAGAGAGAATCATTGATTGGCTGCCTCCTGCATGCTCTACACTGGAGATGGAGCCTGAAAAGCAGGCATGTGCCCTGACCAGGAATCAAACAGTGACTTCCTGGTTAATAAGCTAATGCTCACCCACTGAGCCATGCCAGCCAGGCATGGCAGTCCAACTTTCACTCTACTGGAGAACAGAATTTTTTTTTTCTGGGAAATTTGATTAGCCCAAAAAGAAAATACCTAGGCTTTGACATAGGAGGTTCCCTCAGCTAAATGGCCCTGCTGAATCACCCTTCAGTGAAGCCTAATCCATGTGCTCACAGCTTTCATTCATTGTTTAGTACCAATGGAGGGCAGCCTCCAAGATGACCACAGCAATCCCACCTCCTGTAGTCACTCTCCCTGAGAATGAGCTGAGCAAAAACAATAGATCACGTTGAAGATTAGGTTTATAAAAAGACTGCCTTCATCTTGTCCCCTCTTGTTTTTTTGGTCTAATGGAAGCCAGCTGTCCTAGGGAAGCTCACGCGGTAAGAAACTCACATGGATACCTCCAGCCCACAGCCAGTGAGAAACTGAAGCCCTTAGTCCCACAGCCTCGAAGAATTGAATCCTCTATCAATCACATTTTTATTGTGAATATTTTCAAACAACATCAAAAGTAGGAAGAATAATAGTACAATAGAACCCAATTCATCCATTACCATGGTTCAATAGTTATTGAGATGTTCCATATTTCCTTTCCTTTCCTTTTTCTTTTCTACCTTTAAAGCAAACTCTGCACATATATGTAAAAGATTAGTCCCCTTCCTTCTCGCCAAGATAAGCAGATGTCAAGGAATACCAGATATCTGACAACAACTTGTAACATAGAAGGTGGAAACAAACAAAAACAAACAAACAAACAAAAAAACCAAAAACACAAAAACAACTCAGAGCAGGGAAATTAACATTCTTTAAAGAGATCCAAATGGATATTACAACCATAAGACAAGATCAATAATAAAAGAAAGTGCTTAGAAATGAAAGGTGATAGAAAAAAGGAAAAAAATAAATAGAAGGGTTAGAATATAAGCTTAAGGAAATCTCACAGAAAGTAGAGCAAAAAGATTGAGAGGTAGAAAATGGGAGAGAAGGGAGATTAATGGATCAATAGCCCCCAAATAATAGGAGTCCTAGAAATAGAGAAGAGAAAATGAGGAAAAGAAAATAATAACGAAATATTTTAAGAAAATGTCTCCAAATTGAAGGATATTAATTGAGTCCATCGAGTGCCTAGCACAATGGATGACTTTAGAATACTTGTGAGAAAGGTAAGGACAATTCAAGCTTTCAATGAGAAAAATATAGGCCTCATACAAGGAATAAAAAATCAGAATATATTGGAAACTTTCAGCAAGACTGGAAGCTAGAAGGCAATGCCTTGAAAATTCTGAAGGAAAATGATTTCTAACCCAAAATTCCATACATAGCCTAATACGAATTAAACATGAAGGCAGAATAAAGATATTTCCTGCTATTCACAGTCTTGAAATCCTTTCTAAAGAAGTTGGTAGAGAACATAAACCGAGGAAGAGAAACAAGAACAGCGAAGCAAAAGGCCTCCCATGAGTGTCCAGGGGCCAGCTATGTACCTGGCATAAGCTACCACCAGGCCAGAAGCAGGTCAGAAGGTTCTGGGAGAGATTTCTTTAGGAAGATGAAATCCGTATACTATTAATACCTCTGAAGGTCTTGAGAGGAAATAAAACAACTGGCAAAGAGTTTGGGGAGGAATTAGAGATAAGTATATAGAAAACTAAGTAAATAAAAACTAAGAGAATTATTAATTTTGGGTGGTAGGGATAAAGTTGTACAGGGTAGAAAAAGTAATTATAGTTTACTATAGAGGCTCCCTATTTACATAGTCACAATAATGTAAACATCTAACACAATTATAATGTGAGTATATATTAGGAAGATACAGAGTGGGAGAGTACATATGTTTATGTATTGAGGAAAGCTAAATCCTCATCTTCTACCTTTTCAGCCATTTGAAACTTTGCCAGGTAGGTTACTGGACTACTGCTTCTGAAAGCTTAGAGACCTTTGGCCCAATTTCCTGGTTGAATGTGCAATTGGTAGATGAGAAATGTCATTTCCTGTGACTAGAGAAAAACAAGGAAAAGAAAAAAAAAGGGGGGGGTGTCAAAGTAACCACAGGGAAAGCTGAAGAGAGAGAGAGAGAGGGAGAGAGAGAGAGAGAGAGAGAGAGAGAGAGAGAGAGAGAGAGAGAGAGAGAGAGAGCAGAAACCTGGAGCTAAGGGGCAGGAAGGTTTAAGGGAGCGGATTTGGAATCTTGGCTCTGTGTTTTCCTTCAGACCCTTTCCAGGCTGGCCCACCCCTACCTTCTCACCACAGTGATCACCACAAAACCACACTACACATGAACTCTGTGGTCAGATGAGAATTTCTGAGGAAGGGGTACAACAGAAAGAGGAAGTGAGATAGTTAAAGCAGGTTCCCCTTTCCTAGGTCAGACTAAGCCCGATCCCTCCACCACCGCCCTCCCCGCCGGCACCCCCCCCCCCCTCCCCGTTTCCTGGCAGTGGCTCTATGGCTGCTGTCTGTGTTATTCATTAACCAGACACTAATATTGCTGTTTACCCATATGTCATCTGCAAGGGGTTCAGAGGAGTCCGGCAATCTAACCAGCCACCCGGATTCTCTTGGATCAGGCCCAGCCAGCCACATGTAGCTAGTGTTTATTGTGCCAGAGCCTTGTACTAAATGTCGCTAGACAGAGAGAAAGTCTTTCAAAGTAGGATGTGATCTGTCTGCCAGTTGAGCATATATGATGGGAGTGTATCTAGTGATGGGCTTGAGTTGGCTTGCAAGAGCTGATTATTAGCATTTCTTGCCAAATTCATATTCAGTGTCTTCATGCTGGTAAAAATTGGCCCTGGTGGAATGTATCTGCCATAGAAATTGGCAAGTGCAACAACTCAGGACCTTTCCTAATCCCTTGCTCCCTACTCCCTTCCATCTGAAGAGCTGGCTGTGAAACATTTTCTAGCACGCCACTGGGGACATCTATTTATTAGGTAGATACATAACTTGTATTCTAATGAAAGAGGAAACAGCTCTGCTTTGACAGAGCTACCAGCCTGATGAAAACCCTGCATGTTCGAAATAGCACTTTATGGTTTCTTAATGCTGTCATGCACATTATCTCCTTAACCTAACAACCATCTACTTTTAGTGGTAGGCACAGACACCAGAATGGTCACCTTAAAATGGAAACATATCACTCCATTCTCTTACTTAAAACCCTCTAATGACTTCAATACCTCTTAGAATAAATTTAAATTCCCATCTGTGGCCTAAAACCTTGGCATGGTCTGGTGTTTGCTGACCTCCTTAACATCATCTTCCATCACTCATTTTCCCAAGTTCACAATATTCTGGTCCAGTAGTTCTCCAAGTGTGGTCTCCGAACCACCAGCATCGGTATCACCTGGGATTGTTAGAAATACAAACTTTTGGTTCCCATCCCAAACCAAAGTATTCTGAACCTGTGGGGAGGGAAGATTAAGTCATGCTTCAGCAAATGCTCCATGTGCTTCTAATACATGCTTACATTTGCAAACTACTACTCTAGGTGCCCCCTTGGCCTTGATATGCTAAGGTTTTTCCCCTCCCCAGGGCCTTTGCACCAGCACTTCCTGTTTATAGAATGTCCTTCCAATGGGCAACTTCTCATTCAGGTCTCAACTGACCATCGCTGACTCAAGAGAATCTTCTAAATCCTCTCAAATCCCTCCTAATACTTTCTCCTGTATCCAGTATCTTTTTGTAAAAACCATTTGCCAAATCTGAAATTACATTGGTGGTTCATTTGTTTACTATTTTACTAACTATTTTTTCCCACTAGAATGGAAGCCCCAAGATTAGACAGCTTCTCTCTCATACACTCTACCTCTCCAGCTTCTGTATATCTCAGCTTATAGTAGATAATTAATTCATATTTGTTGAATAATTGAATAACTAATTTCCCAGAACTGCTAATGGGATATATATCAAGTGACTTAATGAAGATCAAATACTTGTTAGTGAGTAGGTAGTTTCACCTTGAAAATCTCAGACCAGGTCCAGAGATTTTCTTGCACTTTTCTGATCAGCAGGAGCAGCCATGTCCCTAGAACTTTGAGAAATCTCAAGTTGGAAGGGCTTGGTAGTACTAGTTCAGTTCTTACCAGAAGTGTGAGTTTCCTCAAAGTCCTAAGACAGGTGTTTTCTATGTTCTACTTTGATATTTCTGGAGACTGGGGAGCGGTTACTTATGGAGTGAGTCAATTCCATTTTATTATTATAACGGATAATTTGCATATGCAGGCATGGAGCAAAGACTGAAGACTAAAGAGGCTTGGCTTCTTGGTTGCGGCTGGAGTGAAGCCCTGGGTCCTGGGTGCCAGAGTAAAACTAGTGCCTGGAGCCAGGGGAAGGAAGGCCTATTGCATGAATCATCGTGCAACAGGCCTCTAGTACTCTATGATTTCTCAGCAATTTTATATATGCAGTCTCATTTAAATCCTCAGAATTACCCTGGGAGTCATACATTGCCTTCATTATTATGATTTGGAAATAGAGGCTGGAGGTGTGACTTGCTCAAGGTCAAGCAGCTAGTAAGCAGAACCAACACTGAAGTCAGGGCTCTTATGACAGCAGTCCAGTGCTGTTTTGAGGAAAGAAAATAGAGAAAATGAGCTCTCAATTAGATGGAGGTAATAGGGGAAGTCTTTTTGAAGAAAGTAAAATATGGGGTTTTATAAGAAGCACTCAGCAGATGTGGTTGAGGTAAGGGGGCCTTATAAGCAGGAAAGGTCCCAAGAGTAATTATTTTTGACATATTGGGCCCCCAAGCTAGGCCAGTGATTCCTGACTGAGCTGTCTAACATAATCACCTGGGGAACTTTTTAAAGCTTACCTGTTGCTTCCCCCACGCCCCGCCCCGCCCCCCCCCCCGAGATTCTGAGTCAATAGATTTTAGGTGCCCACTTGTGTTATTTATATATCTCTATATGTAATTCTGATGTATAGCCGCTGTTGTGAACCACTAGGATAGTGTCTGGAGGGTCAGTTACCTAGATAGAGTGGTTTAGGTGTCCTTATTGTGGAGAAATGAGTTAGGTAGATGAAATTGGGAAGGGGGAGAGGATCCAAAGCAGGTAATGGTATTATATGAGTTCCTGAGAGGAAACTTTTGATGATAAGTAAACCCTGCAGGTCTCTAAACAGGAGAGTAGTATGTTTTAAGCCCCATGTGGATGCTGATAACTTTGAGTCAGGACTCAGTACACATTCCTTTTCTAAATCCAGTCTCTACTCATCAATCTAAACAGAATTATGTCAGTCCCCTCAATTAATACACTCTCATTACATCTTTACCTTAAAATGTTCCTGTGGCTGTGGCCCCTGTGGCTCAGTGCTTGCAGCATCAGCTCAAGCACTGAAGGGTCATGGAGTTGATTCCTGATAAAGGGCATGTACCTCAGTTGCAGGTTTGCTCACTGCCCCTGTTTGGGGTGTATGTGGGAAGCAGCCAATCAATTTCTCTCTCTCTCTCTCTCTCTCTCTCTCTCTCTCTCTCTCTCTCTCCTCTTCCTCCCCCTTAACTCCCCTCCTCCCCGTGCTTTTACTCTGAAAAGCAATAGAAAAAAATAGCGTTGGGTGAGCATTAACAACAACAATGTTTCTGTGGTTTCAGATTCATCACCTTCCCCCTTTGCTTCTGAGTCTGGTTCTTTATCCCATTTTTGCCCTCTCTCTGCTTGCAGAAATGTTACAAAAACTGGACACTCACTTTCAGAGTCTTTACTAGGGGCCCAGTTAACAAATTTGTGCACCTTGAAAGGAACTGTGGGCCACAAGGCTACAGTGGGAACAGGGTTTGGTCTCGGCCCATCCTCCACACCCCAGCCTGGCCTCTCCCACCACAGCCCCACCCCCATCTGCTGCTGGCAGCCCTGCTCCTGCCTCCTCTCCCACATACTGATGGTGACAGCAACGGGTGCGAGCAGTGGCTGCTGCTGTGATGGCCCCTCAGGAGCATAAACTCATAAAATGGTATTATATGAGTTCCTCTCAGGAACTCATATAATACCATTACCTGCTTTGTAACCTGCTGACAGCACTGAGTGATCGGGACCAGTGCCGGGTGCCAGCAGTGGGTGCGAGCAGCAGCTCCAGTGCTGGCAGCAGGTGTGAGCATCGGGTGGGACTGTGGCACACAGGAGCAAAGAATTTTCAGTAACCACCAGAGGCTCACTCCAATGACAGCAACAGGTTCTCCACCTGTTCTGGTGCCCCTGCTCACCAGCTCTACCATTCCGCCACTGCCAAGGCCCGCCCATGTTCCACACGCACCTCCTTGGTGATCATAGCAACCAGTTGTTCAGTTGTTCCCCCATTTGGTCTATTTGCACATTAGGCTTTTATTATATAGGAGGATTTTCAATCTGCCAGACCAGGCTGTCTATCCCTGTGCTAGTCAGTCCTGAGCTCTGTCTGATGGGTGCCCAGCTGTATCCTGACCTGTGTGGGGTACCTTGGAGGGAGAAGACAAGACCCAGACCTCAAGAAGTTCCCAGTTTAATGGGGGAGACAACATACACACATGAAGACAGAGGGAGCACAGTTACAAAGCAGCAGGTCTGATAATTACATTAGAAATCTTAAGCATTAGCGACCCAACCAAGTCCTCAGCCCCTCCTCCAAGTTCCCTTGGCCCAGAACTTCCCTGAGTCTCCTTTGACCTCATTTAGTATTTCTCTTCCATCTATTTCCTATTGGCTTCTTTATAGCATCAACAGCAAGGCCAGAGTCTAAGTGTGGTGTCAAAGCTTATAGCAAGATTGCTTTAGGATTCTCTGCTTCAGTCTGATCATCCTCAACTTCCGACCACCTCACAAGGACTGAATTCATAATAGTCACCCTGCTTTCAAAGCATGGTCTGATAGTACTTCTATTCCTAACCATTTCTTCTTTGATCAGGGAGCTGTGTTCTGTTGGGAAGGAAAATTCAATCAAGCCGAAACCGGTTTGGCTCAGTGGATAGAGCATCGGTCTGCGGACTGAAAGATCCCAGGTTCAATTCCAGTCAAGGGCATGTACATTGGTTGCGGGCACATCCCTGGCAGGGGGTGTGCAGGAGGCAGCTGGTCGATGTTTCTCTCTCATCGACGTTTCTAGCTCTCTATCCCTCTTCCTTCATCTCTGTGGAAAATCAATATATATTTATATTGTACCAGTTAATAATGCAGATTAAAAAAAATTCAATCAAGAAGAAATATCCAGCTGGTGAGAGAGATTCCTATAGTCTCAGTAACGGATTGGTCTAAAGATTCCTGAATCCAGAACCCTCATCCTCTCCCTCTCCCAGCCTGCTCAACCCATATGTAGCCCCCAGCACCTCTGAAGGTCCAGGCACATCCCTAGTCTGTGGTGAAGTCAGAACTCGGTCCTCCTTCTGCTTGACTCACACCCCTGTTCCCACTTGTCATCTCCATTATCTCTCTGCCTCTGCGTCCCAACAGAGAGGAGCCCTGATTCCGCAGCATCTGAAGCCCCTTTCCAACGGTTCTGCGCACATCTGAAGAAGAGAAGTAGAAAAGCAGGGGGTCCAGACTGGCGTTGAGGGAACTGAATACCACAGCTTCTGCTCGCCATTTGGGACTTTTCTTGGTGTAAAACCCCACCAGGTGGGACACGTTATAAGGCCCAAAGCACACCAAGAAATTGAGGAGTGTCACAACAGCCAGCCCCACAGCCCGGCGCCTCCTCTGGACCCCGACATGGGGCTGGGTGAGCATGATCCACACAAAGCGCCAGTAGCAGAAGATGGTTACCCCCATGGGGATGAAGAAGAGGACCAGGCACAGCTCCAGCCGCACAGGAATCACCACCTTCAGCTGGTCATCAGTGAAGTTCTCATAGCAGGTGATTTCATTTGTATTTGTGCCACTCTCTGTCGAGTTCAAGTACTGAACGATGATCACGATGGTGCAGTGACCAAAAGACATGATCCAGGCGACCAGAGCAGCAATCACTCCATACATAGGCCGGCGCGACAGCTTGTACTGCACGGGGAAAGCCACTCCCAGGTAGCGCTCGATGCTGATGCCTGCCAGGAGCCACGTGCTGCAGTAGATGCTGCTGTAGAAGCCGAATCCTGTGAGGGCACAGACAATCTCAGGCAGGTACCAGTGGAAGTCAGATGCAGCCTCAATGATCTTGAAGGGCAGCAGCAGCAGCAGCAGAAGGTCTGCCAGCGTCAGGCTGAGCAGGAGGATGTGGACCGGTGCAGGGTGGGGCTGGCGGACCCGACCCATGAAGGCCCTCAGGGCCAGGAGGTTTGCAGGAAGACCAGTGAGGAAGATGATGATGTAGGCCGAGAGAATCAAGGAGCTCTTCAAGTTTGGCATGACTGTTCTGGAAGAGGAGGAGAAAGGGCAGGGTCAGGAGTCCCCACAGCCTGCAGGTTCAGGATGAGGACATTCTCTCGGGCAGCTCCCCTTCCTAGGCCCAGGCTTTCTGCTGCCACCACTGCTTGCTCACAACACCTGCTAGAACTGCCCAGAGCAATTATTGACTTTGCCTGGGGCGGGATATTAACTGCGAGTTATTACGTTTGCCATCATGTGTCTCTGGGGGAGACCAACCCTTGGCTTCCCAAGGGAATTCCCCTCTGGTTTCCCAGCCTTTCTCCTGCTCTCCTCACAGATACAGGAAGTTACTGATATCAGTTTCCAACTTTCCTTAAGTCCTTTCCTCAGTCAGAGATCTTCAGAGAGAAGAGGCAAGCCTTCCAACAGAGAGAATGCTGTGAGCTCCAGTCCCCACCCAGGGCTCATTTGCCACACAACCACCCACACACCAAGGAAGCAGGTGCCCAGTCCCCAACCCATCTCCCTACCTCGTTTTCCTCTCCTTTTGCAGAACACAGATTCTCCTCCACTGTTTCCTCCTCTGTCAATACCAGACTCTGGGACTGTACTAAAAAAGGAAGCTAGTTAAGTGTGGGGGTGGGGGAAGAAGGAGGAACAGTGAACCAGCACTATTTTGGGGGACTTGTCCCCCAGAAAGTTAGAAAATATTCAGGAAAACCTGCAGGCAGTCACTGACTCATGAGCCTGGAGTTTTGACTGTAAATAGAAGAACTCTTCTTACAGGGGTAATTCAGTTTCCACATGGTTGTGACCCTCACCACCCACACAGTCTGGCCCCTCCATCCTCTTCCAGGCTTGATGTCCCAGGCCTGTTTCCTTGTCCCGTCACTGGCTCCTGTCTCCTTATATTCAATTCTGACAGATCTACTCCAGCTCAATACCATCTCCTCCCAAGTTTGATCCTGCTATCACTTCCCAGAGCTCAAGCACTAAGTTAGCTGCCTTGCCTTGTCTTCGTTCCGGATTGATGGCTTCTTGGAAAAGAAAGTCTAAAAGCTGCTGGGAAGGAGAAACAGAGCTTCAGCCACTGCTACCGCCCATTTCACACAGGAAAATATTGTAAGGAACCTGGCTGCTAGAAAGCTTTTATACCAGCACAAGTCATGTGACCAGAGAGAGGAAGGTCAGTAATTGAGCACTGTCTCCTCTCCAACCCAAAGGAAAAGGCGCCTGCATCTTTCATCTCACCCTCACTCAGACTTCCAAACCCAATTCCTGAATTTGTCTTCAGTCCTAGGCATTTTTCCCATTTCCCAAATCAGAGTTTCTTCTTTTTTCTAAGCAATTTCTCCTGTAATTCTACTCATCCTCAGAAAAGAGGATTTCTGCTTCCTTTTATACTCCAACTAGAAGCCTGGTGCATGAAATTCGCACATGAGTAGTGTCCCTCGGCCTGGCCAGTGATTAGCGCTGATCGGGGGGCCTCTGGCTGCTAGTCGGGGCCTCCCTTCCCCTGCTGCCTGCTGCCAGCAAGGGTCTTCCTTCATTCCATGCTGCCCCCTGGTGGTCAGTGCACATCATAGCGAGTGATCAAACTCGTGGTCTCCCAGTCCAACTCACAAGCGGACAATTCATTGTGACTTTGGGGCAGATCAATTTTCTGGACATTAGTTTCCATTTCAGTCAAGTGAGTTCAGGAATACCAGGATTTCTGTGAGGAGTCAGTGAAGTAGCACATGTAAAGCATTTGGGCCAGTGCTTAGCACTTCGTAGATGCTCTTAGGTGGAAGTGCTCCCTCCTTTGAAGCCTGTTGGACAGCTTTGGAGAGAGTGAGTCACTTGATAAAATATTCAGAGGTTGAGGACACAGACCTGCCATCTGATTTGGGAAAGTGTCAGTGATGCAGTGGGCCCAAGGTGCCTGTGTGGCATTTCTAGGGGAATGGAAGTCAGGTTCCATTCCTTTTCACCACACATTCTCTCTCCGTGTACTGGGCCAACCTCTGAACCACCTGTTCTCTTCTCACTGTATCCACCTGTATAGCTACCTAGCTACCACTGAAACACATGCCTGAGGAAACAAAGAGTCAGAACATGTTTCCTTTTTGACCTAAGGAATGGGTCTCTGTTTTGCCATCTGTGGCCTGATCCCTACTCACAGAATCTTAATTCTTTCTCAAGGACATACTTATTTCCTATTGCTTGCCCATTCATTCATTTTTTGGCCTAGAATCTCTGTCCAGGTATCTTAATAGTTAACTTTTCTTTCTCTTCAGGTCTCTTCTCCTCTAGAACTAAGGAGTTCTATCTTTTCATTAATTTCCTTCCCTCAGCACAGACATGCACTTCCCAGATAAACAGGGGAACTAAGGAAGAGACCATTCTCTGTTGCTTGCTACTAAATTTATTTGTGTCATTTTGCTTTTATGATTTTCCATAAATATTCATGAGGGTCTGAATTTAAATGCAAAGTGAAAATTTACTGAAAAATTGATGTTGAGGAGTAGAACTGCTTCTTTATTCCTGCCTGTTCTTCCCCACCTCATGCCTTTCTCATGTCACTCTCATGTATAACTATGCTGAAGGCCCCCATCAAACCCCTTCTCCATGTTTATGGTAGTTATGAAGGTAACACAATAAAGGAAACTTGTGAACTCATGATTCATGATGCTCACCTATGTCACAGGAAAAGGAAATGCAACCTCTCAAGCTGAATTCAAAGGCTGAAATTTCACAAAAGCAGTATCTTTTGCAATCTCTTCAAGTTCAGTTTTCTCTCTTTATCATTATAACCCAGCTAGTTATGCTAGGAAGTTGAGCCCATTGCCTAAATGTATAATCACTTTCTCCACTTCCTTATTTCTTAGTCACTGTTTAGTCTACTCTAATCTGGTTAGCATCCCTATTTTTCAATAGGATCTATTCTTTGTCGATATTTTATTATTATTTTACTAGCATTCAACAATTTCTCCATCCATTTTGAATTCTTTCCATGAATTCTGATACTTTATGTTCCTCTGGTTTCCCTGCCTTTTCTTTGATCACATCTTAATCCCTTTGCCTCTACATCTTCTAAATGTTGGAGCTCCTTACAACTTGGTTCTAAGTTTTTTACTATACTCATCCATTTCCAGAGCATCAGTTACCATTTTCATAACACTCAGTTTTGAATCTTCATTGTGAGGTTCTGTGAGCGTCCTCCTGCCTAGTAGATACTGGGCTTCTGTGAGCTTCCACCTGCCTAGTAGACACTGTCATTTGGATGTCTCCCAGAATTTCAAATCCAGCGTATCCAGAGTCAACTTTAGATCTCTACCAAACTAGGATTGAGTAGCTGTGAGGGAGCTGGTCATGGTCCTGGTCGAAATCCTGGTAACAGATGATGGTGGCTTATGCTGAGATTCAGCTAGATTCTCTTTTATATGTTCTTGTAGCATCTTTTCTATTGCTGAGTAGTATTGTTTTATGGTATTTTATTTTATTAATTAATTTATTTTAATCCTCATTCTAGAATATGCTTTTTCAATTGGGGCCAGTGCCGGCAGTGGGTGCGAGCAGTAGCTGCTGCCCTGATTGTCCCTCAGAAGCAGGGGGAAGTGGAGAAGCCCTCGGGTGATTCAGGGCTCGCAGCCACTGCTCACACCTGCTGATGGCGCCCAGTGATCGCCGGCACATGGGAGCAACGAAATTTTAGTAACCACCAAATGCTCACCATGATGTCAGTGACTGGTGCCCTGCCTTGTTCTGGCGCCCCCCTCTCACCTGTTCCACCGCCCTGCTGCAGCCAACGCCCACCATGTTCCAATGCTCTGCCACCTGCTGCTGATGCCTGCCACGTTCCGTGCATGCTCCCTAGTGGCCAGCGTATGTCATAGTGACCAGTTGTTTGGTTGTTCCACCATTTGGTCTGTTTGCATATTAGTCTTCTATTATATAGGATTTTTTTTTTTTTTATTGATTTCAGAGAGGAAGGGAGAGGGAGAGATAGAAATATCAATGATGACAAAGAATCACTGATTGGCTGTCTCCTGCATTCCCCCACCCACTGGGGACCAAGCTCAAAACCTGGGCATGTGGTTTGACTAGAATTGAACCATGATCTCCTAGTTTATAGGTCGATGCTCAATCACTGAGCCACACAAGCCAGGTAATTTTTAAATGCTTTTTAATCGAGATTTGCTTATAATTAAATTAACAGATTATTTTTGTTATCAATTCACTGTTATTTATTTTTGTTAATCCTCGCCCAAAGGTATTTTCCATTGATTTTTAGAAAGAGTGGAAGAGAGAGAAATGTCAATGTGAGAGAGACACATCTATCAATTACCTCCCACACTTCTCCAAACCAAGGCCAAGGATTGAAGCCAGGATCGAACCCTCAACCCTTCAATATTTGGGCTGACACTCAACCACTGAGCAACAATGGCCAGGGCTTCAGTGTTATTTTAAACAAATTTTAGCAAATAGGCAATGTGTTGGGGAAAAAATCACTAGTAATCTCACTGATATAAATAAATTTTACATACTTACAACTATAATCTACATATTTAAATCCAAGAGTCACCGCTCCTAACCAATGTCCAGCAAATGATTAGTATGTGATCACATCACATTATATGCGGTAATTGATTTTGTTGTTTCATGGTGTGACTTTCTACAGCAATTTTTGTTGTTGTTAATCCTCACCTGAGGGCATTTTTCCATTGATTTTTAGAGTAGAAAGGAAGGGAAGAGACAGACAGACACAAACATACACACACGCACACTCACACACACACACCCCTGTTGGTTGCCTCCCACATGTGTTCTGAGGTGGAGTGTGCCACCCAGGTACTTTTCCTTGACTGGAATTGGCCAATACTCTAGCCACCTAGTCACACTGGCTGGGGCTCTGTAGCAGTTTTAACATGTGCAGGCAGACGTTCCTACATGCGCTAAGCCATGCTCCAACTGTGTGCATTTGTTTACTAATGGAGACTGGCGAATGCATGCATTTTCTACATCTATTCAGTATACATTTAAAATGACTGTAATACATATAGAAACTTTTCCATGAAATTAAATTTTTCATACATACTTAATTAAATTACATAAACATATCTACATAAGTAAAAACAGGTAAGCTAATTTGCCAATTTCTGAATATACACATTCAGAAAACCTACTTTATTATATAACTAGGGGTTTAGTGCACAAAATTTGTGCACAGGTGGTGGGTCCCTCAGCCTGACCTGCACCCTATCTAATCTGGGAGCCCTCAGGGGAGCCCTCTCCAATCCGGGAGTTTCTGTCTGTCTTTGCAATCATATGCGTGAATTGTCTGAGACACCAACCCAGTTTTGGTTTGGTGCTCACAGAATAATAGAGGTCTTTTTTTTTTTCTTTGCTCCATTGGTGGAGATTTCCTAGAAGTTGCAGGATAGCTTCCTTTTAACTTTTCCTTGGCATTCTGACTTTACTTATGTCTTTCACCTTTGCTTTCCCTCTACTCCCCACCCGAAACAGTAACTTGATCCAGGCTCACTTTACTCTGGTGTCTAGGAGATCCCACAATGTGTCTGCCACCAGAACTACAATTCCCAGCATCCTTGGTGCTCCCTGTGCTCTGGGCTTCCACTTCCCTTCCAGCGGCTGCCATCAGAACTATGATTCCCAGATTTCTTGGTACTCCCCATTTTCTTGGTTTCCACTTCTGGTCCAGGGACTGCAGAAACCAAAAGGACTGGGAACATCAGCTAGCCCCAGGCCTGGCTGACAGGACCCTGGTGGGTGGGCATTGCACCCCGCCCCTGGCTGCTCAGCTCTGTGCGTGTAGGCCCAGAGTGGCTAGGGTGCAGAGGGGAATGCCCACCCTACCCCCAGCCACTTGGCACCTGACATCTTTGTTAGGTTAATTTGCATACTCACTCCTCATTGGCTGTGGGCATTGGGGAGGGATGGCCAATTTACATATTTGTCTATTATTAGTATAGATAGACTTTTAGCTTTAGCAGACACCCCCTCACCCAAATTAATCCATTATATTGAGGTCTTACTGTTCTTTATCATGTTCTAAATAGTAGTTATTTGTTAGATAGATGTATTATAAGTATTTCTCCTTTTCTATTATCTGCCTTTTATCTTCTTGTCTTTTGAAGAACAAAAGTTTTGAATTTTTATGAAGTCTAATTCATGGTTTGTGCTTTTATGTCCTAAGAAATATTTATCTACTTATTCAATTCCAGATTTGACCTTCCTTGTTAAATTGCCTTGGGATCTTTACTGAAAATGAATTGGTTTTGATTGGGTCTTTTCTTAGATCTCTTTTCTGCTTTGGTGATCTCTATGTCTTTCCTTTCACCATTTCTAAACAGCCTTGATTATGTAGTTTTATAACATATCTTGAAATCATATAGTATAAGTTCTCCAACTTTGTTCTTTCTTTTAAAAATTGCTTTAGTTTTTCTGGGTCATTTGCATTTTACATAAATTATTTTCTACAAAAATGCCTGCTGGAATTTTGATAAGGATCATGTTGAATCTATAAATCAATTTGAGACCATCAATATTGGGACAATATTGAGCCATTCAATCTATGAACATAATATTGTATATCTCTCTATCTAAAAGTTAATTTCTCTCAGCAGTGCTTTCTAGTGTTCAGCATAGAGGTTTTCACATCTTTTATTTATTTTTTTGTTTAATCCTCACCTGAGGATATTTTTCCATTAATTTTTAGGGAGAGTGAAAGAGAGAGGGAAAGGCAGAGAGAAACATTGATGTAAGAGAAACACATTAATTGGTTGCCTTTTACATGAGCTCCACAAGGGCCTGGACTGGGGAGAAGCCTGCAACCAAGGTACGTTGCTCTTGGTCAGAATTGAACCCAGGACCCTTTGGTCTCACAGGCCAATGCTCTATTCACTGAGCCAAACTGGCTAAGGCTTCACATCTTTTCTTAAATTGATTCTTAATTATTTTTGGTGCTACTGTAGAATTAGTAGTGTGTTTTTAAATTTTTGTTTTCTCATTATTTGTTGCTTTCAAAGCATCTTTGATTATTTCTTCATAGCACATAGCTCAGTTTATAATAATACAGTTATTTGTGTGAGAATCTGCTTAATACTCATCTCCCTTATCAGACTATTCATGAGGGCAGGAAACATGGCTACTTTGCTCCCCATTGTTTCCTCAGGGTCTGGCATAGAGTCTGCATATTTTAGACACTCAATAATTATTTCCTGGTTGATGTGTGGGTGGATAAGTGGAAGAATTGAAATGGAGAATAGTCAGTCTTCAAAAGCTCAGAGATATTTGTCCTCAGATGCCTCATTTTATTTTCTTCTGGGATCATCCTAAGAAATCCCAGCCAGCAATCACTTAAGCGCTCTCTTATAGATGAAAGGCTCTCCAGTATTTTTCTGGAAGTCGCAGGGACCTTTTCTCAGGCTGAGTATTAATAATTAAGGACCATACTTTTCTTATGTAGATACTGTTTGGCAGATATGAGGAAGGTATAGATATAAAATATTCAAAGTGAAAGGATGCAGTATTTCACCAATAGCAGCACTAAAAAAGAAAAGAAAAGAAAAAAGAGCTCCTGTTTCATTCATTCAGTCAACAAATATGTATCTACTCCATAGGGGTATGGTGGCATTCGCACCAAGAACCAGGGATATCAGGGGGAAAAATATAGCTATAGTCTCACACTCATAGAGGGTTGTTGCATTCTAATGGAGGGATATAGACAATCACAAGTAAATATGAATACAGGAGTAATTATGGAGACATTACGGAGGAAATGAAGCAGGACGATGAGAGGGAGAGTAGTCAGGGAGTGGCAGAAGCTTCTTTAGTTGGAGGGTTCAGAGAAGCCATCATTGAAGTTACTGTTAAACAGACAGTGGAGTGGTTGAGCTGAATTCTGAGAAGAGGCTGTGCGAAGTTCCCACAGAGGAGTGATTTAGGTAGAGGAACTGTCAAGGAAGTGTGAAGCAGAAAGCACCTTGCATTGGAGACAGAAAGGCAAGTGTGATTAAAGTATGGTGAACGAGGACAATTACCATAGGAGACTATGGCAGGGCCTCATTGATTGCACTAAGATCTGGAATTCCATTTGTAAACAGTGTGAAATCACTTAAGGGCTGTAAGAGGAGAATGACATGATGTGATTTTTGATTTGACAAGATCATGCTGACTACTTTGTGAAAAATGGTCTCCAGAGGGAATAAGTTGAAAGCCCAAAGATTCACTGAAAGTGCATTATAGTCATTCAGGGAGGACTGATGATGGTATGGGTTTGGGAGAATATGACATGGGGGTAAAGAGGATCAGTTGGGATTTGGGGTGCCTATCTTTAAATAAATAACCATAACTGAAGAACTGCAAGATAACAGAGGAATGGAACTCTCCTGGTAAGTAAGTGGGCAGATGATTCTACATCAATTTTTCCAAATAGACTTTGAGATTTCACTGCTCTCCTGTGCCAGTACAGTTCACCCTATTTCCATTTGTTTTATTCTCTTTTGAGCCCTTGCAGTGGCCTTATAAAGGTCTGAGGTGATTGTGTATGCTCTTTCTTGCTTGCTTCTCTTCTTTTAGTTGTCACTTGTTCAGCCTTTCTTTTGTCATTCCAGTAGTGGCATCCTCCAATTCTTCAGCCTCTACATATGCATCCCCAGTACAGATGCACTACATTGGAAGAGAAATAAGGAGTAGTTCAGGACTAGCATCTTGGGAGTATTCTTCAGACCCTGTCTCTACTGGCCTCTGCAGTGGGCATTGTAAGTTTTTGCCACCCACTGCTGTACAAAGACTTCTCATTCTTCACTCTGTCCACCTGATTACTGTTTATCAACTTCACTCCTGACCTATAATACCAGCTGCAGTGGCTGGATATTGGTTCCCCCAAAAGGTATTCATGTCTTAATCTATGAAATCTATGAATGTTACTTTCTCCACATGGCAAAAAAGGAATTTGAGAATGTAATTAAGAATTTTATGATGGGAGGATTATCTGGGTTTATCTTGGTGGGCCCTATATGTAATCACAAATCTAACCTATATAATAAAGAGGGAATATGCAAATTGACTGTACCTCTGCCACAAAGATGACAGCACCCACAGTGGAGGAGGGGTTTCCATAACACAAGATGACTGCACCCACAGCAGAGGCTGAGTTCCCTTTACAAGCAACCATCAGGGGCTTGAGGTTGAGCCCCTCCCCTGCCCAGTTCCTTTGGAGCTTGACAGGGGACCTCAGGCCACCCCCCCACTCCGGTGCCTGGTCAGGGGACGTGAGGCTGTGCCATCCACCTGACAGGGCTTGACAAGGATGGGATCAGTCGGGTCTGGATCTAGCCCAATGTGGGGGTGGTTTGAGTCTGGGTTTCGCACAATTTTGAGGTGCACATGTGTGGGTGGGGACTTGACCCTGGATCCCATGGTGAGCTGCAGACTCTGACAGGAGGAAGATTTTCATATACATTTTACTAATTTTCTTTCATCTCTGCCACTTCTATTATAGAGAAAGAACAAATAGCAATATTAAAATATTTCCTCTAATTAATCCTCTTTTAATGTGCATGAATTTTGTGCATTGGGCCGAGAGAGAGAGAGAGAGAGAGAGAGAGAGAGAGAGAGAGAGAGAGAGAGAGAGAGAGAGAGAGAGAAAGAGAGAGAGAGAGAGAGAGAGAGAGAGAGAGAGAGAGACTGTCCAACCATCCGACCAGCAGTAGGTATGATACACACTAACCAACAGGAGGCAAACACTCAATGCAGATGCTGCTGAGCTGCAGTGACTTGGCAGTGGCAGGTCTCTGGTGATGCACTCTGAACCAGAGAGGAGGGAGCCCGATTCCTCGCAGGAGCATGTGATTCCACCTTTGGCTGTGGGTTATATTGTTGCTGGGGCACTGTCGGCCCTGAATCTAGCTGCGGTGACCACAGACATCCTTCGAGCCAGGAGGGACCACGAAATGTTGGCTCCAGGGAGTGTCTGATCCATCTTGCACAGTCCCGCCCCACCAGCCACCTTCTATTATAATTAATTTCCTTTCAATGTGCACGAATCACTAATGTTTTCATGAGAAGGAGGCAGAGGGACATTTCAGACAGAAGAGGAGAAGGTAATGTTAGAGGCAGAGACTGGAGTGATGTGGTCACAAGCCAAGGATGTCAATAGGAGCTGGAAGAGGCAGGAACCTTCACAAGGAACATGGTCCTGCCCACACCTTGATTTTAGCCCTGTGACATTGAGTTTAGACTTCTGGCCTCAGAACTGTGAGAAAATAAATCTCTGTTGTGTTAAGCCACCAAGTTTGTGGCAATTTGTTATAACAGACATAGGAAATCAGTTCAACAGCCAACTTTTACTGCCCAGTCTATGATACCATTCAGCTAAAGAGCTTTACAAAGATGAACTCATTTAATTCTTAAAGCATTCTGTGAGGTGGGCACACTCATTCCCATTTTACAGATGAAAAAATTGGGGTATGTATGTGTAGTTGAAGTCAGCTGGTAAATGGAAGAGCTGAACTCTCAACATGAGACCCAGGTTTTCTGGAATCATGTTGTTCACCACTGCACTATGCTCCCCACTGTACCAGGAGGGTGCAAGTTAGACCCAACTTCCCTAGCAGACCCCGGAAGTCCTGTAGATGCCAGACAGGAAGATGAAAGGATACAGGCCACGGTGTCATTTCATCTGCTTCCACAGGGAGTATCTGCATAGTCACCAGGCTTCCTGACAGTGGCCTTTACTCTTTCCCTGAAACCAAGAAGGAAAGAATGACCTTCAACTCTAGTTTCCCAGGATCTAGGAGACTCTCAGCCTTTCACGTGTTCCAGTTCCTACTCTAACCCAGATGTTATCTTTCATCAGCTCCTCCCTCCCTATATAAACAGTTTGGGTACATGGACAGTTTATTGTTTACTGTTTCTCGCTGCTATATTCACAGTGCCACTTATTTAAAAATGAGCATGGATATTTATAAGAATCAAAATTTGATTGTGAAACAGAAACAAGAACTTGAGAGAGGACTCTTCCTTTATAACTGGAATCCTTAAGAGGTTGTCTGAACTTTTTCTTCCTTCCTGACCCCCTTCTTCATTTGCTGCCCAAGCAGAGCTGGCCTTCAGACCAGGAACGACACTGGAAGAAAACATATCCCACCCCTCGTCCCCACACAGCCTTTAGGCCAGCCTGCTGGCATCTTTCATGGGCTCTGACCACTCTTGGGCTGCCTTTCAGCATTGACCTTGAACAAAGGAGGACGGCCTGGAGAGTCTCTGGAAGTGGGAGTGGTATAGACTCCCTTAGTAAAGCAGACTTCCCTGCACTCAGGTGCAAAAGGTGAGACAAACTGGGGTGAAACTGCGTGCTCTGTGTTCCTTTTCCCAGCACAGCCTTCCTTCTGCTTTTCTCGCTTTACTGGCTTCTGTCACACATGGGCTTTCCCCACTAGTTGTGGCATCACGGGGGTTACCCAGGTTTCTGTCCAGTTTGTAGACTCTTAAGAAACTCACATTGGACTGTTGAGTCTTAAGAGGTGTAGTGAGATTATCAGGAAGTCCTAGGGGAGGGGAATGGTAGTTCAAGTGGTTTGAAATACTTAGGCATTTTCCATAAAAGGGAAAACCCTGGTTTTCTTCGTACCAATTATAGAAGTACAGTTTGTGTTTATCAAAAGTGGGAATTGAGAAACAGTGATGCAGTGATGTAATACTTCACCACTAGCTCTCAGAAAGCTTAGGGACCAAGATCCTCTGCCTGTTGAGTCATCCTCCCATTAGCTCCTTCTGTCGCCAGAAGAACCCAGCTCACTCAGAGAGCATGAAGACTGCTACCAAGAGAAGCAAAGAGAGGAGCAGGCAGATGGAGGTTTCATTTGGCAGATTTCTTCAGGGTACGCCCCTTTTTTGTTTTGCCTTGGGCCCTAGCCATGCATGACATGAAGCCACAATGAATTAGCACTTGAGATTCCCCTGTGTCTCAATAAGTCTTTGCCTGTGTAAAGCTAAAAGCTTTATATCTCAGATAGGGGTTGCCAAATGGGCCTGGAAACCCAAATCACGGATCCTCAAACATATCCTGTTTCTCATGTCATGTGAAGGAAATAGGGTATTCAAAGCTGGTGCAGCTAGCTGCTCAGGAGCAGTCCACTCCCCCCCACTCCCCCCTCCCCAGCCCGGGATTCTTCTAGCTTTTCTGCTTCCCTAGATTTGGTTTTTGTGTCCTGATATTAAAAAGAGCTATCCTTAAACATTGTTTTCCAGTAGACTTTATTTTGTAGAGCAGTTTGAGGTTCATAGCAAGAAGGTACAGAGATTTCCCATAGACCACACATGCATAGCCACATATTAGCTCCGCCCACAAGAGGGGTGCATTTGTTACACTTGATGAACCTGCACTGGCACATCATCATTACCAAACTTTCTCCCTTTCTTAATCAAGAAAACTAGCTTTTCTAGAAGTACTACCCAGTGGACTTTTGCTTATTTCTTATTGGCTAGCACTAATCTCATGACAACTCCTGGCTGCAAAGGCATCTGGGAAAATGATTATTCACTGGCACTTTCCCAATATGACAAAATTGGGTAAGGAATAAGGGAAAAGTACCAAATTATATAATTCTTGAATTGCAAACATGGGGATGAAGAATGCTTTTAAGACTAAAATAAGTATGGTGGAATTTTAGAGAGTATTTTTATAAATTATTTTTATTAAAGTGTAACATATAAACAATAATGTGTGCTAATGTTAGGAGTACAAATATTGACTTAACATATGTATATAACCATGTAACCATCAAGTAGATCAAGATATAAATAATTTTCAGTGCCCCTCTCAGTCAGCAACCCTCCCAGACTGAGATAACCACTATTCCAACTCTACTACCCAGAGAGGGATATCAACCGTCATAAATGTTGGAAAGAAAAGAAATGATGGATGAAGAAGAACAACAAGGAAGAAGAAGAGGGTCAGACTAATGGCTGCTTTGGCGATACTGCTGCTTTCCTTTGCCTCTTAAATTATTCTTATTCCATTTTTAAAACTTTTTGTTTAAAGCATCATAAAAAATGAAGACATAAATTTTAGTTTGCTATAAAGTTGATATATACTGAAACTACAATCAGTGAAGACTGGATTCCACTGCATATAATAGAACAACCCCAAGTAATAGCTGTGTAAAAGGATATAATGTATTTTTCTCTGTCATAAAAGCAGCTTAGAGATATGTAATCCTGAATTGTCTTTGCCAGCCCTAGGAAGACTTCAAACCTGTCCTCTAGCTCTCTACTCTACCCATCCTAGATGGCCTTTGTCCTCTTGGTCCAATATGGAAGCTAAAACTCCAGCCATTAGATCTGTGTTCCTGGCAGAAGAAAAGAGGAAGGAGAAAAGAAGTGTCTCTCCCCTTCTCAGTTTCATAGACTTGGTAGAAGTTCCACACAACACTTCTGCTAATAACTCAATGGCAATAACTTAGTCAGACAATCAAATCTAACTGCAAAAATGGCTGGGGAAAAGCTCTTTTCCTGTATGCAATATGCTGTTAAATATAAGATGTTTTACTAAGTGAAGAAACTGGTAGTCTCTTCCAAATTGCAGTTTTTCAACTTTTTCGGATGAGCCCTTTGTCCTCCAATTCTGCACCCTTTGCATTGCACCCAAAAGATTTAGTGTACAGTACACCCCAGGAAGAGCACATCTCAACTGACATCATCTGGTCTGGTCTTCTCAGAGGAACCTCTCCACAGATGGGAAAGAGCAGAGTCTTGCACCAGACTCACTAGTGTCTGGGTCTATGGTCCCTGCAGTCCATCCTGGGATTGAGTGAACATAATTAAAATCAAGTTCTCATAGCAGCCATCAGTTTTATTTTAAAGAGACAAAATTAGATATGCATATTTATTAGCACATCCATCAGCTGTCACTGGGTATAATTTAGATGACTTTGTTTTTGTGTTTGCTTTTTTTTTTTTTTTCACAAGTGCATTTGTTTCCTGGTGAAAGAACTCTACCACAGCATTGTGGAATAGGAGCCAGGAGTCTCGCCACTAACTAAAGCAACAGCCATCACACATGGTGGAGGGAGTGCACCAGCTGTCCAGGAAAGCCACACTGCTGTATCCCATTGCTCAAACATGGTCCAGACAAGTGCTGGGACTACAGAGGATGCTGATGTGGAAGCAGAGGCTAAACTATTGGGCCAGAAAGTTCAAAAGTTCTTGGACTAAAGATGTGGATGAGAGTGCCAGACTTGTCATAGTTGAAGAAAATTGTAGAATCAAATGAGTCTCTCTAAGAATATTCTGCTTGAATTAAGAAAAACTAGGATGTCACCTTCCTTATTTTGTGTGCCTTTCCCCAGACTGAACTTTCCCCAGAGCTTCTACAGTACTATTTGCTTCTTTGAAATGTCTATTAGTGCCTCCTTCCCCACTTCCAAACCAAACAATCGGTGAAGTTCGTTAATGGGGTAAAAATTCTGCTTGTCAGATTTCCTATCCTGACTCCCCACTTGCCCTGACCCCTCCTCGATCCCTCAGACTTCCCACTTCCACCCTTCCTGGATAAGAAAGGTTCTGTCATGGATTTGGAAGTTTCAGAAGTGCTCTCCTGTAATAAAGATGAGGAGCCTCTCTCAGAAGTCTCAAAGGGAGTTTGGTTTGAGGAAAGAGAAGAGCTTGATAGCTCTTTTTCAGTAATATTATGCCACATAGTGGCCTTTGGCCATTTAGGATTACAACCTGAGTGAGTGGGTGCCTCCTGTCATGAAATCCCAACCAGCTCTGCTGGCCCAGAATGCTTCAGCCAGCACTCTGCTTACAGCACGTGACTGAGGGCTGGGGTCAGCACGGCCTAACCACAAGTGAGAATGGTGACTCCAAAACACCAAAAGAGAAATTCTGTTAGAACCTGCTACTCTCAGGTCCTGAGCAATTTCAGTCTGCACTGTGGTTTCCCCTTCTTACTCCCTCTAGAAAGAGTAATGAAATACTTACAACTGATGTTGGAACAGTTTCTTACCTCATTTCCACTTATTTCTTTATTTAAACTACAAACCCTGGTCTTTTCAATATTACCAGGAACCATTGACTATTTTTTTATTTTATTAAGGTATTATATGTGTACATATCTTTCCATTGCCCCCCCCACTCCCATACGTACCCCCCCACACAGTTTTTAATCCATTGGTTTTGCTTATATGCATGTATACAAGTCCTTCAGTTGATCTCTTATCTCCCCCATATTTCCCTATCCTCCCCGCGTAATTTGACAGTCTGTTTCTTATTTTACTGCCTCTGTATCTATCTTTTTGTTCATCAGTTTATAATATTCTTTATTATCCATAAATGAGTGGGGTCATGTGGTGTTTCTATTTCACTCAGCATGAATCATTGACTTCTATTTCTTGCATCTGGTTGCCACATACCAGGGTAACTCAACACATGTTTTGAGAACTGCAGGCTTAGAGGGCAAGGTGAATGGAGGGACATTCCTGGCCTGGGGCTGCTGCCTGGCCTGGCACTAGTATAAGTATCTGCCTCACATTCAGATCCTATCTGCTTCTCATTACTGTTGCCCGTCAGCATGTTCCCAACAGTGACACCTCCAGAAGTCCCAGTGCCCTCTGATGTGCACCTCTCTTCCCCAGACACAGACAGTGGTCAGGGTGCTTCCCACAGTGTGCCCAGGGAAAGTCTCCAGGCTCAGGGAGGGCACTCAGACCTTTAGCATCTCGACGGCTGTTCTCTCTAAAGCCACAGAGCTTTCCCATCGACAGGAGTCACTTGTCAGAGAGAAGAAGAGTGCTTGGTAAGCTCTTTAGTGGCAGCCAGGTACTCTTTGCTTCTCCCCAAGTCTCTGCCCCTGCAATCTAACCACCTTTCTCCACATGCAAGTGCTGACTGTTCTCCCAGGGCACCCTTTATATTTGTAATCCAGGCAACCAATACTTCAGAGGATCCTTTCCAGTAATTTCTATTTACTCCTCAGCTGTGTCTTACTCTTTCCTTTCATTCTTTGTTCATCTCCCTTCCCCAACCCTAGACTACAGACTACAGAAAGTTCATCAAGTTCCTGTTCCCTTCCCAGCATGAAATAGTAAAAGCAGGTTCATTTGTCCAGTTTTGCATCACATGGCATTCCTCAGCCAGAGAAGTACATTTCATGAAAATTGGGCTACTGGTTACAAAGGTCAGGGACTCCAGCCACCTAGAAAAATGTTCTGAGTCCACAAAGCTCATTACTGTCTAGGACTGTGATCGGCAAACTGTGGCTCATGAGCCACATGTGGCTCTTTGGCCCCTTGAGTGTGCCTCTTCCACAAAATACCTGGGTGAGTCTATTTTGAAGAAGTGAAGTTAGAAGAAGTTTAAGTTTAAAAAATTTGGCTCTCAAAAGAAATTTCAATTGTTGTACTGTTGGTATTTGGCTCTGTTGACTAATGAGTTTGCCACTGCTCTAGGGAATCTGGCTCAGCTCTTGCTCCCACACATCATCTCTGAACCAGTATTTCAGTTCTGGTCTCTATGCCACCTCCTAGCCCCTCCCCTGAGATGCACCTGAAAGTCTCTTGGACTAGGCAGCTGAGGGCAAGGTGACAACCAGATCATGTGTTTCATGCTTCTATGAATGAATGGGGATGGAGCATCGAACAAGAAAGCCATGGTTCTGACCTTTGTGGAGTTTACATTCTGGTAGGGCAGGGAGAACAAAACAATAACTACATGAATATTCTATCTAATAAAGAGGGAATATGCCAATTGACTGTCATACTCTTACAAAGATGGCAGTGTCCACACACAATAAGATGAGAATATGCTAATTAACCATCACATCCTAAAGATGATGGTGCCCACAGCCACAACATGGTGGCACCCAGTCCCCTCAGCCCTGCTGGGGTGGCAGGTGTGTGATAGAGCCAGGCCTGCTCCCAGGCGGGTCCAACCACTCCGAGCGCCTGCCTCTGGAGTTCCCTAGTCCCCTCAACCCTCAAGCCGCCCAGGCCTGGCCCGAGGCTTGCCTGCACCTTGAATGGTGGCTGCCCAGGTGTCCAGGGCAGGCCTGAGACATTGGCAAACCTCATATGGCAGCTGCTCAGCTGCCCAGAGCCACCCAAGGCTCAGGTAACCAGGGCCAGCCAAGGCTTGCACTGTTGACAGTAGCAGCAGCAGGGGTGTGATGGGGCATAGATCACCTCCCACCCCTGAGGGATCCTGGACTGTGAAAGGGGGCAGGCTGGGCTGAAGGACCCCCCTCCAGTACATGAATTTTCATGTATGGGGCCTCTAGTAGAGGATAATTCCTATGTCAGAAATAAAATAGGATAATCACTGGAATAACCTGGGATGGGAGGTGGGTCCTGAGGGTGGCACTGGAGCAGAGGCCCGAGGAGCCCTCCAAGGGAAGCACTGGAGAGGGGCACACTGGGCAGAGTGGACCCTTTGCTCAAAAACCTTGACACAAAACAAAGCCAGGAGTGATGGAAGAACTGAAAGGAACTGTGAGGGCAAACTGAGCATAAGGGCAAGTGATGGGAATGAGGTCAGAGATGTAGGGCTCTACAGTCCAAGGCGACGAGTGGGACTTTATTCTGAAAATAATAGGAACGGATTGAAGGGTTTTGGGCAGAAAAGCAAAATGATGTGTTGGAGTGTGAGTGTGTCTCACTCCACTGTCTGCCAGAGCCTCATTCTGCCCAGGTCTCAGGGGAGCCCATGAGGCCCTGTTGTCTGTCATGTGTCCCTCCTCTCTCTCCAGGCTTCCCTGTCCCCTGCACAGGCCCACTTTCTAGGTTAGGAGGAGCATAAAGGAAGAGATGATTCTTTTTCTCTTGACTAACTTTGCTTTCATCACTTTACCTCATTGTTTTCTATAGATGTTCATAACATTCTGGATCTGAGTTGAACGACAAACTCATGGGCCAGCAAATGTTGAGAGAGAAGAGATGCTTTTCTCTGGAGCCTGGTCCTGCCACCCCTGCCTATACCCCTGCTAGGTATTCCTGAGGGATCTCAATTCTGGAGAAGTCAAGTCACAATTGGTCCCCATGACCTTCAACCCCTGCTGTTACCTCTGCCCCTGTCCACCTAAGGGCACTCCTGTTTTGCTCTTCTCCATGCAGTAAGCCTGGCCGAGCAGGGAGAGGAAGGGGAGTTTCTGGCTTTGGAGGACCAAACTGGGACACAGCCAGTGCTTCCTCCTCTCAGCCAGCTGGCCTCTCCTCCATTCCCCTCCAGTCTGCTGTGGTATGAGAAGCACCACACCCCCTAACACAGCCCCACGCCATCCCAGTGCTTTCCTGGGTCATCAGGGAATCATACTGAAGACAGAGTCTAAAGAAACTTTCAAACAGGCCAGTGTTTGTTTCCCTGTTAGTATCGCTGAAGACTGAGGATAGTGTGATATTCAAGGAGAGAGAGTGTGGGATGCTATGGAGTAAGCATTTTGAAAAAAAGTCTATTAAATATGATTTTATATATGAAAGTAAAACCAAAAGTATTGTTTTCATATATGGACTAGTGAAAGGCAGCTTTCCGTTTATTTTTACTAAAGGTTGAGAGGTACTGAGAAGGCAGGATGGCATCTCAAACCCAACTGAAAGGAGGGCCCTGCCTCTAGGACTTCTTTAGGTGAAGCGGCAAGCTCCTGTCCCCGAGTCCAGCCAGCCAGCACCCCCTCTGGCACTGGGAAGGTGTGGAGGAGGACCTAGGGGCTACTCATCTTCTCCAGGTCTCCCTTGAAATAATGGGGATAATAATACACCTACCTTGTAGGGTTGCTGTGAGGACTGAAATGAATATGTAGACCTGTGTGTGCACATGTGTGTACATGTGAGCATATGTGTATGTGCCTGGCACACTTATAAGTACTGATTATTATTATTTTATTTTTGTTTAGGTTAAGACTACATTATATGTGATAAAATACATCATTTTTTTTAAAAAAAATCTGTAAGTATATTGCAGGTGGTATGTGGACATAGTAAAAGCTGAGATCTGCTATTTGACAAGGGAAGTAAAATACTAGGCAATACAGCATTCTCTCCTCTATCTCATATCACACTGGTTCTTACAGACTTTTCTTTTTTTTTAATCTTACCTTGCTCCTTCTTTTCTTTATTAGATTTTCAATGCTGTGCCCCATGAGAAACCAGCTCCTTCAGTCTCTGTCGAATTCTTCTTTTAGCCCTTTTTACAATACTTCTCTGCCTGAAGAAGAATACTTCTCATAAGGATTGCAGAGTCCTATAATAGGGGAAGATACCTATTATATTATATATCAGCGGTTCTCAAAGTGTGGACCCCAGGCCAGCAGCAGCATCACTGGGGACTCATTGGAAATGCACATCCTTGACCTCCTACCCAGACCTGCTGCATCAGAAACCCTGGGGTGTTTTAACCAGCCTTCAGGAGACTTTGTTGTGCAAAGGTGGAGAGTCACAGAGGGAGAGTGGCTCTGGCAGCTGTTTTGGGGGTTGATCAAGTTCTCAGTCCTATTCTGTTCTCCTGGTGCTCAGTGACACTATAAAGCTCAGCTGTGAGGATGGGGGCAAGAGGCAGAAGGGGAGACAGCTGACCACTCTGAGTGCCTTTTGGCCTGATTCTTTCCTGAACTTTCCACAGCCAGAGCTTAGGGATGTCCGCCAAGTTTTTGGGAAGATTCCCACATGGGCTCTGTCTGCTCAGCTGGGAGGTCCTGGGAAGCCACTTACCCTCTCTGGGCTGCACTGCAGGGTCAGAGCCCTCAGTGACAGAGTAGGGTTGTTTGGGGGAACACATGAGGTAGCATATGTGAAAGCACTTTGCAAAACTGCAAATATTTCTCTAGTGTAAACTGAACTCTTTAAAGATCAATGTTCAACTTTTTCTGGTGGACACACATGGGACAGGTTATACTCACCTGCGGGGCAGACACCCAGAGCACTCCTCCCACCCCTCTGCAACTTCTCCCACCCCTCTCGCTCAAGAGAGGAATGGCCGCGACCTCTGAGTGGCACTGAAGACAGGTCTCTCTACCTTTTGGGCATGACCTTATCTGCTCCCTCTTCCCCACTCTAGCCCAGTTCGGGGCCAAGCAGTCCCTGCATTAGTGTCTCTCTGACCTGCTCTCTTTCCCTCCCTGGTTATGTCTTCCCTTGGAACGGAACCAGCTGCCTCCTTCCCAACAGTGCGGCAGTCTCCTGGTTCCTTTTATTCCACGTCATCAACGGTCCTTTCTAAGAGCACAGGCCACCTGGGGACCTTGCTTTATTCTCATTTTTATTGGACAAGGAGGTCAGAGCCTCCAAAAGGAAGTCTTTGGGCCCCTTAATGACGTGGCAGAGTTGGAGCTGCCTCTGTCTCATCTGGCTTCTCTTCAGGGCCAGGCAGTTACCAAGACTGGTGTCATCCGCAGAAATTAAACAGTTCTGTGTCTTTCCTCAGGAAGCCCTTCCTTGGCAACTCCACCTACAGGAGTCCTCCTCTCCCCCTTTCTACAGCATCTGCTTGGTTTTCTTCGCAGTGCTTTACCCAAACACAACGATGTATTTACCTTCTGTTTGCCAGCAGTTCCTGATGAGTGGCAGGTCGCTGTCTTGGTTTTATATTGCCCCAGTAAAACTTTTTATTGCCCCTAATCATTAGAAATGCACACACAGACATCCTCTCAGGTGAAACAGGCAAGTATTCTTTTATTTGCTATCTCTCACTACCCATGGCCCAGAAGCAGGGAGGAAGAAGCCACCCTTAAATTACCAAAAAGCACATTGTGAGCTAAGTCTGGCTTTTCTTAGTTCAGCCATGTAGCAGTCATCTCAAGTGTATCTCATCCCTGGGGAGCCCACAGGCTAGGCATAAAGGGGTGTGCCAGCACTCCTCAACTCCAGGGCTTCCAGAACCTACACCTCAGGAGAGCTGGTAGCTTTTCTGTCTCATTAACATCACGTTCCCCGCACCTTGAGCAAGGCCTGCCACAGAGCAGATGCTCAATAGATATGGTTGAATGGAGGAATGAAAGAGACAGAGAAGGCTGCAGGCAGGTGTCTGTATCTCTGGAGAAGAGAGTGGGTCTTTGTCTTCCTGAAGCCCTGCAACCAGAGCCGTTTCGGAGAGCTGGCACAATGGGTTAGAGTGTGTGAGACGTGGAGACAGTAAGTTCTCTATAATGCTTCCGGTGCCCCCAGGACCAGGCAGAAGCCCAGCAGACCTGGTTCCCCTCCCAGGTCCCAGCATTTAGCCTTTTCGTGTTCCTTGCACCACACTCAGCTGCTGTGGGACAACACTCTATCCTGCTGTCTTGAGTCCCACACACTGGCTCATGATTTCTGAGGAAGCTGGTGGAATAGAAAGAACACTGGACCTGGAAGAACAATAAAGATTTTTGTCCAGGTTTGACCACTGCATGGCTGTGCATCTTTGAGGAAGGCCTCTAGCCTCTCTGGGTCAGGCAGTTATTGTTGTGAACCCAGTATATGAAGGCAGTTACAAGCATGCCCAAAGCTGCGTGCCATTCCTAGCCCATGGCCTGTGGCTCTAACCCTTGCAAGTCAGAATACAAGTGATTTAGTGAAATTACTATGCAGATAGCCTTGAATCTACTTTATTTTTAAAATTCATATAATTTAGAAACATCTATTTGGTGAAAACAGTTTAATCATTGGCCAGTTGAATACAAGAGCGTTTCTCTACTCCAATAAGGAAAATTAGTTCCACTTGGTGTCTACTACCTCAACTTGTTTAATCCCTCTACCAGTTTCTCTCTTGAATTCCCATTCAGTTTTCTTCATCTTTTACTAGTATGGCTTCACTCGAAATGAACACCTCACCTTGTTTCCCAACAGAGTGACCTCTCATCCCTTTCCTTTTGTGGGTCAGATTTTAGGGTGCCTTCTCCTAGCACTTAGTCACTAACGTAGGCATCTAGCCTCAGCCAATTCCCAAGCAGATAGCTCTCAGAGATCAGCCCTAAATGGACATTTACCAACGTGTGGAATAAGGTGAACCTCTGCCATCTCAGGGTCTCCCACAAGACAAGAACATTTACACTTGAACTTGCTAGTTGTCAGGAAGAGGAAGGTCAAGAATCGAGCTCTTTCCCAGACTACTCAGCCCTTTCTGTTTCCCCCAAAACTCTAATCCCACAAATCTAATTGATTCTAGATCTCAAGCCACGATTATCTTTCAGACTTTGTTCTGCTTTCATAATTCAGGCTTGTTCTTTTATATCATTACCTGGGCTGACTTTTCCAAATGAACTTCCACATTCCTTGCTTGACCCATTTTTTCCTTGTCAAGATCCAGTTGAATTGGTTATTCTTCAGCTCTGCCTCACAAAACCTCTCTAGAATCCCTAGATACATGAGCACCCAAGAAGAAAGTAGGGCCACATGTTCACAGAGGGCCAGGGGTCCTCACTAGCCCATTGCTATCTGCAGACAAGCTCTGATTCTGTCTCCCAGTATCCTATCTCCTGCCTCAGGATCACCTCTTCCTTCTTCTCACCTCTTCTCTGCTTAAACCATATAGCTACCACTTGTCTCCAGTTGCCACAGAAGACTGTGACACAGACACAGGTAAGACAGATAGATTATGCTTTCTCCACATGACCATGTCTCATCTTGGCCCATGGTTAATGGCCCAGAGTCAAACAGAGGACACATTCTCATCACTATGAACCAGGACACTTGATCCCACTGCCTCCTAGATGGCCCCTCCATCATCTTATTTTCCCTTCACTCAATTGTCAATGTGTGCTCTCCTCCAGGACCAAGGGTTTCTAGTCACTGTTCTCACTAGCCTGAGTGCACTACTACATGAACTGCGGAATGGGGGAGAAACCTCTCTCTGCTGGACTTAATCATATCATTTTATGCTTTCCTTGGATGCTCATGGCAAGGTGAATTTGGTTAAGAAAGGTGAGAAATGGACAAATGCACCACTCCTTTACCCCTAGGATCCAGGAGAGATTTTTCTGTCCTGCCACAGTCCAAGTGTACACCAATCCACTGGGTTACGTTGAAGGTTTCAGGCCTCATTTGAATATTTTTCCTGCTGGCAGGTAGCCTAGCCTGTTCCCTCCCATTAGTCACCTGTGTCAGCTGCTGGGTCAGGGTTGGAAGAAGAACCACTGGAGACACAGGGGCTTCTGTGCTGTGAGCCTTTTTTCAGAAAGCTGGATTTTTGCTATCACTTTGGAAAGCAGTTTGGCAGCTGCTGCCGAAAGTGCACATGCCATGTCAGCCAGTATTTCTCTCCTTTAAGGGACTTTCCCGCACATGTACAAAGAGACATGCTCAGGAATTTCAAAGCAGCATTTTTATACTAGTGAAAAATGGGAGATTATCTAAATGCTTATAAGGAGTAGAATAAAAAAGTAAAATGGCTTAGGAATGTTATTTAGCAGATAAAAGAAACGGATGAGGACTGTAAGCTTCAGTGATAAGTATTAAAAGGATAGATATCAAAGATATGTTGGGTGGAAAATAGCTAATTACAGAATGATTTGTACCATATGATATTTATAAACATTAAAAACACACAAAAGAGTACTAAACATTGTATATGGATTTAAGCACAAAGTATATTTCATAGTCATGACATGGACCTGCCCATGAACAGGAGAGAGACATTTAAATTCCAAAATAATTCTCCCTTTGATGAAGAGGAAATCCAGTGAGGTAGAACATCATAAAAATGTCAAGAAAGATGACTGTTAATAAACACCCTTTCTCCATGATTGGTATATCATAATTTTTATGTTTCTAAGTTTCTATACTTAAAGGTGTTTTTTTCATACTTAGACTTTTCACCCAAATTTTTTAAATAATCAAGAGCCCTAGCCAATTTGGCTCAGTGAATAGAGTGTGGGCCTGTGGACTGAAGAGTCCCGGGTTTGATTCCAGTCAAGGACATCAATTCCCAGTGGGGGTGTGCAGGAGGCAGCCAATCAATAATTCTCTCTCATCATTGATGTTTCTGTCTCTCTCCCTTTCCCTTCCTCTCTGAAATATTTTAAAAAGTTATGAAGAAAAACTTGCTGCAACTGTGATTGGTCACTTGTGAAATGACATATTCTTTGATTGTAAGATACAGACAACCAAGTCAAACTGGCTTAAAGTAAAAGAGGGAGAATTTTTGGTTTTCAGATCTGAAAAGCCTAGAGCATATATGCTTTGAAGGGACATGGAGTTCCTGGACTTGGTGCCTTGCCATTCTGCCTTCCTTCAAGTCAGCTTCTGCCTTGCTCCTCAAAGTGACCCCATTCAATTCAGGTTCAGCTCAGTAGAAGAGAGGTTCTTTATCCTAAATGGTTGAAAGAGAATGGCTGGGCTAACTTTCCTTGGCCTAGAATGAGACAAATGCACTTGGGTGAACCGTCGCTGTGGTCAGAGGGAAGTAGGCTGATGGCCCAGATTCTGGGTCACACAGCTGCTCCTAGAGCATAAAGTGGGGAATGCGGTCAGCTCTACCAAACCACATCACAGAGGTGGGGTGCTTTCAAGAAGGCCAAAGCAACAAATGCCCACCTCTAATTGCTGGCTCATTTTTGAAAAGGGATTGCAGTGCATGTTATAATATTGAGATAAAACTATTATCTTCAAGTCCACTGATCAGTTCTGTCTTCCCCCTCCCTCTTAACCACTCTGCACCCTGCCCCAGTTGTGAGGTTCCCACATGGGAGTGTGTTGTAAAAGCCTGAATGAGGCCCTCAGTAAATTTCCTGTAAGCCATCATCTCTGCACCCAAGTGAGGGTGGGGCAGAGCCTCTGCCAAGTGAGCTGGTTAGAATCTCAGAGCAGGATTTTGCAGATAGGATGGAGTTGCAAGTAGGATGGAGTGATGGATTGAAAATGCATGTTTAATATAATTTTATCTTTGCCAAGTAATACTTGTTAAATGGAACACAGCTGCAGATAATTAGCAACTTGTCAAAAAGGCATGCATTCAATGGCTGTGAAGTGCTGGTTAGGGGCATGCTATCTTAAGAAAAAAGCTCTCACATAACTTTATGTAAACTAAATGACTTCACATCAGAGACCCTGTCCAATGGAAGCTCACCCTCCCCACCATTAACCTGGAAACCAGAGGGAGCTGAGAAAAACCTTCATTTATCAGCAGGTGTAACAGTCATTGCACTGAACTAGATTATATGAACTCGATGTTATCGAGTACTCTAGCAACAAAATTGAGGCTTTGTGATACTCCCCTTCCAAAATAAAGCACCCTAAGTATATTTATAACTTTTGGCTTCACAGCTTTCTTTAACCGTTGTTGACAAGAATCAAATGTACAATTTTTTTCAGGATGATATAGGGCAAATATAATTAGTATTGAGCTTTCCCCTCCTCCAGTTCACACAGTTTCTAAATTCAGAAATCCTACTTATATTTTGGATCAATACACTACCACCTAAATGTAAATGAAGTATTCCTGCCCTGTAAAACAAGAAGAAAAACTCCAGCCCAGCCCGTGTGGTTCAGTGGCTGAACATCAAACTATGAACCAGTATTCTGATTAGGGCACATGCCCAGGTTGTGGGCTCAGTCCCCAGTAGGGGATGTGCAGAAGGCAGCTGATTGATGATTCTCATCATATATGTTTCCATCTGTCTTCCTCTTCCTTCTTCTCTGAAATCAATAATAATATTTTTTTAAAAGAAGAAAAGCTCCAGTTCAAAGAATCTTTGAACAAGAATCCTGGCTAGCATAAGGTGATGAACACACTGACTGAGCCGAGCATTATACCTTGTCCATCTGAACCAGCTTTGTTACTCTTTACTTATCTCATGACAGAATAGTTCTAGTCTTTGGTCTCAGATTTAATAGATAAAAAACTTTGCATTTGACCAGACAGATTTTAAACCACATCTCTGGAAGTTTAGGCAGCATTAAAATTTAACTCTAGATTTTGAATCATTAAACACTTATACACCAGGAAGCACAGTGTTTTCTACAGCCTATGCAGTTGGGTTCAGCAGAACAAGCAGCCCATATCAACAGTACAACGACTGAAATTTCTTTTGAAAGCCAAAGTTTTTAAACTTAAACTATATATGTAGGTACATTGTTATTAACTTAATTAGGGTACATGGTATTTTGTGGAAGAGCCACATTCAAGGGGCCAAAGGGCCACATGTGGCTCGTGAGCTGCGATTTGCCGACCACTGGTCTATCCCGTTACTAGATTGGCTACTCACAAGCTTGTTGACCTTAGGGTCCCTTCATACTCTTACAACTTAAAGAGTACCCCAAGGAGGTTTTTTATGTTTATGTAGGTTATAGCTATTGACATTTATCATATTAGAAATTAAAACAGAAAATTCAAAAAATATATATTAAACGTTAATATAAATAACACTTCTTTTTATAAAAATAACTAAAATTTCAAAAATTATTGAGAAGAGTGGTGTTGTTTTACATTTTTGAAAGTCCCTATAATGTCTGGTGTAATAGAAGGCAGATTCATAGTCTCATATCTGCTCTATGTTCAGTCTGTCGTGATATCACATCAGGCAGCCTCTGAAAACTCCACTGTGAACTCAGTCATAAAAGAATGAAAATGAAAAAAAGCAATTAGCATCTTAGTACCATTCTGAAAATAGTTTTTACCTCACCAATCCCTTAAAGTGTCTCTGGACCCTACAGAGGTTTTCAGACCACACTTGGAAAATTGCTGTACATATTTCACATACTTGAATATCTTCTGAGTCGGTTTTCCTCAATGTGTGGTTTTTAAGGGAAGAAGGAAGAAAGGGAGGGAGGAACAAACAAAGGAATTCCTCACATATTAAATTGTCTATAATAACTACTAAAAAAATAAAAACAGAGTATATAATTTCCAGTCAGCTATGTGAAAAATGAATATGAGAATAGGAGAAATGAAAAGAAATAAAACAACTTAACCCCAAAGGAAGGCAAAAGGAGAGAAAAAAAATTAAAGTGAGGAAAGTTGAAAGCACAGAATAAGATGGTAGATGTTTCATTTTTTTTACTTAAATGGCTCTGTTCCCTGTGACAATTCATTTGACCAATACAATTGTTATTTGGCCAAGTATAGTATGCGTGTATATTTCAATATATATGTATGGTTTAATGGAAGTGTTTAACAATAAAATGGCAGAAGTAAATTGAATGGAATAAATTGAATAAATAAATTGAAAATTATTAGTATATAAATATAAATGAATAAAATGTTATAATTAAAAGACAAATACAAATTGTCAGACCAGATTACAAAAAATCCAACCACTCTATATACTGCTTATTAAAAGATACATTTAAAACATAAGGATATAGAAAGTTAGAAAGTAAAAGTATGGGCAAAGATATACTAGGCAAATACGACAAAAAAAGCACAACATAAAACAAATTAATGTGGCGATATATATATGAGGCCCATTGCAATAAGCCCCTGGCTTCACTCCCAGCAGCCTGGGAGTCAGCAAGTCCCTGCTCCTGGGGTCTCTCGGAGTCAGCAAGTCTTCCCTTCTGTCTGTGGCACCATTCCAGTAGCTCCCTCAGCCACCCTCCTTCTCCTCACAGCAGGCTTCACGCCACTCTGCGCCTGCATATGCAAGTTCAACATAACACTGAGTGTCAGGTTCACTCTTTCTCTCCCTCTGAAGAAAGCATATGTACATGTGATTCATGAGAGTCACCTTTAATCTCCTCTAACTTATCATTAAGGTAGATGTTTAAAATAAAACTTTGAGAATTTAGCCTGTTACTTGTAACAAATGACCGATGCCCATCTGTGCAGCTCATTCCTGAATTGGAGCTTCTTATAGAGGATCCAGTGAATAGGGAGGTTCCCTCCCAGCTGGGACCGAGTTCACCTTTTGTCTTCCTCCTGCTCTCACCAGTGCCCGGCCCTCACCAGCAACATCTCTCCATGGCCTTGTCCTTGTCACTTTCCCGTTTTTATAATCTCTTTCCTCAGGGAGAGTAAACCCCGTACTCTGCTCCCTCTTCCTAAGTTTATCTTCATGCATTCCTTCTAGCCCATCTCTTTCTAGGGTTGTAATCCCAATGGCCTCTTCCCTGAGCACAAGCAAAATTAGGTGCCTTGTCTTTTCCTGCAGGCAGATCCATGGCTTTTCAAATACAACAGGTCACAGAAGCAAGTTGAACCTTATCCAACTGGACCACCTTTTCTCTTGCATGAACAACAGGCTTTTATACTTAGAAGAGTCACATGTTTAAAAAGAGGAAGGGCAGTAGTTGAGCTCTTTACAAGGAAGCTTAGCCCTCTGGGTATCCCTCCAAATTTTGTCCCCACCAAACTTACTGTTCCCAGAATCCAGATCTTTTGAGCTTCCTCCTCTTTCTGCATTCCAAGTAATCTCTTTCCTCTCCTGGACACCTATTTCTAATATTTTGCACACACATCTACTTCCTGCTCTCTGCTCTTTCTTCTCCTGTCCCTCCTGCATCTTTTCTCTCAAGTACCCTGACTTCTCACTGGTACCCTCACATCTGCTTGTGTAGGGTCCACATTGTTCCATGCTGGTCTTTCAAGGCAGACACGTGAAGATACGGACAGAGAGGATGCTTTGTCTCTCCTCGAGAAATGTATGTGTCTTGCTACTGACTGCCTAACTCTGCCATTGAAGACTTTTGTTCTTTTCCCTGGAAAGTGATTTTCAGCCCAATTTCTCCAGAAGAAATGATCTCTTCTCACTTATCTCATCACTCTCCACCTTGGGACCCAAGTGGTCACTCTACATTCCTGCAGTGTGGCCCTCCCTAACCTACATAATGCCTGTCCTAAAATGTGCACCCAGGAAGTGGTTTTGATGTTTTATATACAAGGGATGAAAGCAACATAATACTCTTTTGCTCTCTACCAAATTACTTTGTGCCATTTTACTGCATGCATTTGATTGAGGAACATTAACTTAATGGAAAGGCGAAGATTCTAGATAAGATTGCTCTTATTATCTTAAAACGTTAAGGAAGGGGCCCCTTTTATTCATCACCTTCCACAATCATTCAGAATTGATTCCCAGAATCCTCTCTTCTAGCAGGCGCCAGGACCATGGGCAATTGCTAAGGCTAAGGAGTCTCTCAGTAAGTCTCCTTTCAGACTGGAAAAAGGCAGGGACCCAGCCCTTCTCAAGAGTTGTTAGTACTGAATCTAGGTAATGTTAGTTCCTCCAGAAGTAAGTATTTTGAAGTTTGTCTTTATAAAAAACCTAGCATAGTCCCTTGCATATCATAGACACTTGAATACAAAGGGTGAAAAGATGAAAGTTGAAAGTACTTGCTGATACAAGCAAAGAATATGTCAAAATCTATGCTTATTGCCTTCTCTCTTTTATCTTCATTCTGTCAGCCAAGTTAGTAATGGGGCATCCTTGGTACTGGGGTCCTAGGGTCACCTGGGTAGAAAGGGGAATTCAGACTAAGATGTTTTACAGCATCTAAGGCTGTGTTGACGTCACAAACAGCTGCATCATGGGAATGGGCAGTGCAACCTCCCAATTCTAAAGCATCTAAATCAAAGTTCAGATTTATTTGCACTATTTATGCATGTGCGCTTCCTCTCTACAATATCAGACCTTTCACCATCATTCTGCTTTCCATTCATCAAGTGTCCTAAGCCCCTACTCTGGGAACATGAGTGAACAAGACAGATAGTAAACAAGTAAACAAAACAACCAGGTAGTTTCAAGTGAAGAAAAGAAGCAAGAAGGGAAATCTAACTAGAAACTAGCAAGGGCCTTTTTTTAGAGAGAGATGGCAAAAAAGGCCAGGGCTGACAAGGGACATTTGAACTGAAGAGAAGAAGCTAGCCACATGAAAAGCGTCCAAAGTGGAGGGAACGGCAAGTCCCAAAGCCCCGTGGTGGGAACAAGCTCACTGTGTTGGTAACAGAAAGGAAACCAGTGTGGCTGAGTAGAAGGCAGGTCAGGCTGCTCAGCCTGTTGGACTGTGAAGAGAGGACACAGGAGTGAGCTTGAGAGAACTGACTCATCTTCTCATCTGTTGATTTCACCGCCCTCTCCTAGTTTTTTATATGTCCTGATAAGCTGCTGCAGCCAGTCAGAATCCGACAGCCCTTTTCTGGTTCAGAGCTCTCCTGATATGCTGACAGCACAGAGCCACTGCTATCCTTTTCAGCATTCTGCAACAACAGATAGGTGAAGGCCAGACATAGGGATACTCAAAATGGAGTGACTAGGAAACACTTAAGTTGATCGGGAACAGAGGAGTCCAGGAATACACATAGCAGCATGCAATGATGGGAAAGTTAAGAGAAAGGAGGGATGAGGCCCAACCAGAAAACTGCACTCGAGGTGGTCACTGTTCTCATTTACCCATTAGCTGGGTCCACTGCAGTTCAGCTGTACCTCTTTGAAACCATGCAAAAGTCTAAGATCTGTTAGGAAACTGAGGTTTTCCAAATGCTGCCCTCCACCAGCTACTGTCTCTCCAGGCCCTCACTTCCAACATCTCAGGAGTGGAGTCCCAGGTAACACAGGCTTTGCTTTCCCATCCTTTCAGCTGCTCTTCCCCAAGACCTGAGAGATCTCTTTGACTATTCTCTTCCTCTGTCATTTACTTCATCAACAAATCTTTAAACTACATCCCAAATCCAACCACCCCTCATTCATCTACTGCTACCACTCATTCAGGCTATCATCACCATCTCTCATCTGCATTCCTTAATAATCTACCTCATCCACCTGCTTATGTTGTTGCCCCCTTGAATGTGTTCTCCACACAGAAACCAGAATGGTCCTTTAGAACACAAGTAGGTCATATCCCTCCACTACTTAAAATCCCATAGTCTCCCCATATCAAGTTAAAGCCACAGTCCTCAAGTGGCTTACAGATCCACTGTGTCAGCTTCTTGCCTCCTCCCATCTCCCCTCACCCCCTGCCCCTGGCCTCATCTCCTACTCCTCTATTTATTTCCCTGTTACTTGGAACTCTTCTCTGGGGGGTGCAATTTGATGATACCTTTCAAAATTAAAAATCCAACACTATCTGACCCAGTTGATCTTTATGAGTTTATTGCATAGATAGACTTTCCTGTGTTCACGAAGAACATTTATCACAAAGTTTTCTCTTTGTTTATTCTGTGATAATAAAAGACTGGGAATAACTTATATTCATCAATAAAGGGTTTGGTTAAATAAAAACTATGGGGCATCCAATAGTAGAAATGCTATGCATTTGTTACAAAGAATGAGGCAGATCTACATAGGCCAGTAAAAACCAAACTCCAAGATGTATTGCTAAATGAAAAAGCAAAGTATACAGAAAGTGAGTTGTAAGAGAAGGGGACATATGCCCGCACTGCACCTCGTGAGTATTTGCAGAGCAGCCACAGGGGGCAGTGCTCATTGATGCTGGGCAACCAGCATGAGCAGGGCTTGCTGCATGAAGCCGACGCTCCATTGAGGCAAAACAGGCAACAGATTGAGAAACAGATACATAACATCAAGCCAGCGGCTAGGCTGGCACGATGAAGGAAGGCAGAGACTGGAAAAGCAGAATATGGGGCAAAGAGTGAGGGCAGTCCAAGAAGGTCCCTCAGAGGAGGTGATGTTGAGCAGAGATCTGTAAGAAAGAAAATTTTGAGATGTGAGACTGTTGTGGGCATTCAGTCAAGGAGGTCAGGGAGGCCAGAGTGACTGCAAGGGGACTGAGTGAGGAGACAGTTGTGGGAATGAGGTCAGGGCAGTCAGCAGGGCCCCGATTGTGGGGCCTTTGTGGCCGTGTCCGGATGTTGAGTGACATCCGGAGTGCGATGAGCAGAGGTGTACCGTAATCTGCTTCACATTTCCAAAGATCCCTCTGGCTTCACACATTGAACACTGGGCCCTAGAGCCACATTTTACTAGCACTACTACTGCCACCACCAGAATGAATTCTTTACTGTCCCATTTTGTAGCTTCAGGTTTAGAATTTGGAGAGATGCACCTGAATGTGTAAACAGAGGATGGATGCATGGAAAACAAGGTCCAAGCACTGTCAGCTTCTCTAGTGGGAGGCTGGGCTCTGCTTCCCATCAAGGTTTGGAATTCACACGTGGGCAGTTCCCTGAACACGGAAAGGATTCAGATGCTAGGCAATCAAAGGATGACCAATGTCCTTAGAGCAGGGCCTCTCAGAAGTCAGGCCACTTCTATTCTTTGAGGTTCCTAGTATATGAAAAAAAAAGTGATGAAATGCTAAAATGGGATTATAAGAGCATTCTTAACATGAAATTGTACTGTTCTCAAAATAATTTTAGGTTTATTTGCTTGTTTTTGACAGAATTCATTGGAGTGTAAAGTCAGAAATGAGCCATGGGCCGGGTCCTGTCAAGATATTTCTGCAAGTCTACGTTTAATCTTATCTGATGATCATGTCCAAAGAGTGATTGTGAGGTCTGGGACAAGTGCCCTCCAGGCCTGTGCTGTGCCAGACCCTGGAGTGGGCAAATAGTCCAGTGCTGCCAGGCTTTGACCCATTCTCAGGCAGCAGCCCCTCTCTATATCTGGTCATTCAAAAGCCTCGAGCTGCCCTGGTTGTCATGCAGATGCTAAAAGCCAAAGAGGCAAATGACTGCATCCTGAGGCCCTCTAGAATCAAATATAATTACACTGTTGAATGAGCTGGACTTGATAAGATTAAAATACACTCTAACTTTATTCTTCCCTCACACCCTACCAATCTGCAGCTTGGATGCTTGGGTGCCATGGCTTTTCCAGATACTCTTAGACAATAAAAAGATCAGTCCAGTTTAATAGTCACACAGCTCCAGGCCAGAGTTACATCAAAAGTCCCAATTCTATTCCAGTAGCACTTCTCCCTTCCGGCTCTGCAATGCCTCGGGCTCGCAGCCCGCGAAGGAGGGATGGCCACTGGGATTTCTATTTTTTGGCTCCATCTCATCTCATTTTCTCTCCCACTCCTTAGCTTTTATTTTGAACCCACCATGCCTATGGGTAGAGAGTTGGCATGAGGAGCAGCAAATGACTGTTACAGTTATGACTTGAAGCCGAGGTCCTCTGGTTGAGGCAGACGCCTAGTGCCAGTCATTCTCCCATGAGAACCTTACACGGGTTCTTGGACTTCCCACTGGCGCTGTCTCTGTGCCTCCCTTGGATGTGGAGTGTCTCCTCTGCGTGGCCACATCCGACACTCCCAGCCCTGGGACACCCCTCATCGGATTGCATTGCCCCTCTAGGCTGGCCCTTGGGTGGTATCATTTTTAAAATGACTCTAGGCTGGCTCCTCAGCAAAGGGCCCTTATTTGGTCCAAAGGAGCTACTTTGTTGGTGGCCCAGCAGCTCACTCTTATTTTTCTCTGCCAGGCCTACTGAGACGCATTCTAATTTCTCCCAGCGAGCGCCTGGCACCAGCACTGTGTCCTCTAAACTTCACGGCTGTCAAGCCGTCACCGCTGCTACCTTGGAGTCCCTCTGTTGTGTTCTCCCTGCTTCCCACTTGGATCAGAACATGATGTGCTCCAGAACAGTCCTCACTGTCTGCCTCTTCCACTTCCCAGCTCCTGCATTTTGCCTAGCAGGGGTCTTAAGCGAGTGCTGACAGAATTCATTTTCAGAGTCTGCATGGATGGTCCAACACCTTTCCTTCGTTCGGTTGTGGCGGTGCTTGGTATCTGTCGATGGTTCTTGGCTGAAATGAAAGCAGCAAAGATTCTCTTTTTACACTCTGTATTCATTTCACAGATGTAGTCCTCAGTGCTGTCATCTGTAAAGACAGCAGGATGATGCCAACCCCTCCAGATTGTTTTACAAGTTAGAGATCATTTGTGGGGGAAATCTTTGCTGAATTGCAAAGCAGCTGACCAGCTCGGCTGCGTGCTTGTCTCACAGGCCAGAGCGATGGTCTCCATCTGTGTTGGCCACACTGCGGGGGAATGGCGCTCCCAGGTAGGATGCCTGCCTTCACAGAAACCGGTTTTGAGCAATCCCCAGTGCACCAGTTATAATTTCACCGCTTCTCCCTCACCGAGGAAAGCTTGTGAGCCAGACTCCGTGCTATAGGGACAGCCTTGGCTCTGTGCCATTTCCCCTCTAAGTTACCATTTTAAATTTTCTCTGTAGCTGTTATGATAGGAAACTCCTCCCCAAAGGGTATGACACTGTACCTCAAAGGCTGTTATCATGTGTCTCAAGGGTCCACAGGAGCCCTCTAATTTGGGGAAAATCCCATGCCAGCTTTTGGAGGGTATCTGGAGACCAGTCTGGGGAGAGACTGATAGAGCAGTGCCAGAAATCTGATCATGTTTTGGACTCACTGCTAATAATTCCATGTGACTACTCACAGGTCAGGCAGGGCTTTGTCTGGATGTGATTATTCTGATAGTCAACCTTGGAGTATATTTTTGTTGTTAATCCTCACCTGAGGATATTTTTCTATTGATTTTTAAAAGAGAGTGGACGGGAGGGAGGAAAGAAAGCAAGCAAGAGAGAGACACATGAATTGGTTGGCCTTCCTCATGCACCCCCACTGGGACCCAGGATCAAAACTGCAACCCAGGTATGTGCCCTTGACTGGGAATTGAATCTGAGACCCTTTAGTGTTAGGGCAGGTGCCATCACTGAGCCACATCAGCCAGGGCTAGGGTACGTTTTTGATCTTTTATCGGAGAGAGAAATGGCAGTGTCCAAGGGTATGTGCTGGCCCTACCCGGGGGTGGGTGGGGGCGATGAGACCCTCTCACATATATTCTGTGCATCTGCCCTGGTGGTCAATTCTTGATGGTGTGTTCTACTCACCTTCCCCCCTCTCACAGGAATGCCACCCTCATTTTTCCTAGAGAAGACACTCCCTCTGTTTTCAAAGCCTGAGATTAGAGAAATGGACACTTGGAGGCCTGTGTTAAGTGATTTATCCTCATTATCCCAGCTAATCTCACAGATCCCTCTGATTTTTCAGGCGATTTAAATCTCTGTGCCCTCTATTCTAGCTTGGTCAGAATCAAGGTGGTGAATGTTTGTCCATTATTAGTGCTTTAATTTTTTTAAATTGTGTAATAATGCACAAAGACATCTCTATTATAAAATAATACAACAATAGAAAGTAAACTGTGAAATGCCACCTTACTTCTCCCTTCCTCAAGGGAACTTCTTTTCTGTTTATACCCATATATGCACATCATAAATATGTATGTTTTAAAAATGCATAAATGGAACAATACTACATATATTGTTTTAAAAATCTATTTTTCATCTGGGGGTGATCTTTTCATGTTAGAATATACAGACCTAGTGTACTATTTCTAACAGTTACATGGTATTTTTGTTGTTGTTGTTAATACTCACCTGAGGGTATTTTTTCCATTGATTTTTAAAGAGAGAGTGGAAGAGAGTGAGTAGGAGGGAGGAACAGGGGGGGGGGGATACTATGTGAAAGAGATACATCAATTGGTTGCCTCCCCGATCAGGCTAGGAATCAAACCTGTGATCCTTCAATGTGTGGGTTGATGCTCCTTAACCACTGAGCACCATCGGCCAGGGGGCTACATGGTATTTTATTTTAAGACCATCTTATACTTTATGTAACCATTTAGGGTTCATTTTCATAATTCTTATGCTGTAATAAACAGTGCTTCAGTTAATATCTATCTATTCCAATATTTATCTATCTAATCATCTATCTATGATCTATCTATCTATGTATCTATGAGTATTTTGGCTAGATAGATTTTTACATATGTAATTGATATAACTGCTGGATCAAAGAGATATACTTTAAAATTTTTTATAGATATTTTCATATTATCTTCCTGAAAATGTTCAGTAATTTACATTCCCACCAATTGTGCATGAGAGTACATGCAACTTCTCCAACACTGGATATTTTGAATCTTTTATGTTTTTGCTAGTAAGATAGGTAAAATGATGATATCTTCTTATAGATTACATTTCAAGAATTCTTTCTAATTAAGTGGTCCAAATCTATTTCAGTCAGTGTGGGAAAAGATGGACTATTCAATAAATAATGTTGGGATAGTTGCCTCTTCATTTGGAAGAGTTGTAATTAAATAATAAAAGCAAAATCCAGGTGTATTATATTAAAGATAAAATATATTAAAAGTGTAGAAGTTATATAGGTATTACATAGGATTACTTTTAAGCCTTAAAAATGAGAAGGTCTTTTTTTTTTCTAGCATTATGTACATGTAGGAGTCATCAAAGAATTGACAATTTTGAGCAAATAAAATATGTTATGGAAAAAATATTATTAACAAAGTAAAAGACCACTATGTTTCTACATATACATCTGATAAAAGTTTCATATAAAAGGTTCAAAGAATTCCAGCAAATGAAATTAAAAAAGAGGCATACTATAGGAAAAAACATAACTATATACAATATGTGAATATTTTCTACATGACTTATTGTCTGAGAAATTAAACTTAAAATAGAAATTAAAGTTAAAATAGACAATTTTTGAAATGAAAAAAAGTCAACTGAAAATCTGGGGCAAAAGACCAAAATTGCACAAAAATTACCTGCAGATCTTGACAGCAAAGTAAGTCTTTTCTTTGAAGTGGGGGGTAGTCTTATACAGCGAATATAGGCCTAAACCTGTTTTAACTGTAAAATTAAGGGGTCGTCTTATACGCCAGAAAATACGGTACTAAGTGCATGGTTAATTTTATGTGTCAAATTGGCTGGGCCACATTGCTCATATATTTGGTCAAACACTATTCTAGATGTTTCTGTGAGGATGTTTGGATAAGATTTACTTTTAAATTAGTAGTCTTTGAGTAAAGCAGATTTCTCTCCATAATGTGAGTGGGTCTCTTCAATCAGTTAAAGACCTGAATAGAACAAAAGGCTGACATCCTGAGCAAGAGGGAACTTCCCACTTGACTGTCTTCAGAACTCCTCTGTGTCTCTTTTGTGTCTCCAACCTGCCAGCCTCCTCCATCAGAGATTTTCCACTCTCCAACCACCAGAGTACATGAGCCAATTCCTTACAAAGTCTCTTTCTTTGTATGTATGCATCCTGTTGCTTCTGTTTCTCTGGGGTACCCTGACTAATAATACACTGAGATACTAAATCTTAAATATCAACTCAAAAATTAAAATATTATACTAGTGTTTTCCTTTGTTGGCAGGGTAATGGAGTTTCTTACAGACTGTTAGGGGAGAGATGATTGATTTAGCTGGGTAAGGTAATTTATCAGTATTTATAAAAATTTCAAATGTATATGCCATTTAATGCAGCAGTACCACTTTTAGGAGATGTACAAGTGCACAAGCATTTATGTAAAAGGGTGTTCCTGTAGTAGTTTTATAATAGTGAAAAATAAGAGATACCTTTTCTTTTTCATTCTCTTGTTTATCAAATGACTACTCTTTTTTATGTACTGTGTTAGGAACCTGGGTAGGTAGTAATGAATAAAATAGACGTGGTGACGGTTGTCAAGAGCTTCCCAGTTGAGAAGGAGGAATCACATATTAAGCGAAAGAACAGACAAATATATAATTTAGACTGTGGAAGCTCAGTGAGATAATATGCAGGGGGGAGGCTGCTTCAGATTGGATGATCAGAGAAAGCCTAACTAAACAATGATGGGGGTGGAGTGATCACTTGTAAGTTATATAAAGGTGTAATCACTATGTTGCACATTTGAAACTAATGTAACGTTGCATTGAAACTGTAATTGAAAGAAAAGTAATATATATATATACACACATATAAAGATTGTTTAAATATATATATTTGTAAAAGAGTGACATTGGAGACAAAAGCTGAAAGAAGGGGGTGAGCCAGCCAGGTAAAGTGTGGAGGAAGCAGTGTCTGCAGAGATTGAGAGTGTGGCCTGCTCGAGGCCAGGCCAGCAGAGTGATGTCAGTGCAGTTGGGATGGCCCCAGCGGACATGGCAGAGAGAGGCCGGGAATGATGGCACAGAACCCAATAGGCCATGAAGAGGGATTGGAATGGGAAGCCATAAAAGGTTTTATTCAGGGCAATAACATTATCCAATTTATGTTCTTAAAAGCTTCCTCTTACTATGGGGTGAACTGATGAGGATGAAGTTAAGGGGGGGGGAAAAAAAACAGGTTAGAAGCTTTTTGCAATAGTACAGGTGAGATATAATGGTTGCCGTGGAGTTGGAGGGAAATAGATTTATTTTTTCTGGAGATAGAAAAAATAGGACTTGATGGTAAATTGAATGTGGATAGCAAAGACAAAGGCGTTAGTAATGGCTTTCTGACCACTATACACCTATCAGAATAGCTAAAGTAAAAACTCTAACAACATCAAATGCGGGTGAGGATGTGGAGCAATCGAAGCTCTTGCATGTTCCTGAAGGAGTGCAGAATGGTGCAACCACTCTGCAAACAGACCAAAGGTATCTTAGAAAGCCAAACATACAATTATCCTATGACTCAGCCATCCCTCTTCTGGATATTTGACCTAAAGAAATGAAAACATATGTTCAGACAAAAACCTGTGCATCAGTGTTTAAAGCTGCTCTATTCATAATTGCCCTAAACTGAAACAACGCAAATGTCTTTCCGTGGCTGTATAAATGAGCAAACTGTGGTCCAGTCAAACAATGGACAAACTACTCAGCAATAAAAGGAAACAAATTATGATACAATAATGAGGATGAATCTCAAAGTCATTATGAGTCCATTTGTGTAACATTTTGGAGAAGATAAAACTTCCCTGATAGTGGATCTGTGGTTGTGAGCGGCTTATGTGACTGTAACGGCTCTTTATCTTGATTGTGGTGGTGACTACAGAAAACTGTGTTGAAATTCACAGAACTGTATATACGAAAAAGTGTACAATTGAAAAAATTCCTTTTTATTGTGTGATAATTTAATCACCTTTTAAAAAATTGAGGCTTAATTTATATATAATAAATGCACTTACTTAAGCATAGTTTGATAAGTTTTGACAAATGCAGACATCTATGTACCCCTTACCTCAGTCAAGTTGTAGAACACTTTCATTACCCTAAACCAGAGGTCTGCAAACTGTGGCTCTAGAGCCACATACGGCTCTTTGGCTCCTTGAGTGTGGCTCCTCCACAAAATACCATGGCCTGGGCGAGTCTATTTTGAAGAAGTGGCATTAGAAGAAGTTTAAGTATAAAAAATTTGGCTCTCAAAGACATTTAAATCGTTGTACTGTTGATATTTGGCTCTGTTGACTAATGAATTTGCCGACCACTGGCCTAAACTGTCCCTCTGGATCTTCCCAGAACACTTCCTCCCCTTGGCAACCACTGATCGGCTTTTTGTAGGAAAAGAGGCTCTGGTATCATTCCAATCTGGGGTGGGGTGGTTTCTATCACACCACCAGCAACTCTCTGGACACTAGCTAGATGTCCTACAATTTAATTCAATTCTGACACTATCTATCTAGAGATGGCACCAGTCCCACAGGTTAAGGGTTCAATCCTGTAAAACTGCTTCCTCCCCCGACCCCCCATCCCAACCCCAGCCCCAAGCTAAGTTGTTATCTGTGCTTCGGACTGGACTGGCTATAAATCAGAGGTGCCAATGATCCCCTTTTCAGGTTCAATTAATTTGCTAGAGTAGCTCACAGAACTCAGAAGACATTTTACTTTCGAGACCACTGGTTTGTTATAAAAGAATATAACCGAAGAACAGCCAAGGGGAAGAGACGCATAAAGCAAGGTATGGGGAAGGGCATGGAGCTTCATGCCCTGGCCAGGAGCCCCACTCTCCCAGATCGCCAAGTGCTCACCAACCCAGACGCTCTCTGGGATTTCATGGAGGCTTCATCACATAGGCACAATTGATTGGCCACACCCCTGCCCAGAGGTCTGAGAGTGCCACAGAAAATTCCAACCCTCTAATCACATGATTGGCTCCGCTGGCAACCAACCCCCAACCATAGGTGGGTCCAAAAGTCACCTCATTAGCACAACAAAAGATACCTTTGTTGCTCTCCTCACTTAGGAAATTCCAAGGCTTTCAGAAGCTCAGAGTCAGAACCAGAGACAAAGACCAAATACATATTTCTTATTATAAATCACAATATCACAGTTAGAGGCTATACTGTTATCTCTGTCAGCTCTTTGTTATTGTTCCATTGCATGGCTATATCTCAAGTATCCATTCTCTCTTTTTTTTAAAAAATATATTTTTATTATTTTCATGGAGGAAGAGAGAAAGAGAGCAATAAAAACACCAATTATGAGAGAGAATTATTGGTCAGCTGTTTTCTGCATGCCCCCCACTGGGGATGGAGCCCATAACATAGGTATGTGCCCCAACTGGGAATTGAACCAGTGACATCTTGATTCATAGCTAGTTACTCAACCACTGAATCATGCCAGCCTGGCTATCTATTCTCTTCTGATGGATACTTGGGCCATTTCCAGTTTTGATCTATTATGATTTCAGCTGCTATTGAGACAGGGTAATGAGCCCAGACAAGGGGAACAGGGAAACTCAGACAGACAGCTGAACAAACTGCAGAGCGATTTCCAGCAGGTACAGGTCACCTCCCTAGACATAGCATCTAGGCCTCAGTTGTATTTCAGCTCCAGACCCAGAAAAACAGCAAAATCATGGCGTGACATCAGGACCAGCTACAATGACTAACAAACCCCTACCCTGACACTGATGAACCAGTGAAGACCAGGACCCTGAAGAAGCACACCTAGAAAACTGATGAGTATTTTGTTTAAATCTTCCCTGAGATCTCCTCTAAGGTTTCTGCCTGCAAGAGAGAAATAAAAGCTTTAAGACAAAGGACCCAGCACATCCTCTCCTTTGGTGAGCAGCCTTCACCATTCCCTTTCCCCTCATCTTCCCCCACTTTTTACTCACAGATGTGTGAGAAAATCAATTGGAAGCCGAAAACCAGGATTACAGGCTTTATTAGGGGAAAGAGACCTGCGGGGAGAACAGCAACACTGGCAGAGATGAACACGCCTTTTGAGGGGAGGAATGGGAAGGGATGGGGTCTTAGTGTACTTGGCACATGCTGATGGATGGCTTAATGTGCGGTCCATATAAGAACAAGGGCTTAGGGTACTTGGCAGGTGTTGATTGGTGGTTCAATGTATAGTCCATATAAGGTGCCTGGTTAGGCACTCAGGTATTTTCAGGATGCAGGTTATGCCATACCCTGCACACAAGTTGGGGGAAGGGAGGATCTATCAGTATGCATCTCCTAAACCTTAAAGGACCTCAAGAAGCTTGCAACCAGGGGAGCAATGGACATGGCCTCTCATCCCTAGTTAACACCATAACCTGACCCCAAGACTCCTTTTCTCTGACTTCCTAGAGAGCTAGGGTAGCCCAGCCTAGACTCTCCTGTTGCTTCTTCTTTGTTAAACCCTTCCTTGCTTTACTGTTCCCAGCTTTTAAAACATTTCCTCATAGTTGTCTGGAATCATACTGTGAAATGTTTCCTACACAAAGTCAAGAACCCACACTCTACCGGCTGGCCTGAGGCAGACCTTTCTAAGGCCAGGTCCCCTTTCCAGTAACACTATGAATCTTTGCTTACAGTCTCTGTGTGTATAGGGATGCTCTCATCCTCCTGAGTAATACCTAGGAAAACATCACTGGATCTTAAGGTCAAAAGTGATGCTTTCATGGCCCTCTTGTGTTTCTCATCTCAGAGAATTTTGTCTGATTTCTAACCATGTGGCTGGGTATGCGGTCAGCTTGCAGCAGCAGGAGCCCTGCTGATACCCCATCTAGAGCCCAAGCTTGCTGATCTGCTTGTTTAGTTCATTCTGCAGGGAACTTACCTGCTTACATCTTTTTCAATTGACTTTTTTACTCACAGTAAGTACTTTCCAATTTAATTTAATTACTTTCCAAAGGATAAACAAACAGGACATTATTTTAAAGGACACCTCTATGGTATCAGAAAGATGAGAGTCAGTGTTCTAAGCATAGGGAACTAAAGAAAACAGGTATTATAAAGGGAGGCATAAATAGAGGAAATCGATAAGCAGCAAGCTCCTGAATGCATGTGTTAACTTATAAGTAGTAAATTAACATACAGGAACTCATGTGCTTATTTTCATGTGGGCATTGTGTGCATTATAGTGACACCAAGACAAGATGACTAGGTAGATCTCCTGTTTCTAAGAACAAGGACCAAGAACCCTTCCATTAGACAACATCTCTTGATCTACCATTCAACCCTCTCTTGTTTCCATGCCAGTCAAGGTCCCATAATAAGCATGAACATTTTTAGATGGTACTTAGCTTTAAAAAGGGTCCCATCCAGTAGGTAGGTTTGTTTTTTGTTTCGTAATGCTGTTGTCATGTGGCCATAACCAGTCCTCTGTCAAAAGTCCACTTCTTAGTCAGAGGAGTCACAACATCTTGGTGCCAGAGCTCCTGACTGGAAGCATAAGGAATGTCTCAAGTGCAGGCATAAGAGATAAGATGAACACTAAGATTTCAAAGCTCCTACAAAGCAAGTAGTAGTCTTAAAATTCCAGAATAATTTAAAGTAATAAAAGATGTCATCAGGTAGGTAGTAAGAGAATATAGAATACTTAAAAATAGACTTATTCATTATAGTTAGGATGCATTTGATTTCAAGTTAGAGAATAGGCAACCGCAAGTCAAACATGAGGATGTTTATTAACGATGAGTTTGGAAGTGGTAGTCCCAGCTTAATAAGGTCATCGGGGCACAGGGCCACCCTTAGCTTCTTAGCTTTCTTCTTCAACTTCGTGGCCTTGTGGCCCCAAAATGACTTGTACAGCTCCAAGTATCACATACATAAAAGTTTCCAAACCAGGAAGGAAGAGGGAAGCTCCTCACAAAATCTTTCCCAGGGACTAGTAGACTTCATACTTTTGTTGGCCAGAATTGGGTCATGTTTCTATCCTGAGACCAGTCACCTTAATAAAGGGGAACAAGATAATCATGATTATGAACCACTAGAGGCCTGGTGCGTGAAATTTGTTCACTGGGGAGGGGGGGGGGGAAGAGAAGGGAATAGCCCTTGCCCAGCCTGCACTCTCTCCAATCTGGGACTCCTGGCTCCTAACAGCTCACCTGACTGCCTGCCTGATTGCCCCTAACTGCTCCACTGCCAGCCCAATTGCCCCCAACTGCCCTCCTCTGCTGGCCAATTTGGTTTTGATTGGTCAGTTCCTATGCCAGTCAGCATCAAAAGCTCCGCCTCCTAGGCAACCATTGTACTTACACTTCACCCAGATTTGGTTCTGATTGGTCGGTTTCTATGCCAGTCAACATCTCTGGGCCTATCAATGGGGCCTGATCAGAAAGGTGGGGTTGATCAGCAGCCCTGGTGGAGGCCTGGAGAGAAATGGAGGCTCAGCTGCTGGAGAGAGAGAGAGGCAAGTGCTGATCAGCAGCTGCCACAGAGGCTATGAATCAGACCCTGCTTCTCTCTTCAGGCCTCTCTCTGGGCCTGATTTGCAGCCCCCTCAGCAGACAATACTGGGTCACCACACCTGCAGCTGCAGCAGTCCGTGCTGAGTCTCCATGGCAACTCAGCGCTGACTGCAGTACTGACTTCCAGTTGGTGGAGCCTCTGGTGGTGACAGACCCAGAGTTTTTATATATTAGGATAGGCACCCCATCTTGTTAGAATTGCTGTTTAGAAGTTTTCCACTGAATACATTTGGTCCCTTGTTCTGTTAATTAATTCTGCTATCTCTGGCTTCTGTAAGTAATCTTGCTCAGATCTCTGCTAACTTAAGAGTCTGGCCTTGGTTCCTCACATGCCAGATGCCTCCTAGTTATCTGAATCATACTGTGCTCAAAGCCACAAGTTTCCTTTAAGATAGCTACTAAGCACACTGCCCCCATCCCAGCATATGAGACTTAAAATTTTTTTTAATTTAATAAATCTTTATTGTTCAGATTATTACAATTGTTCCTCTCTTTTCCCTTCATAGCTCCCTTCCACCTGGTTCCCATCTCATCCCCACTGTCCTCATTCGTTGGTGTAGGATTTTTGTCCAGTCTCTTCCTACACACCCACAAACACTTTCCCCTGAGAATTGTCAGTCCACTTCCTTTCTATGCCCCTGATTCTATTATATTCACTAGTTTATTCTGTTCATCAGATTTTTAATTCACTTAACTTTTAGATTTACTTGTTGATAGATATGTATTTGTTGTTTATAATTTTTATCTTTACTGTTTTCTTCTTCTTCCTCTTCTTAAAGAATAACTTTCAGCCGAAACCAGTTTGGCTCAGTGGTAGGGTGTCGGTCTGTGGACTGAAAGGTCCCAGGTTCGATTCCGGTCAAGGGCATGTACATTGGTTGCAGGCACATCCCCGATAAGGGGTGTGCAAGAGGCAGCTGGTCAATGTTTCTCTCTCATCGACATTTCTAGCTCTCTATCTCTCTCCCTTCCTCCTCTCTGTAAAATATCAATAAAATATACTAAAAAAAAAAAAAAAGAAAGAAAAAAAAAAGAATAACTTTCAGCATTTGATATCATACTGGTTTGGTGGTGATGAACTCCTTTAGCTTTTTTTTTATTTGTGAAGTTCTTTATCTGGCCTTCCATTCTAAATGATAGCTTTGTTGCATAAAGTAATCTTGGTTGTAGGTTCTTGCTATTCATGCAGAATAAAATTGAATATTTCTTCCCACTCACGTCTGGCCTGCATAGTTTCTGTTAAGAAATCAGCTGACAGTCATATGGGTGCTCCCTTGTAGTTGTAATATTCTCTTGTTGTTTTTTGCTCTTGGCATTTTAATTATGATGTGTCTTGGTGTAGTGCTCTTTGTATTCCTTTTGTTTGGGGCTCTCTGTGCTTCCTGGACTTGTAAGTTTATTTCTTTCACCAGGTTGGGGAAGTTTTCAGTCATTATTTCTTCAAATAGGTTTTCAGTGTCTTGTTCTCTCTCTTCTTCTGGCACCTCATAATTCTTTTTTTAATATATTTTATTGATTTTTTACAGAGAGGAGGAGAGAAGGATAGAGATCTAGAAACATCAATGAGAGAGAAACATCAACCAGCTGCCTCTTGCACACCCCCAACCAATGTACATGCCCTCAACCGGAATTGAACCTGGGACCTTTCAGTCCGCAGACCGATGCTCTACCACTGAGCCAAACCGGTTTCAGCTGGCACCTCATAATTCTAATGTTGGTCCACTTGAAGTTGTCCAAGAAGCTCCTTACACTATCTTCAGATATTTGGATTTTTTTTCCTTTTTGTTTTTCTGGTTGAGTGTTTTTTGCTTCTTTGTATTTCAAAAATTTTACTTGATTCTTGTGATCCTCTAGTCTGCTGTTAGATTTCGGTATAATATTTTTTATTTAAGTCAATGTATGCTTAATTTACAGTTGGTCTTTTTTCATATCTTCAAGGGTCTCACTAAATTTATCAGCCTTTTCTAGAAAATTCTTGAAAAAGACCTTATAACTGTGGTTTTGAACTCTATATCCAGTCATTTTCTTTCCTCCATTTCTTTCATTTGTGACCTGTTTCTTTGTCTCCACATTTTGGCTGCTTTCTCGAGTTGATAGAGTTGCTTTGTGTGTTAGTGTCCTATAGAATCCAGTGACTCAGCCTCCCCAGTTACCTGAGGTGGACACTCTTGGTGCACCCTTTTGTGGGCTGTGTGCACAGTCTTGTTTTAGTTAAGCCTTGATTGTTGTTAGTATCACTGGGAGAAATTGACCTCCAGGCCAATTGGCTGTGAGGATCAGTTGTGTCTATGCTGGGAGAACTTCTGCGCTGGAGATACCCATATAAGACAAGACTTGCAAAAGCTTCTGTGCTCAGCTTGGATGAAGCAGAGTCTCAGGGCAGAGCAGAGAGCATTGGTTTCTCATCAGCTCTGCCCTAATAGGCTCCTGTGTCTCAGTGTTCCGTTGTAATCGCTGCAAGCACTTCTGAGAGAAAGCCACCCTTGAATTCCGCTCACAGCCAGACAGTCGAGTTTCTCCCCAAATGAGTCTGAGTCCCCAGAGTCTCACCTGGAACTGGAGTCCAGTGCAGTCAGGAGCTTTTTCTCCCTCCCACTTGAAAAAGGCAGCTGTGCACTCCATTGCCAGCCCTCTCCACACATGTGTCTCAGAACCTCTGCCTCCTGCAGCTCCTTTGAGTCTTAGTGTGCTTTTCTCTTTCCTTCTAGTTGTAGAATTTCCACTCAGCCAATCTTCTTGTGATTTTGGATGATGTCTGTTTTGTCTTTTAGTTGTAGTTTTGAAATTGTTGTGCAAGACAGCATATTTACCTATGCCGCCGTCTTGGTTTCTCTCCAAGACTGTTTTTTTGTTTTTTTTGTTTGTTTTTTTTTTACAAAGTCTACAAAGGTCTGGAAACCCCATATTTGGGAGACAAAGAATCTAGGAAAGTATAAAAAGAAAACCTTCTCCATATTGTTTTGGTTTGGACTCTGGAAGCAATATTCCTCTGAGTCCACCAGTATAATAAAGATTCCACATTTGTCTTACTAAGGTGTTTCCTATATAGCTCACCGATTTACAATATAACAATTAGTGCCAATTATGATTTAACCCTACAAAGGGGTTGACTGATTTGGTTGTCTTACTGAACCTTCTAGTCTAAATCCAGTAAAATCACCCCCTTCCAAAAACATTTTTGGACCTCATTTTCTTTTCTGTAATATTTTCTCTCTCCTAGTTCCATGTGAGGATGGGGGTGAACTCTGTGCATCTTCCCACTTCCACCAATATTTATTATATCTCATTCCCTTCTATCCCATTCTTTTTTTGGAATGTAACCCAGCACCCTTTTTCCAGAACATGGGCCACCAACTTGATGCCTAGATCTCCCTCTATATGGATTGTTTTTCAGAAATGGCTTAAAGTCAGCAGGCTTCTCACAGACCTTGCAAATTTTTAGGGGCCACAACTACCTGTATCACTTGTGGCTATAAAAACAAACAAACAAACAAACAAACAAAAAACAACAAAACAAAACAAAACAAAAAAATCAGAGGCAGTCCTGTCAGAAAAAAGAAGGTTTGCCGAAACTGGTTTGGCTCAGTGGTAGAGCGATCTGCTGACTGAAAGGTCCCAGGTTTGATTCCAGTCAAGGGCATGTACATCCGTTGCAGGCACATCCCCTGTATGGGGTGTGCAAGAGGCAGCTGGTCGATGTTTCTCTCTCATCGATGTTTCTGGCTCTCTATCTCTCTCCCTTCCTCTCTGTAAGAAATCAATAAAATATAATATATTTTTAAAAAAAGAAAAAGGAAGGTTAAAAAGCTGAACGCTTTTTCATATTATATCACTCTATTTGTTTCCCCACTCAGATTCTGCCCCCCTTTATCCTCTTCCAGATCAATGGCCTGACTTTTCTTCCATGTGCCTTTCTATCTTTATTATTGTTATGCTCCCTCCTTTTGGATGATTCTCAGAATGAACTTTGCTGACTCCTAGGCCTCTTGCTCATTCTCAGCTGTTCTTCACTTCCCTTCCTTCTCCCTCAACCTTCACCTACTCTAGTTTTTGCCCCTTCCCAGGATCCAGATTAAGCAGATATACTGCTCTTGCTTTGCACACAGCTTCCTCACAATGCACATATGCAGATGGAGAGGTCACTTGCTAAAGTATCAAAAGGCCCTGTCCATAGGTGCTATATTCAGTTTGGGAGAAGGCATCAAGTTGGTTGGCCTCCCATGCTGGGCTTCCTCTCCACTTCCTGCTTCCACCTCCTCCTCTGACTGACCTTGCTTTAGGAGAGGTCCTGAGCTGGTCATAGCACAAACCTGCAGCAGTCTCAGCACTCACTGTCGTCCACCAGGTCATAATGAACCATCTTTGCAAGGTTCCTTAATCACTTCCTGAGTAGCTTTCTATGTTTCCAGTCACACTTGTTGATTTGAAGCTTCTAGCTATCTCCCTCTTCTCCTATAAACTGAGACTTGACCTGTGGCCCAGGGAATCAGGGGAACTGAGACTCCCCTACTCCCTGTCCTTCTGGGGTGTGCTGCTCTAGTTTTTAGTGGAGGGAGACCTTTCCTTCTAGGAGGAAAAAGTTCCTCCTACTTCATGGCCAACAAATAAAGGAATATTTTCTATAAATTTGACTTGGGATCCTTTTTCATTTTTTGCCCAAATGATTTTCCACTGGCTTGTTTTGACACCATGTGTGTTTTTCATGGGTGTCTTGCTGTTAGCATTACAAATGAAAGTTAATTTTCTAAAGAAAATATTTTCTAGATGTAATTTACTTACAGGATATTTTTTCCTAACATGATATTCTTTTACTGTCCCCCTTTTTTATTTAAATATTAGGCGGCTTTTGAAAATTTTATAATGTAGTCTTGATAGCTTTAAAATTTTAATTTTTTGCACTATAATATGACTGCTTTAGGTTCCTTACTTGTTACACAATTTTACTGTGAGATGAACTATGAATAAAAATTTTTGTTAACACTTTAGGAACAGCTTTTTGTCCAGTACAATTAATTTTTCTAGAATATTCACTTATTTCAATTCTCCAATTTAAATAAGCCTGAAGACGTGACTACTATTTTACTGTCAAATTTAATACTCTAACAACAACCTTATTTTGCCCTGTAAATATTAGTGGAAAGGATTATTTGCCTTCTTGAGTAGGCCCTGAGCATTGCTGGTGGTAGGCTGGATTTAGATACCAAAAACCCACTTTGCCACACCATGGGTTCAAGACAACTCAAACAAATATTGTTGCAGAGAGAGGGCAGCTGCTGTTAGCCAAGTGTCTGTCTGCTACCTGGGTCCCGATTTGAGCTGGGCATGGGAAGTTAAGCAGCCATGGGGCAGGAGACCTCCCTCAGAAGGGGTGAGGGTTTAGGCCCCTGCAAAGTTGGGGAGAGTGAGGGTCTGTGCCTCACCTCTGTTGACCGCCAAGTTCTCTCCTGATGGCCCCTCTGCAACTGTGCCTGTCTTATGTTGTTCTTTCCCTAAGGAATCTTACCCATCTCTGGCTGACCAGCCATTCTCCAGGGCCAAGCAGGGTGATATGAGGTTCAGTTCTGTCTCCTTGGTTGCCTATGCCCACTTCGCCATACCATGGGTACAAGAGCGTGGCCTTCACGCTCAGCACCTGCCTTGGTGGACCCCAGCATTGATCACATATCTTGGAGAAACCAGTTTCTTCTCCATGGAGGGCCCAGCTCGCCCCACTAGTCCAGAAACAGATCCATGGTACCAGTCATCACGAGGCTTCAACCTCGGCATGAACATAAAGCTCAGGCAACAGCTGTGGGCAATTGGATTGTGAGAAGAGAACCTCTTGGCCAAAAGGGCAAGAGGGACCAAAATAGAATGCTCAGTTGCCTTCCCAGGGAGCCCTCTACACATGGAAGGGATTAAATCCTTTCATGTCCTTTTTAAATTGCTACCAGACATTCAAAGAATTAGTTTGTAAGTTTGCTTAGGATAATTGTATATTCTGCTGTTGTAATTCTAAAATATCAAGAGATGTGTTACCTTAGTCTCCACGCACCAAAAAAGATGATTTTTTATTGATCCCCAAGGGTGCGAGGTACTATTATAGGTGATGGGGATAACACAAATCTGGGAAAAATAATGACCTTGTAGAATAATATCATGTAAGGATATTCTTTGCTCTAAGCCATGGCAATTCCATTTCAAACTGGCTATCAATTTCTTTTTATATAGACAAGGTCTTAGTTACATTTTCTGCACCTCTCCCAGGGGCAAGGAATAATAACAGTGATACCCTTTCTTTGGTGTCCACACAATCCAGAAACCTCTCTTTAATTTTACACACAAAGGGACAGAGGTTTGATTTTGTGTCATACAATAGGGAAGCTGGTTGGAGGCCCCTGTGTAATTATACTTTCTTGCCCCACCCATGGTCTTCCTGGATGACCAAATTGTTTGGTATTATTGGTGACTACATTAGGTGAGGGATCAGCCCATGTAAGGGGTCTTACCTATGAAGGGTCAGAAGCATAAGTTTAAAATACTTCCCCATTTGCCACAGGTAATATTACCATACAGCTGTGGTTGCTAGCATGGCTAGAAAGACTTTCTCAGGCATTCTTGGGTTTCTGGTTACCTCACAATTTCTTCCCTGAGGTTTGATGTTTCTCTGGCTCTGGATCTATTTTTTCCCCCACCAGTTTATGTTGTTCATTATATTCCACAAATGAGTAAGATCGTGTGATATTTTTTATCTTTCTCTGCCTGGCTTATTTCACTAAGCATAATGTTCTCCATCTCCATCCATGTTGTTGCAAATAGTAAGAGCTCCTTCTTTTTTGCTGCAGCATAGTATTCCATTGTGTAGATGTACCACAGTTTGTTAATCCACTCATCTGCTGGTGGGCACTTAGGCTGTTTCCAAATCTTAGCTATGGTGAATTGTGCTGCTATGAACATAGGGGTGCATATTTCCTTTCTGATTGATGTTTCTAGTTTCTTGGGATATATTCCTAGAAGTGGGATCACTGGGTCAAATGGGAGTTCCATTTTTAGTTTTTTGAAGAAATTCCATACTGTTCTCCACAGCAGCTGCGCCAGTCTGCATTCCCACCAGCAGTGCATGAGGGTTCCTTTTTGTCCGCATCCTTACCAGCACTTGTCATTTGTTGACTTGTTGATAATAGCCATTCTGACAGGTGTGAGATGGTACCCCATTGTTGTTTTGATTTGCATCTCTCAGATGATTAGTGACCTTGAGCAGGTTTTCATATGTTTCTTGGCCATCCTTCTCTCTTCTTTCAAAAAGTGTCTATTTAGATCAGTTTCCCATTTTTTGATTGGGTTATTTATCTCCTTTTTGTTAAGCTGCATGAGTTCCCTGTAAATGTTGGAGATTAAATCCTTATCGTTGATATCATTGGCAAATATGTTCTCCCATGCAGTGGGTTTTCTTGTTGTTTTATTGATGGTTTCCTTTGCTGTACAAAAGCTTTTTATCTTGATGTAGTCCATTTGTTTATTTTCTCTTTAGCTACCATTGCCCTAGGTAGTGAAGAAATTGCTTTGGCTTTTCGGCTTTCGGTTTGGAGGAGGCTCAGGTGCAACTTTCTTCAGTCATCCTGAATCTGGGTTCATCTGACACCAGCTGCCTCCACCATGCCACCAAAGTTTGACACCAGTGAGATCAAAGTTGTATACCTGAGGCGCACCCATGGGGAAGTGGGTGCCACGTCTGCCCTGGCCCCCAAGATCAGCCCTCTGGGCCTGTCTCCAAAAAAGGTTGGTGATGACATCGCCAAAGCAACTGGTGATTTGAAGGATCTGAGGATTACAGTGAAACTGACCATTCAGAACAGACAGGCCCAGATCGAAGTAGTGCCTTCTGCCTCTGCCCTGATCATCAAAGCCCTCTAAGAACTTCCAAGAGACAGAAAGAAGCAAAAAACATTAAGCACAGTGGAAATATCACTTTCGATGAGATTGTCAGCATTGCCCAACAGATGTGGCACCGATCTTTAGCTACAGAACACTCTGGAACCATTAAAGAGATCCTGGGGACTGCCCAGTCTGTGGGGTACAATGTTGATGGCCGCCACCCTCATGACATCATAGATGATATCAACAGTGGTGCAGTGGAATGTCTGGCTAGTTAAGAACTACAAAAGAAAAGGATTCAATTAAAGATCATTTTGGAAAAAAATCACACAGGGGAGAATCCAAGATGGCTGCTCGGGTGGGCACCTAGTCGCAGCCGCACTCAACAATTTCAATAAAATACAACTAAAATATAAAATGGACATTACCCAGAGCTACAGGAAAGTTGACTGACTGGAAATTCTACAACAAGAAGCAAGGAGATAACCAGAAGGAAGAGCGGAGTTGCTGTAAGAGCCTAAGGTACCAAGACACGCTGTGCGCAGAGAGGACGGAGCCGGAGAGGAGGGCGGCTGAGTGCCTGGCTGGCATTCCCTAGCGGGAAGGAGATAAAAGCTCCGACTGTGCTGGGCCCCAGTTCCGACTGCTCTGAACCCAGGTTCTAGGCCAGACCCCAGGTACCCAGGCTCATCCATAGGGAGCTGGGCTGTAAGGCAGAACCCCAGGGGAGTGGCGAAAGGAGGTCCCGGAGGCGCGCACATTGTGCGCAGAGAAGGGCCGGCCGGCTGTGCCATGGGATTGCCCTGGCGGGAAGGAGACAGGGGCTCCAGACTGCTCTGAACTTCCAACTGAACTGAACCCCAATACCGGGCTCATTGGGGGACAGCATAGACTGTTTGGCAGCAGGCGAAAATCGAGGGCACCTTTCTCTCAGAAGCGCTTGCAAGGAGTTCTGAAGGACCCTGAGTCTCAGGAGTCGCATAGGGTGGAGCTGATGGAAGCCAAAACTGTAGGCTCCACCCTGAAACCCCGCCCCATCAGGAAAGCTGCCTGCGAAAATGCCTAGACCAAATAGATCACAAACGAAAGAAATGGAGGACAAAAAGCACCTGGATATAGAGTTCAAAACCACACTTATAAGGTTTTTCAAGAATCTCCTAGAAAAGGCCGATAAAATAAATGAGACCTATGAGGATATGAAAAGGGATCAACAAGAAATAAAGAATACATTGTCTGAAATAAAAAATATTATACCGAGTCCTAAAAACAGAATAGAAGATCACAAGAATCAAGTCAAAGATTTGGAACATAAAGAGCCAGAAGACACTCCTCTGCAGAAGCAAGAAGGCAAGAGAATCCAGAAAATTGAAGATGATGTAAGAAACCTCTGGGACAACTTCAAATGATCCAACATCAGAATTATGGGGGTCCCAGAAGATGAGAGAGAGCAAGATATCAAAAACATACTGAAAGAAATAGTGACAGAAAACTTCCCCCACCTGGTGAAAGAATTGGACTTACAAGTCCAGGAAGCACACAGAACTCCAAATAAAAGGAATCCAAAGAGGACCACGCCAAGACAAATCATAATTAAGATTCCAAGAGCAAAAGACAAAGAGAGAATATTAAAAGCAGCAAGAGCTAAGCAGGTAGTTACCTATAAAGGAGCACCTATATGATTGTCAGCTGATTTGTCAACAGAAACCATGCAGGCCAGACGGGAATGGAAAGAAATATTCAAGGTGATGAATAGTAAGAACCTACAGCCAAAGATAATCTATCCAGCAAAGCTATCACTCAGATTCGAAGGTCAGATAAAGAGCTTCACTAATAAAAAAAAGCTAAAGGAGTTCATCACCACCAAACCAGAATTATATGAATTGCTGAAGGGGGTTCTTTCAGAAGAGAAAGTAAATAAAGATAAAAATTATGAACAACAAATACGTAGCTATCAACAAGTGAATCTAAAAACCAAGGAAATTAAAAAAAAATCTGAGGAACAATATTAACTGTTGAATATAATAGAATCAGAGGTATGGAAGGGGAGTGAACTGACGATTCTTGGGGAAAAGGGGAGAGGGGGATGTGGGAAGAGACTGAACATAAACTGTGCACCTTTGGATGAGGACAATAGGGGGTGGGGAAAGGGCAGAGGGTGGGGTGGGAAAGGGGGGAGGAACATTTGTAATAATATGAACAATAAAAATTTATTTAAGAAAAAAAATCAATAAAATGCATTAAAAAATAATAATAATAAAATAAAAAATCACACAGGGAAGAGGGTGCATGAAAAGATTAACCAAATAACTTATAGGCATATATGCACTGCCCATGAACACAGACAATAGATAGGATGGTGAAGGCCTGGGGCAGGGCAGGAACCAGGTGGTGTGGAGCAAGGAGGAAAAGGGGGGGGGTTATCTATAATAGCTCAAGAATAAAGATTAAAACATAAATAAATGAGTAAATAAATAATAAAGTTGGTATTCAAGAAGCATTTGTTGATGAGTGAGGAAAACAATATGTAACAAACCCTAGCCAGCTTGGCTCAGTGGATAGAGTGTTGGTCTTCAGACTGCAGGGTCCTAGGTTCAATTCTGGTCAAGGGCACATGCCAAGGTTGCGAGCTCGATCCCAGTGGGGATTGTGTCAGAGATAGCCAATCGATGATTCTCATCATTGATGTTTCTCTCTCTCTATTTTCCTTCTTCTCTAAAAGCAATAAAAATACTTAAAATATTTTTTAAAAATGTAATAAAATATTCTAAATACTACTATCTATAATAATCTATTGTAATAAAAGTGTAATATGCAGCCCTAACCGGTTTAGCTCAGTGGATAGAGCATTGGCCTGCAAACTGAAGGGTCCCTGGTTTGATTTTGGTTAGGGGCATATACCTTGGTTGCGGGCACATACCCAGTAGGGAGTGTGCGGGAGACAGCTGATTAATGTTTCTCCTTCATCGATGTTTCTAACTCTCTGTCCCTCTCCCTTTCTCTCTGTAAAAAAATAATAAAATGTATTTTTTTTTTTAAAAAAAGATCATTTTGACAAGCAAAAAAAAAAAAGAAGAAAAAAAGAAAAAAGAAATGCTTTGGCATATCAGAGATTTTTCTGCCTATAGATTCCTCTAGTATTTTTATGGTTTCCCTTATGTTTAAGTTCTTCATCCATCTTAAGTTTATTTTTGTATATGGTGTAAGTTGGTGGTCTAGTTTCATTTTTTTGCATGTATCTGTCCAATTTTCCCAACACCATTTGTTGAAGATTCTCTTGACTACATTGTATGTTCATGCCTCCTTTGTCAAATATTAATTGAGTATAGTGATTTGGATTGATTTCTGGGTTCTCTATTCTATTTCACTGATCTATTTGTCTGTTCTTGTGCCTGCCAATACCAGGCAGTTTTGAGAACAATGACTTTGTAATATAGCTTGATATCTGGTGTTGAGATCCCTCCTACTTTGTTCTTCTTTTTCAGGATTGCTGTAGCTATTCATGGTCTTTATTTATTATTTTTTAAAATATATTTTATTGATTTTTTACAGAGAGGAAGGGAGAGAGATAGAGAGCTAGAAATGTCGATGAGAGAGAAACATCGATCAGCTGCCTCCTGCACACCCCCCACCGGGGATGTGCCTGCAACCAACGTACATGCCCCTGACCGGAATCGAACCCGGGACCCTTCAGTCCGCAGACCGACGCTCTACCACTGAGCCAAACTGGCTTCAGCTATATTTTTATTCCAGATGAATTTTTAGAAAGTTCCTTCTAGGTCTGTAAAATATGTCGTTGGTATTTTAATGGGAAGTGCATTGAATTTATAAATTGCTTGGGGTAGTATGGACATTTTGATGATGTTGATTCTACCAATCCATGAACATGGTATGTTCTTCCATCTATTTATGTCTTCCTCTAGCTCTTTTTTTCAGTGTCATGTAGTTTTCTGTGTGTAGGTCTTTTACCTCTTTAGTTAAGTTTATTCCTAGGTATCTTAATTTTTTTGGTGTGATGGTAAATGGGATTGAGAGTTCATTATTGGTGTATAGAAATGCCATAGATTTCTTGGCATTAATTTTGTATCCTGCTACACTGCAGAATTAATTTATTAAGTCTAATTATTTTTTGATGGTGTCTTTAGGGTTTTCTATGTACAGTATCATATCATCTGCAAATAAGGACAGTTTTACTTCTTCTTTTCCAATTTGGATGCCTTTTATTTCTTCTTCTTGTCTGATAACAATGGCTAGTAATTCCAGCACTATGTTGAACAGGAGTGGACATCCCTTTCTTGTTCCTGTTTTTGGGGGAAATGGTTTTAGTTTTTGCCCATTGAGTATGATGTTGGCTATGGGTTTGTCATATATGGGTTTTATTATGTTGAGGTATGATTCTTCTTTCTATTATGTTGAGGTATATCCTTCTATTTCCACCTTGTTGAGAGTTTTTATCAAGAAAGGGTGTTGATGCCAAAACTGGTTTGTCTCAGTGGTAGAGTGTCAGTTTGCGGATTGAAAGGTCCCAAGTTCAATTCCGGTCAAGGGCATGTACACTGGTTGCGGGCACATCCCCGGTAGGGGGTGTGCAAGAGGCAGCTGGTCGATGTTTCTCTCTCATGGACGTTTCTAGCTCTCTATCTCTCTCCCTTCCTCTCTGTAAGAAAATCAATAAAATATATTTTTTTTAAAAAGAAAGTGTGTTGAATTTTGTAAAATGCTTTTTCTGCATCAATTGATATGACTGTGATTTTTATCTCTCAATTTGTTTATGTGATGTATCACATTTATTGATTTGAATATTGTACCATCCTTGCATCTCCAGGATAAATCCTACTTGGTCATGGTGTATGATCTTTCTGATCTAATTTGCTAGATCTAATTTGCTGATCTAATTTTCTGATCTAATTTTCTGATCTAATTTTCTGATCTAATTTGCTGGATCTAATTTGCTAGAATTTTTGTTGAGAATTTTGGTATCTATGTTTATGAGGGATATTGGCTTGTAATTCTCTTTCATTGTGTTATCTTTATCTGTTTTTGGTATTAGGGTGATGCTGGCTTCATAGAATGAGCTTGGAAGTGTTTTTTCTTCTTGAATGTTTTTTGTAATAGTCTGAGGAGGATAGGTTTTAGCTCTTCCTTGATATCTCCCAGGAGTCTTTTTATGTATTTGGGCTCTCCTGTATTGGGTGCATATATGTTTATCAGGGTTATATCCTCTTGTTATTTATTATTATGAAGTGGCTTTATTATTATTATTATGAAGTGGCTTCCTTATCTCTCTTTTTTAAAATATATTTTATTGATTTTTTACAGAGAGGAAGGGAGAGAGATAGAGAGATAGAAGCGTCGATGAGAGAGAAACATCGACCAGTTGCCTCTTGCACACCCCCTACTGGGGACATGCCCGCAACCAATGTATATGCCCTTGACCGGAATCGAACCTGGGACCTTTCAGTTTGCAGACCGACACTCTACCACTGAGCCAAACCGGTTTCGGCCCTTATCTCTTTTTATGGCCTTTATTTTGAGGTCTATTTTGTCATAAATAAGTACTGCTACCCCAGCTTTTTTTTTTCTTTTTTTTTTTCATTTCCACTTGCCTGAAAGATGTTTTTCCATCCCTTCACTTGCAATCTGTATGAGTCCTTTTTTCTGAGGTGGGTCCCTTGTAGACAGCATATATATAAATGGTGTGTTTTTTTTTACCCATTCAGCCACTTGATGTCTTTCTATTGGAGCATTTAGTCCATTTCCATTTAAAGTATTATTGAAAGGTACTTGTTTGTAGCCATTTTTATTTTTTGAGACTGTGTTCCTTCTTGCCTTTTTTATTTCTTCGTTTTACACCAGTCCCTTTAGCATTTCTTGCATTGCTGGCTTGGTAGTGATAAACTCCCTTAGTGTTTTGTTTTTGTTTTTGTTTATTTTATCTGTGAAGCTCCTTATTTCCCCTTCAATTTTGAATGATAACCTTGCTGGAGAGATTATTCTTGGATTCAGTCCCTTGGTTTACATCACTTTGTAGATTTCCTTCCATTCTTTTCTGGCCTGATGGATTTCTATTGAGAACTCATTTGATAATCTAATGGGAGTTCCCTTGTATGAAACTTTCTGTCTCTTCTTGCAGCCTTTAAAATTCTCTCTTTGTCCTGAATATTTGCCATCATAATTATGATGTATCTTGGTGTGGGTCTTTCAGGTTCATCCTGTTTGGGATTCTCTGTGCTTATGTGACTTTTTTCTTTGCCACATCAGGGAAGTTTTCTGACATTATTTCTTCAAATAGTTCTTCTAACCCTTGTTCTTGTTCCTGCTGTCTGGTACCCCTATTATTTGTATGGTGCTTTTGTTTCGTGGTATCCCATAGCTTCCTTAGGTTCTCTTCCTAATTTTAATTTTTTAATTAAAAATTAGTTTTTTAATTAAACAATTTTTATTTTTTAAGTTTTTCCTCCAATTGCAATTCAATTTGGCTATGTTTTGCTTCCCTGTCTTCTAGTTCACTAATTCAGTCCTCCGCTTCTCCTAGTCTATTGTTGAAACTTTCCATGGTGTTTTTTATTGCAGCTATATCACTCTTCATTTCTTCTTGATTCTTACATAAGTTGCTATTTTTTTATCCATTTCTTCTTGACTCTTGCATAAGCTATTAATTTTTTCTTCCATCCATTTATGAACTATATCATTCTTTTTTAAAATATATTTTTATTGATTTTTCACAGAGAGGAAGAGAGAGGGATAGAGAGTTAGAAACATCAATGAGAGAGAATCATCAATTAGCTGCCTCTTGCACACCCCCTACTGGGGATGTGCCCACAACCAAGGTACATGCTCTTGACCGGAATCGAACCCGGGACCTTTCAGTCCACAGGCCGACGGCTGTATCCACTGAGCCAAACCAGTTTTGGCTAACTCTATCATTCTTATTCTGACTTCTTTTTCTGAAACATTGCATACCTCTGTTTCACTTAGATGCTTTTCTGATATTTCCTCCTTTTCTTTCCTTTGGGGGTATCTTTGTTTACCCATTTTTTATCTCACCAGCTGATTTAGATGTTGAGCTGTGCAGGGGCTACTTCTTGGGTGGCAGTAGCTTCTCTGTCTGGAGTTACTCCTTGGGCAATTACGGTAGCAGTGGTTCCTTTGGTGGGTGTGTTCACAGCAGTGGTGCCTCCTCTTGCTGGTTGGGGAGGCTGCTCGTATAGCTGCTGTTTCTTGGATGGGATGAGCTGATTATGAGGTTGCTATGGAACTGGCTGCTCACACAACTGCTGCTCCTTGGACAGGGGCAGGCCACTGAAGCTGCTGCTCTTAGGCCTGTGGGGGGTTGCTGTGGGGCTGCTGCTCCTTGGACAGCAGTGCCCTGGGCTAAAGCGTTGGGCCAGTCAGAAGGGCATCTGCTTCCAAACTAACAGGTGCCTGTGCCCTGAGCAGCTGGAGCCTCATTGACCATGGAATTATAGCCTAGGTAGTGTGTCCCTGGCAGGGGTGGTTGTAGAGTCCCAGGTGTTATCTGAGGGCACTATGGGTGGAGTTGAGGCTGGGAACCCCATTACAGCAGCTCTTCCCTTAAAAAAGGCTTGGCTCCTAAGGACAAACTGGCCTCCTGGTACTGTTTGCAATGGTAGCAAAAGCTGCCTAGTTAAGCGAGTCTGATTAGCCTACCCCTGCAGGTCCTGTGGGATCTAAGTGTGATACACACACACACACACACACACACACACACACACACACACACACCACCTGACCACATGCTCCTCTTTTACTCCCTCCCTCACCCACGCTCTTTCCCTAACTGCCACATTCTTCCTGCCTCTGTAGTTTGGTCTGGAGTGTTGTTGACCCTGTTGTGGATGGAATTTCCTCTTCAGGTGTCTGGTTATGTGGCTTGCTCTCCTGCCCCTTGGCCTAATCAGACAAAATTCACCTCAACAAGACACAACACCGAGGAAACTTAGCACAAATGTACTCATGACATCCATAACTCCAATATAAGTAACAACCTGAGGAAAAGAGAGATAGGATAGAGAAAAGAGAGCACAAATGCTATGAAAGAGAGATAAAAAGGTATGGGATAAAAGACAAAGGAATAAGAGTATTGGGGCAGAATCTGTAGAGGCTGAGCTTATATAGTGAAAATAATATTGAGAATTGGATGAATATGGGGAGGACTTTAATTTAGTATTGAGGAAATAGGAAGGGAATAAGTGGGTGAGATGAAAAAGAATGAGAGGAAAAAATAATAAATTTACAAAAAAATAATTTAAAAAACTATATAAAAAATTAAAAATAGCAAATAAAAAATAGTGATGAAAAATAATTGAACAGAAAAGCAACAAACAAAAACAAGAAGACAAAGAAGAAAAGAAGAAAGAAAAAAAAAAGGGATAACAAAAATAAAAGTGAAAAAAAGTGGTGTGTCTTTCTTTGGGTGGCTTAAGATTCCATTCGTCTGTACTGTACTGTTTTTCAGTTTCCAGTTCCTGAGGCTAAAGATTATTATTTAGGCCCATGCCTATGTCCTCAGGGAGTATTCAGATTCCTTTTATTACTCAAAATGTGATCTGGGTGTGGCTATATTGGTTGCCTGGAGACTGGAGGGAGGGGCTATCTCTCAGGAGAAATTGGCGACTGGGGTCCAGATTCAACTCAGCACTAGACTTGCTACTACCCCACCTGGACTGCCACCTACTCTTCCCAGATTTCACAAGCCCACACCTCCTGCAGCTCAACCACAGGAAAGGTCTTACGAACTAGGTTCAGTGGGGAAAGGCACAGGCCTCAGCACAAGGAGGGACTGCATCCCTGCAAGTTCCTCTCTTGCTAGCGCTGTGCGGTCCGACCAGCCTTTCAGAGCTGCCTCTGAGCTCAGATCCAAAATCCAGAATCCAAGGTCCAAAATCCCCTACTTCTTGCAGTCTTGTGGTCCCCCCACCTCCCCTGCCCTTTCTTGTTTTCACCAATAGATGTTTTGCCTGTCCTCAGGTACGTGGCTTGGCACCCTGTAGATTTTCCCTGACCCTCTGGTCAAAGAGGCCTGGCAGATTCTCCTACCTAGATCCTTGATTTTACCTTTATCCAGGGGACTTCTGCCTTCCCGGGTGCAAACTATCTCACCAGCTGCGTCTCCTCGCCAAATTCAGGCTGAATTCCACTCTTTTCAGCTACTCACTCTACTTGCTCCGGGACAAGGCTCAGAACATGTCCATCTATTTCGCTGCCATTTTTCCTCCCCTGGTTTGAGCCCTTCTGAAGGGCCACACCCGTAAACAGATATATAGCATATCTGATATATTGAAATTTCATGGGCAAGGTGCTAAGTAGGAAAAAATATATTAAAAGACTCCTTAGGGGACAATGATACAAAAATGTTTGAGAAATGGTGCTTTAACTAATATTGAGTAGCTTTTGGTGTCCACTGTGAGTCAGGTGCCCATTTGTTGGCTCTCTTTTGCAGTTGGAATTGAGTTCTTTTGACCTCTGTCATGGTAGATCCAACCTGATTTGATTTTTTCTTGCACCCCCTAAAATTTTCACTCATGCCTACAAACACTTCACCCGTGAGAGACACACCTACTTGCTCTGCCAAATGGCAAGAGTGCATGATGCTCCATCACTTGCACATACACCCCGCACCATCTCTCTACCAGTTTCTTTTGCCTGCTTAGATGGGCACAGATCAGCATCTAGTTATATGTCTCACTGTGGCCTGTTGGCATTTGTACTGGCCAGACTGCCCCCCTGACTCTGGAAGATGGACTGGCCAGATCACTGTGGCAACACACAGCTGGAGACAGAACAGCATAGTGGGTGAGGGGCATGGACTTCAGAGTCAGCTAATCCCACCTTGAGGTCTTATTTTAATCTCTTACTGGCTGTAGGATTTCAGGTAAGAAAGAGGGTTCACCCCCCTGGGCCTATTTCCTCATCTGTAAAGGGTTATTGAGAAGATTGAAGAAAATAACATGTCCATGTCAGCTATCATTGTTATTCCTCCAACCCAGATCCTCTGCCAGCATTCAGACATCTTATGGTTTAGTCCTTTCCCTTCCGAATCCTTCTACACACCAATTCCACCTGACACATGTACACCATAAGAAAACAGAATAAGGAAAGACCATTGTCTTTTGCTTGCTATCAATTTATTTAGGTGATTTTTGTTCTATCATTTTTCATAAATGTTCCTGGAAATCTGAATTTATTGAACAATGGAAACTTTCTGGAAAAGTCCATGTGAGAGCAGGATGTTCCTTCATGCCTGGATCCTGTGTCCTCCACTCCTGATTTGCCAGGTCAGTGGCTCTGAAGGATAGATTCTTCTCTCGTCTCAAGTCACTGGGTAGCTCCCTTGACCCTGGACACTGCTCTCACCTCCTCTTTTACACTTAGAAAAGCACAGGAGCTCATTTTTTTTTTTTTTTTTTTTACACTGCTGCCACCGAGAGCTCATTTTTCTCCAGAACTCTCTCTCACCTTGACTACTTCCCAGGGCCTAATCCACAGCATGTGGGGAGATGGAAGGGAGGAAGTATGGTGAAATCAAGAGTTGGGCTTGGATGAGTACATCCTCAGGAAGGCTGGGTGCCTGCTCTGCTCTGACTGTATCAGTCCCCAGCCTGCCACTCCCAGGTTCTGCCTGACTTGAGCTCAGAACTGCCCTGTGAATCAGATGTCTTTCAATTCAGGCCACTTGGCCATCTGTTCCACAGCACTCCTAGAGTCCACTACTCTACATTGGACAGCTCCTGAAGTTGCCCCTCTCCATTCTTCTTCAGTTTCAAGCAGCTCACCTGCCTCCAGAGGCCCCAGATCGCCGTCAGCCTTTGCAGCAGCCTCTGAAAGTCAGCTTGGAACCCAGATGATGAGAAGTAGTAAACCAAGGGATCAACACAAGAATTGAAGGTGCTGAGGAGTAGCACATAATTTCTCCACACTGGGCTTTTACCCTGGAGGTAGCCCACAACATGAGAAATATTGTAGGGCCCAAAGCAGATGAGGAAGTTAAGCATCGTGGCTGCCACTAGCCCTGCCACTCTCTTCAGCCGGTGACTAGCTCCCCTCCTGAGTATGCACACCAGGCGGCTGTAGCAGTAGCTGGTGATGAGCAGGGGCATTCCAAAAAGGACCACAGCCATCTCCAGCCGGACAGGCAGGAGAAAAGCCAGCTGCTCATTCTGGAATTCCAGGTAGCAGGTGCTGTGGGAAGAGTTCTTTGAGAATTCGGCGATGTAGACCACACTGCAGTGCGCAGCAGCCAGGAGCCAGCAGGCCCCACTGACCAGGCCAGCCTGCAGGATCCTTGGCCGGGCCTTGTACCACAGCGGGTAGGCCACACTCAGAAAGCGCTCGATGCTCACAGCTGCCAGGAACAGGGACGTGAGATAGATGGTGGTGAAGAAGAGGAATCTGGAGAAGGGGCAGAAAATGAAAGGCAGCTGCCAGCGCATGCCACTGGCCGCCTCCACCACGCGGAAAGGCAGGAAGAGCAGCAGGAGCAGGTCCGAGAGGGTCAGATTCAGCAAGAGCACGTCCACGGCCACTGGGCGGCGCTGCAGTTTGCGGGCGAAGATCAACAGAGCCACCAGGTTGAGTGGGAGCCCCACCAGGAAGGTGAAGAGGTACACGGAGAAGTAGAGCCAGTGATTGCCGGGGAAGAAGGAGGGGTCCTGGCTTGCGTCCATGGTGATGGCCACTAGAGAGAGAGGGAGAGAGATGGCAGCGTGGGTGGAGACCTTGCCCCAGCAGCATCTCAACAATCCAGAGAACATCGTCACCACTTATCTTTCTCTTGCCCCCAATGCTTTCCCCCAGTTGGTCAGCCTGTCTCCTATTGCTTCCCCCAGTAAAGTAAGCGCCAAGCTGCTCCTCCACATAGCCACTCAGGACCCCGCACTCACCTGCTTATTTAGGAACCCAAGTGCTCTGCTGCTGGCACCTTGCTGGTTCCTCCAGAACAAGTGCAGTTAGCTATGGTTCTGACAGAACTGATAAAGATCTGGCAGTGCCCATGACGTCGCTCACTGCTGAGCCATAGCACAAAAGAAGCCTTTAGCTCTGTATGCAAAATGAAGAGCAAATTCCACAACTGTAGGCCTGGCTCCGAGGGCAGCCTCCAATGGAATGCCCCACCAGGCCTGAGCAGACTTCATCCCTCCTTCCCCCATTCTCCACTTGCATTTTATATGCTTGCTAAATGGCACTCGTCTAGTTTGCCTTGTAAGGACAAAGAAGCAGGATGCAGTGATGGACAGTATGGCCTGGGTTCAATGCCGGTTCTGTCACTTATTAATTCTGATACGGAACTCTCTGAATCTCTGCTTTCTCATCTAAAACAGAGATGATCACAGTACCAATCTCATACGTTATTATGTAGATTAAAGCATTAATACATATCAAATGCTTAGAAGCGAGCCTGACATGTTAGGATGAACACTTAGCAGGTATTATATTAGTTGTCATCATCCCAGTCACTGGTATGGGCCTGTCCTTGCCTGGGTTGATGGTAATAATAATGATGATGGTGATAATGATGATAATAGCCACCATTTAGGGGGCACATAAGTTATAGCAGATATTCTGCTTTTCAAGGTATCACCATTATGTCTTGCAATCCTTGTGCCTCACAGTGCAGAAGTGACTTGCTCTAGGTAATCACCACCAGAATTCAAACTCAAGTTCTGTCCAGCTTCAGAGATTATTTATTTATTCATTCAAGTATGTATGGAACACAATGAGATACCATTTTATTCACATGCTACTAGAATGGTTGGCTAATAGTAAAAACAGATCATGTCAAGTGTTGGTGAGGATATGAAGAATCCTCACATGTTGCTGATGAGAATACAAAATAGTGGAGTCACTTTTAAGCAGGGTGAGTTTCTTTAAAATGTAAACATAAACTTACCATGTGACCCAATTCCCTTATAGGTAGGTATCTGCACCCTCTTGCACTCTGGGAGGTCTGTGATTGATTGCCCCACAGAGGGAGGCCCCAGACCTGGCTCTCCCTCTGTGGGGTAATTATGGGGTGATGGCGGGCCACCCCAGCCAATCACATCACACCCACCTTGGTGGTGGCAGTCAGTGCCCACGACTCAGAAGGGACTGAGAGGTCAACAGTTCAGCCTGCTTGCCAGTCCCCGCTCATCTGATCCTGCTGCATGCACAGACTGGCATTTGGTTGTCTGTTGGGTCATTTTGAACATTACAGATCCTGGCTCTTTATATATTAGAACAAGAAAACTTTCTCTGGAGAGCTATAGTGAGTATTCACTTAGGTAGCAAATGTTTACTGACAGCCTACTGTGTGCTAAGCTCATTCTAGGTGCTGGGAATATATCAGAAAATAAAACAAAATTCCTTGCCCTTGTAGACATTTAAGCACGAAAATAAATAACTTGTATAAATCAGTTCACACATGCTGGCCATGTAGCTACCATTTCGATGATCCTATATGTTCACAGCACTGTCAGCATCAGAGAAACAAATATGCTTTCTATGCCTGGCCTGGTCAGAGCAGATTCCCAAGTGTCTGTCTCCTTTATGGTTTCTCTCTTCTCTGTTTTCTTGTGGGTTCAGGGTGCCACCATCCACCTTTGTAAAATGGACCCCAAGGATAGGCATTAACCCAATACCCTAAGTTTTCCAAATGTCCCCTGACTCTTGGGGCCCTGCCTTGAAAGATCACATCCCACATCTACCCCTTCCTTGCTGTAGGGCCTTGGGAAAGTTTTTTCTTCCTGCAAAATAGAGAAGATAATGGCTTCAGTTATTCCCTGGGGCCCTTCAGGACTGTCACTAACTTATGCAGCACCTTTTTCTTTATGCCCCCTCCAGGCACAATATGTACTGTTTAAGAAGTGGGTGGTGTTTTTGTTCCAATTATAATAAGATGCTGCTTCCCCTGGATGGAGCCACCCCTGTGCCAAGCATATGTCTTGGTGAGCAAACCACTGGCTAGAATTGAGTTAATGAACAACCTGCCCAGCTGCATGGCTGAATCAAAGGACTGTGTGAGGATGAAATGAGACAACACTATACAGCACTTGGCATGGTGACTGTCGTGTATTAGAAGCTCTGTATTTGTCTGCAACCAATTCTGGTGTTGCTAATATTCCCCCCCTACCCTGTGGAAGCATCCCTTCCCCTCAACTTCCTGTTCACAGTTCTAATGTTGCCCTCTTGTGAGTTTCTAGTGTTATTACAGTGTTATTATTTTGCCTCCTGTCTCAGTCAGAAATTAAGCTGTTTTCTCCTAGAAAATACATCTCCCAAAATGTATTATCAGATTAGCATTTCCTTTAGATTAGAAGCAAACTTCCTTCCTACTTTCCCTTTAGTAAGAGGCCTCTGCCCATTACACACTGGCAGGCAGGCAGGTGAGGATCAAGGAGAGGAGAGACAGATGGGGAGAGTCTGCTGCTGTGTGCAGAGATCAATTTACCTTTCTCCTGCGACCCAGCTCCTGGCCTCCATTCTTCTTTCCAAATGGGATGCAATCTTGTCAGACTCAGTTCTTCCCATAAGTGGCTGCAGGGGTGCCCCCAGGGCAAGGCCACCCTGCAGTTCCTTTGGAGCAGCCCCCACCAGGTGCCTAGAGAAGCAGCAGGATGCTGCTGCATGTTCCTGCCCCCCAGCAGTGGCTACTACTTCTGGGATGTACCCCCTTTCATTCTTGCCCCACATGATGTCCCCCGGCCAACCCTCCTTCCCAAGTAGCCTGTCACCAATGGGTTGAGCACCACGCTCCAAGCACCTGTGAGAAGCCCCAGCTTCCTCCAGCGTCCTCCCATGTCGGGATGCAAGAAGCCAGCCACATTGGAGGCATTGTAGGGTCCCAAGCAGAGCAGCAGTGTGAGCAGCGCCCCACCAGCCACCCACGCTGCTCTTAGTTTCCGTCTGTGACTCAGGCCTGAGCTGGCCAGTGCCCGAAGACAGCCCACGTAGCAGAAGGCTGTGATGGTCAGGGGCAGAAAGAAGAGCAGGAGAGAGAGGCTGAGGCGAGCAGGGCCCGCTGAGGCTGGGTCCCAGGCCTCCAAGCAGACTGGAGAGCCGTTGACTGGTGTGTTGATGCCTAAGGAGCTGGTGGTATTGGCCATCCAGCCTCCCGGAGCCTCCAACCCAAAGACCAGCCCTAGGTGACAGAGGACAAGGGCCCATATGGTCACACACACACACCAGGAATAGCAGGGCCTCCTCACAGCTTGGTAGCCCAAGGGGAAGGCAGCTCCTAGGTAACGGCCCACACTCAGGGCAGCCAGGAAGCCACCACCCGCATAGAGCGGAGCAAAGTGGACCAAGGCAAAGGCAGGACAGAGCGAGGCCGGCAGAGGCCAGGCTCCCGCGGCCAGGGCCTCCACTGCCTTCAGGGGAAGGGAAGCCGCCAGCAATAGATCTGAGCAGCCCAGGTGGAGCGCATAGACAAGGCTGGGAGTGAGGCGAAGCCGGGCGTGGGCCACAGCACCCACAATGGCCAGGGCATTGAGTGGGAAGCCCAGTGCAAAGGCAGCCACATAAAGGGCAAAGGAGAGCTGCGGGGGCAGGTCCATGGGGCCCGGTGGCCCAGTTGGCTCCTGTGCTCACTGTTCCCTGCCCTCAAATCTCGGGCCTGAGGAGGGGAGCTCTGGAAGTCACAAACCGCTCAGAGTGTTGGAAGCCATCTGCAGCCCGCAGCAGGGGAGCCGGATGATAAGCAGCACCGCTAGCCCTCAGGCCTCTGCTTTCTTTCCAGTGTATCACCTCTTAAAATAAAGAATGTGATCGAGGATTGACAGAAGATAGAACAAAAGCATGCAGGTCCCAGGAGAACGAAGGCTGCTTAATTTAATTTCGGAGACTCTGGGGAGAGAAGGGGGAGAGAGAATTCAAAACAGAGTTGGGCCCCACAGTATGTGCTTTTGTTAGACATGGAAGTTAGACTTCTGCTTTCACTCCCCTGTCCCCAGCTCGCTGGGAAGAGAAGTATCTGCTCCCCCACCATGGACCACCTGTTCAGCATGGAAAGTTGGTGATAACGCCTAACCAAGGAAAGGAGAAGTTGGGGTTTGAATAGGGTGGATGTTGTGGCAAAGGGCAGCTAAAGGATCCCCCCAGCAGAGAACCCAAGGGAAGCCAGGTCCCACTGTGTCCATGAGAATGACCCTAGCTGATTTCGGGGGTGCCCTAAGCAGGGGGATTTGGGAGTCCGGGGAATAATTATTGGTGTAGAGAGGAGCCACAGAAAGAAGGACTCACCTCTTAGTGCTGCCAGATGTCTCTGAGGCTCTGGAGTCCCCTGCTGGGCTGAGGGAGGGTGCTGGGATGGGCAGTGGGCCGGAAGAGAGAGATGGGTGGGGTGGAAGGGCCATTAGCCCAAGGCACCAGCAGCCTGGATGAGCAGCTAATGGGGCATCGCCTGCTGGAGCTGAGGCCAGATGGAAGGAGGTAAGGGTCCAGGATGACGTGAACACAGGGAGGGGACAGGACAGAACTTTAGGCTTTTTCTGAGTAGAGTGAGGAGTGCACAGCCAGCACTTTGGAGGAGCAGGGTTGGTGACAGAACCAGAACACAGCTTTACCTCGAGCTCCCCCCACCCTGCCTCTGCCCCCACCCCAGCCTGCTCAAACCTGTTTTTCAGTCCTGGAGGAGCTGCTGGGCAGGCTACAGGCTTCAGTCACCTTAGTCCCCACACTCTCTCCATTTGGTCATTCATGTGTGGGATAATTACATAACTACTTCAAGGTGTGGCCTGTGCCCTCCCCCCACTGCGCACAGGTGTGGGCACATGCTGTGAGGAGCACTCCTCCATCCTCCCTCTCTTTTCATCTGGCAGGATCACACTGGTTTCCAACCTTCCAGTGTTGGCAGGAGGAGGAGAGACAAGGTCTCATTTGGCAGCACTGGAGTAACCGGGCTGTATGGATGTGAAAGGGGACTCCATGGGCACTTGTAAGGACATTGGCCAGCATGGTGTGGTCCCAACCAGCTGCTTAGCTTTCCTTTCTCAGCTTCTGGGAATCTGACCATTTACTGCCTGTCAGCAGGAAGAACTCCTCAATGCGATTTAAAATGACCCTACGTTGTCTCTGTGGTTCTCTCTCTATCTCAGAGTATGTACGTGTCTCTGTCTGTCTGTCTCTAACTCTGCTGCCTCAGACTGACAACAAACTCTTGACTTCAGTTTTCTTGGGTGTGTGTGTTGCTCACCAAGCTACTGTGCCCCTCTCACACTCGAAGTCTCCCTAAATAAGTAAATACGCTTCTTTGGATTGTTTTCTGGGCGTGCTTCTCACCAGGCTTCAGGTGAGGGCTGCATAGCAACAGCTTTCTCCAAAGAAATGACCTAATTTTCTTTTTCTACTTCAGTCACTAAATTGATTCCAGGTTGCCTCCCTTCTAAGTCCCATGGATGATGTTCAGGCCCATCTCTTGGAATGTGGAAGAACCTGCCACCTGTTGTTTAGTATTTCCTCTTGGAAATCACTGAGAAATTGACAGAACCAAGCGAAAAACCAGGAGTGCCATTTGACCTCCGGTAACAAGCCTTTGGGAGAAGAGCAAAGCTGGGCACAAAGGGAGACAACAGGTCTTCAAGATCTCTGCTCCGGCCCCGCCCACCTGGTGATTGAGGTCTCAGTGCACCTCCTTAGAGAGCCTTCCTTGATCCCTCCATCCAAACAGCCCCCTCCCCTGCTCCAGTCTGTCTTCCTCTTGTTTTGCACTTATTCACAGCACTGGCTGCTCTAGGCATCAGATTTGCTAGCTTCTCTGCTAGAATGTTGGTCAGTGAGGGCCAAGATTTCTGTCTGCTTTGTCTATGCTCTTTGCACACATAATAGCATCTCAGGGAGTTGAACAGTCAATTGTCTGGGCTCTGGGAGGGTGGTGAGGTCTGCAGAATAGAGGGCTGCTTGTGGTCCAGAGTCTCCAGAGGGCTGGGGCCCTAGTGCTCCCCAGTCAACTGCTGTACACACCTCAGCGGTGCCTATTGGTAGTCACATCTCTTGGTCAACTGGTCATGAAAAAGATTTATGCCAGTGGCCAGGCATAGGGACAGTAGGAAAGGAATACACTGGTTGCCAGGAAGCCTGTGCGAGGCCTCATCAGGCTCAGAGCTAACTCCAACTTCTCCAAGGGACCCCTGACCAAAAAAGCTTTGGGCATCTCAGAGAGTCCCCCAAATTAGGATTATGTCATAACTGGCTCTTCGCTGGGTGCATTGACATGTGGTCAGTAAATGTTGGTTGAATGGATGGTTGAATGGCTGAACGATAGTGGGCCTCATTTTCAATAAAAAACCCCCTAATCCCTTCTCTTCTCATTTAAGCAGTTCTTGGAGTCTCTTCTTCCTCCAGAAAAACTGATGGTTTTTTAAATGAGACAGTTCTTGAGGAATATGGCAGCCAAATAGGCAGACCTTTCTTGCACCCCCTCCCAGGGTCAGGCTGGAAATATAACTAAATTGGGGAACATTCACACAGAATTACCAAATGAGGCCCCGCTGAAGAAGAGACAGAAAACACCTGGAGACTGATCGGAAGGATGAGGTGGTGAGAAGCGCTGACCCAGCTTCCACAGGTGGCAGGCCAAGAATGAAAAGGGATCTTGGCTACAGGAGGGTTGTTTCATTGAGAAGATCGAGGCCTGGAATTCAGGCTGGGCTCCTGAGGATGTGGCAGGCTGTGTCACCTAGGGCCCACCACACCCTGCATCTTGACCTTTGCAGAGGAGACAGCAGCAGAGGCCAAGCCTAAAGTTTTTAATAGTCTCAGGAAACATCAGTGACTAGACTAGGAATGGGGCCATCCACCTGACTATCCCGGGAATCTGCCTGGGGCCTCCCCTCACAGGACAGCTGATAGGAACTCCAGGTTTCCAGCTGATCCCTGGACTGCATATGAGGATCTGTGCCCAACTCAGGCAGGAAAACATTGGGTCACTCTCAGAGGAGTAAGTCTGGGACAGGGAAACACACTCATCACTTTCCCTGACATCTGAATGGCACCTCTCCCTCAGGGGAGACCCAGAGGTCCAGACTCCTGATTCTGCCTAAGGCCTTTTCAGAAACAGACTTTTGAGTGATTAAGCTCGACAGCAGGCTGGCAGGTGAAGGCAGGCAGAGGTAGAGCCGGTAACCTCGGAAAGGTTGCTGACCCATCACTGGGCCCTGCACTGCTAATGGAACTGGCCTTAGAGTGCAGCATGGCCCCTCCTGCGAGCAGCCAAGTCCTATGAAGAAAGACACAAACTGTGGATCCCTGGAAGTTTCCAACAGGTTGCTGACAGCCAAAGAAGGGCAGTTCCTAACAGTGGTTAGCACGTGAGTACCTCCTTGGAAGCCCAGCATTGGCAGACTGAACAGCCTTGGTTATCAGAAGAGCAGGATGCAAAGGGACCTCCTAGGAGGCACTGAAGTCTGCTGAGATTAACGCCACTTTAATTTTTTTCTCTTTATTGATTATTATTTTAGTCTCTCTTTTTTCTTTTATAGATCTAATTTTCTCTTCCCTTTTCTTACTCTATTTTTCTTCATTCTCCTTTCTATTTGTTTTTCCTTTTCTTGATTTTTTGTCTATCTGCTTTCTCTATTTTTCTCCACATAATTTTTATTTCTCTTTTCTTTTAAACAATTTTCCTTCCCCTATTATTTATCCTTAATTTCTTTCTTTTTTAAAATATATTTTATTGATTTTTTACAGAGAGGAAGGGAGAGGGAGAGAAAGTTAGAAACATTGATGAGAGAGAAACATGGATCAGCTGCCCCTTGCACACCCCCTCTGGGGATGTGCCTGCAATCAAGGTACATGACCTTGGCTAGAATATCCACTGAGCCAAACCAGTTAGGGATATAATTTCTTTCTTTCATCTTTGCCTTTCATATTTCTTTTTCTTCCTCTTTTTCCCCCTCCTCTTTTCTTTTCTTCTTTTATTGTACTTTTTCTACTTTCAAATTCTCTCTTGTGGTTGCTTTGGGTGTTGTTGTAGGGGCTTTGTAAGTTTTTATTTTGTTTTGATCTGCCAGCACCTAGACAATAGATTGGATGATGTGTTTGGGAGTGAGCCTCACAGTCAGCCGACTTCAGAGGATATTCCTCCCACAAATGGGACAGCAGCATTCAGGACCCAATTATAATGGGAGACCCCAAACACACAAGTAACCCAGATCAGGGTATTTAAGAAACTGCACCCCTAGGTCCCATAAAATATTTACTACATAAGGCCACCCTGTGAAGACTGGGAGGATAGCAATTTATTTTAATACATAGAAAAAAATACAAAGGAACAAAAATGGGGAAACAAAATAAACAACCCCCAAATAAAAGAAAAGGAGGAAACTCCAGAAAGAGAGTTGAACAAAATGAAGGCAAGCAATTTATCAGATATAGAGTTCAAGGTAATGGTAATAAATACATAATAAACTTTGTGAGAATTTCAAGACACTTAGTGGGACTTACAAAGGTATAAAACAAGAAGTAGAAACTATAAATAAGACCCAGAGACTTATAAGCATGAACAGACTGGGAAGGCAGGGAAGGGTGGGTGGGAAGAGCTCAATCAACGAACTTGTATGCATATGTGCATAACCCATGGATACAGACAATGGGGTTTGAGGGCCTGGAAGGGGGAGGATGCTGGAAGAGGTTAATGGGGGGAAAAGAAAAATCTATGTAATACTTTCAACAATAAATATTTTTAAAAAAGAATCAGTTACTTGTGTGTTTGGGGTCTCCCATTATAATTGGGTCCTGAATGCTGCTGTCCCATTTGTGGGAGGCAGCTGATTGATGATTCTCTCTCATCGATGTTTCTAACTCTCTATCCCTCTCTCTAAAAAAAAAAAAAAAATCAATAAAATATATTTTAAAAAATACACGAGAAGGAATAAAAAGTAGGTTAAATGAGGCAGAAGATTGAATCATTGACTTGGAGAACAAGGTAGAAAAAACACATACTCATTTAGAGCAACAAAAAGAAAAAGAAAAAAACTATGCAGGAGGACAGTTTAAGGGAACTTTGGGACATGAGGAGTAACAACATTTGTATCATCGGGATCCCAGAAGGAGAAGAAAATGAGCAAGGATAGAGAACCAGGTTAAATAAATAATAATAGAAAACTTCCATAACTTGGTGAATGAAAAAGTCACACACATTCAGGAAGCACAGGGAGTTTTAATCAAGATGAATCCAAAGAGACTCATTCCAAGACACATCACAATCAAAATGTCAAACCTTAAAAACAAAGAATCTTAAAGGCAGTAAAAGAGAGAAAAAAGTTACCTACAAGGGAGTACCCAATAGAATGTCAGCTAATTTCTCAACAGAAGATATTGTCATGAAGTATTCAAAGTATTGAAAAACAAGGAACCCAAGGTAACTCTATCCAGCAAGGCTATCATTTAAAATTGAAGGGAAAATAAAAAGCTTCCCAGACCCCCCTCCCTCCCAAAAAGGCTGAAATAGTACATTACCACCAAACCAGCATTGCAAAAAATGTTAAAGGGAGTGCTTTAAGAAGAAGAAATTGAGAAGGGAACATAAGTAGAAAGGAAAAAATGGCATATATAATTACCTATCAATAATAACCTTAAATGTAAATGACATAGGGTGACTGAATGGATAAGAAAACGTGATCCATATATATGCTGTCTACAGGAGGCCCACTTCAGAACAAAAGACTGACACAGACTGAAAGTGAAAGGTTGGGGGGGGAAATTTTCCATGCAAATAAAAAGAAAAGAAAAAAAAAAGAAAAGAAGAAAAGCAGGGGTAAGACTTATATCTGATAAAATAGACTTCAAAGCAAAGGCCATAGAAAGAGACAAAGATGGCCATTACATGATACAAAAGGATATAACTCAGGTAAAAATATATGAACCCAATATAGGAGTACCTACATATATAAAAACCTTAAGGGAGACAAAGACAGGATTACAGTAATAGCAAGGGATTTTCACAGCCCACTGACATCACTGCATATATCTTCCAAAAAAAAATTAACAACAACAAAAACAGAGACCTTATATGACACACTATAACAGACAGATTTAATTGACATATACAGAACATTCCACTCCAAAGCTGCAGAATATACATCCTTCTCAAGTGCATATGGGACATTCTGAAAGATTGACCACATGCTAGGACAAAAATAAATCTCTACAAGTTCAAGAGTATTGAAATCATATCAAGCATCTTCTTGGATCACAATGGTATGAAACTAGAAATTAATCACAATAAATAAAAACACTCAAAAATATTCAAACACATGGAGGCTAAGTAGCATGTTATTAAACAATGAATGAGTTATCAATAAAATCAAGGAAGAAATTAAAAAAACTTCATTGAAACAAATGAAAATGAACACACAACAACCAAAAATCTATGAGACACAGCAAAAGCCGTCCTTAGAAAGAAGTTCATAGCATTACAGGCCTACCTCAAAAAAACAAGAAAAAGCTCTAATAAACAATTTAACACATCTACTAAACGAATTAGAAAGAGAACAACAAGAAAAGCTCAGAGTAAGTAGAAGAAAGGAAATCATAACTATCAGAGTGGAAATAAATGACATAGAAATTGAAAAAACAATAAAAAGATCAATGAATCAAAAAGGTGGTTCTTTGAAAAGATAAACAAAATTGATGAACCGTTAGCTAGACTCATCAAGAAACAAAGAGAGAGGACCCAAATAAATAAAATCAGAAAGAAAAGAGATGAAATAACAACTGTCACCACAGAAATACAAGACTCTAAGAAAATACTATGAACAACTCACGATGGACAAAATGGACATATTCCTAGAAAAATACAATCTTCCAAAACTGAACCAGAAAGAATAAAAAACCTGAGTAGGCTAATAACAACTAATGACATTGAAGCATTACTAAAAAGGTCCCAGCAAACAAAAGCCAGATTCACAGGGGAGTTTTACCAAGCCTTCAAAAAACAACCAACATCTATCCTCCTCAAACTTCCAAAAACTCAAGAGGCAGGAACACCTCCAAGCTCTTTTATGAGGCCAGCATTATTCTAATTCCAAAACCAGATAAAAACACTACAAAGAAAGAGAATTACTGGCCAATATCCCTGATGAGCATAGATGCTAAAATCCTCAACAAAATATTAGCAAATCGAATTCAGCAATATAATAAAAGATCATACACCATGACCAAGTGGGATTTATTCCAGGTATACGAGGCTGGTATAATATTCACAGGGCATAAAAAAATTGAAAGACAAAAATCACATGATCGTATCAATATACACAGAAAAAGCATACAACAAAATTCAGCATCCATTTTTGATAAAAACTGTCAGCAAAGTAGGAAACGGGGGATTATACCTCAACATAATAAAGGCCATATATGACAAACTTACAGCCAACATCATAGTTAATGGGCAAAAACTAAAACTATTTTCCCTAAGATCAGGGATTTTCTCTTTCACCACTCTTATTCAACATATCAATAGTACTGAAGTCTTAGCCATAGCATTGGGCAAGAAGAAGAAATAAAAGGTATCCAAATTGGAAAGAAAGGAGAAAAATTGTCATTATCTGCAGATGACATGACATACCCTAATGATGACATGATATAGCCTAAAGCAGTGTTTTTCAACCTTTTTGGGGCAAAGGCACACTTGTTTCATGAAAAAAATCACGAGGCACACCACCATTAGAAAATGTTAAAAAAAATTTAATTCTGTGCCTATATTGACTATATATAAAGTAATTCTCTTGAATAGGAATCAAATAAACACAAAGAAAGTATTTTATAATTACTTTATTATGAAATATTAAGTAAACAAAATAGTGAAAAATTATAAAATTCTTGTCTTGTCTGCACCTACGGCACACCAGGCAACATCTCGCGGAACACTAGTGTGCCTCGGAACAGCGGTTGAAAAACGCTGCCCTAAAGATGACATAGAAAACCCTAAGGACTATACTAAAACTACTAGATTTAATACATGAATTTGGCAATGTAGCAGGATACAAAATTAACACCCAGAAATCTATGGCTTTTTCATACACCAATAATGATCTCTTAGAAAGAAAAACTTAAAAAACAATCCCATTTACTATTAAAACAAAAAAATTAAGGTGATTAGGAATAAAGTGAACCAAGGATGTAAAAGACCTTTACTCGGAAAACTAAAGGACATGAAAAAAGAGATAGAAAAAGATTTAAAAAAAAAAAAGTGGGAGATAATGCCATATTTATGGATTAGTAAGAATTAACATCATTAACATGGTCATACTATCCAAAGCAATCTATAGATTCAATGCAAATCCTATTCAAATACCAATAGCATATTTCACAGAGCTGGAACAAATACTCCAAAAATTTATATGGAATTAAAAAAGACCCTGAATAGCAGCAGCAGTCTTGAGAAAGAACAAAGTTGGGGGGATCGCAATATCAAATATCAAAGCCACTGTAATAAAAACAGCCTCGCCCCTCCGAGGGCGGCCTGCCCGGTGGCTCGCGGAGGTTGCTACGTTATGGCCTGCTGGCGCCTTGGCAGGGGAACTCCTGAGTTACTCTCCCGAAGAGCCAAGGCCCGGGAGACTACCCTTCCCGTCCTTCCCCTTCCCCGCGCCCGGAGACGCAGGATCCCGCCTCCCTCCCGGCGCCGAGGCTGCGGCGCGGGCTCCCCGGTGCTTGTGGTCCTGGCCCGGGCGCTGCGAAGCGGCGCTGCCTGACCCGGCCCAAGGTCTCCTTTCCAGGCATCTTTCTGCCTGTTAGCGGCTTAAAGCCATCTGAAGAAGCCGTTGGTCCACGGGAAGTACAGGTTTCTGCTTCCAAAAAGATCCCGACTGAAGGGCGGCCCTGCAGAGCATTCCTGCCTGTGCTCCGAGACCCGCGGGTGGGAGACCCGGGGGTGGGACCCCGCCCCGCGCCCGCGGCTGGGGGGCTGCTGTGGGCGCCGCGCCCGCCCGCGCTTTGTTGAGTGAGATGCACTGCCCACTCGCCGCGCGCAGGATTGCAGATGGCCCCTGGCTACCAATGACAAAGGCGACAAATGTTTCCTTTCTTCTGAACCTGCTGGTTTTTTCAGACCCTCCCCCCACACACACACACCCCACTTCCTGCCTTTGTTTTATGAATGATTAGCTGAGATTAGAATTTCTTGCTCCCCTGAAAATAGACAGGCATTCCTGATCACCTGGCTGAAAGTTCTGATTGCAAAACAATCCCAACTGCAAACCACCCACCTTCCTCCGGTGGCAGCCTAAGGAAAGCCACCTGCCTGGATGGATGCTCTGGTCTTCATGTCTGTGATAACTGGGAAACATTCAAACGTGTGAAGAATTTCTGTGTGTTTATTTAGGCCAAACAGGTGACAACGGATTGAGAAAATGCTTCGAGAATGGCAGCTTTGCACCTTGTTTTGAAGCATAGTAACCTCCATCTTGTATAAAAACTCCTGTTGGAAATTCTCTGCTATTGTTATAGTCCCTTGTTCTGTAAACTGTTATTTTTAGCCAGTCTCTTATTTCATAAAATAACTTTTAGTTTAAATAATAGAAAAAGATAAAAACAACTACGTGACCTTACAAGATAGCCATCTAACATAATGGACTAAGCCGAAACCGGTTTGGCTCAGCGGTAGAGCGTTGGTCTGCAGACTGAAAGGTCCCAGGTTCGATTCTGGTCAAGGGCATGTACACTGGTTGCGGGCACATCCCCAGTGGAGGGTGTACAGGAGGCGGCTGGTCGATGTTTCTCTCTCATCAACGTTTCTAGCTCTCTATCTCTCTCCTTTCCTCTCTGTAAAAAATCAATAAAATATATTTTAAAAAATAAAAAATAAAATAAAATAATGGACTAATAACTCCCATATTCTTAAGCCAAATGTTTGTTCTTTATGTATCCAAGATTACAAGCTGTAACAATAACTCACACAGAACTCTGTAAAATCAGCAGACAAAGAGCCCAAGAGGTATAAATACGGAAAACTTTTCTGTGTCTTCACTCAGAGATTTGGAAGAAACACCTCCCTCTGGGCCGAATGCAATAAATGGCTCCTAATTAACAAAAACAAAAACAAGCCGAGACCGGTTTGGCTCAATGGATAGAGCGTCGGCTTGGGGACTGAGGGGTCCCGGGTTCGATTCCGGTCAAGGGCATGCACCTTGGTTGCGGGAATATCCCTGGTGGGGCTGTGTAAGAGGCAGCTGATCGATGACTCTCTCTCATCGATGTTTCTAACTCTCTATCTCTCTCCCTTCCTCTCTGTACAAAATCAATAAAATATATATATTTTTTAAAAAGCCTAGTACTTGCACAAGAACAGGCATATACATAAATGAAACAGAACAAAGAACCCAGAAATCAACCTAAGCCACTGTGATCAATTAATATTTGACAGTGGAGGCAAGAGAATACAATGGAGTAAAGATAGTCTCTGTAATAAATGGTGTTGGGAAAATTGGATAGGTACATGCAAAAAAAACAACAACAACAACAACAAAAAAAACCTAAACCATCAACTCACACCACACATAAGAATAAACTCAAAATGGATAAAATACTTAAGAATAAACTAAAAAAATATATAATACAAAGTCATGAAATCATAAAATCCTAGAAGAAAACATAGGTAATAAAATGTCAGACATCTCATGTAGCAGAATTTTCACAGATATATTGCCTAGGGGAGTGGTCGGCAAACTCATTAGTCAACAGAGCCAAATATCAACAGTACAACTATTGAAATTTCTTTTGAGAGCCGAAAACTGTACTTCTGTGCACGGGCCACGAAGTTTCAATTGGACTGTACGCGCATGGCATTTTGTGGAAGAGCCACACTCAAGGGACCAAAGAGCCGCATGTGGCTCACGAGCTACGGTTTGCCGACCACTGGCCTAGGGTAAGAGAAACAAAGAAAAAATAAACAAATGAGACTATATCAAACTAAAAAGCTTCTGTACAGCAAAGGAAACCAGCATCAAAATGAAAAAGAAACCCACTGCATAGAAGCACATATTTGCCAATGATACGTAAGGGGTTAATTTCCAAATATATAAAGTACTCACACAACTCAACAAAAGGAAGACAAACAATCCAATCTAAGGAAGACAGAAGACCTGAATTGACACATCTCCAAAGAGAACACACAAATGGCCAAGAGACATGTGAAAAAATGCTCAACATCACTAATCATCAGAGAGATGCAAATTAAAAGGACAATGAGGTACCACTTCACACCTGCCAGAATGATGATCATCAATAAGTCAACAAACAACAAATGCTGTCAAGGAGTTGGAGAAAAAGGAACAATCGTACACTGGGAATGTAGACTGGTACAACCACTATGGAAAACAGTGTGGAGTTTCCTCAAAATGTTAAAAATAGACCAGCCAGTGTTGCTCAGTGTCAGAGCATCAGCCTATGAACTGGGATGTCATTGTTTGGTTCCAGGTCAGGGCACACGCTGCGGTTGTGCTCTATCCCAAGGGGGGGGGAGGGGGGACACGCAGAAGGCAGCTGATTCGCTCTCATCATTGATATTTCTGTTTCTCTCTTCCTCTCCCTTCCTCTCTGAAATCAATAAAATATATTTTAAAAAGATTAAAAATAGAACTGCCATTTGACCCAGTGATCCCACTTCTAGGAATGTATTCTAAGAAGCCTGAAACACCAATCAGAAAGGAATATACATAACTGAAATATCATTGCTGACATATACACATAACAAACTGTTTGACATTGAAATTGGGTCTCAAAAGAATTGTTGGCCCAGAAAAACACTCACTACAGACTGATTCATTTGCCTTTCAGCATAACGATTATTGCTTATCTCATTTTCGGTTCTTAAAAGTGTATTTCCAGTAGCACATGATCTCACTCATCTGGGGGAAATGGTGAACAACATAGACTGATGAACGAGAACAGAACCAGAGATAAGGAGCCATGGGTCAGACTGTTGGGCCTCAGAGGGAGGGTGGGGATAAAAGGGAGAGATCAACCAAAGGGCTTGTGTTCACACATATGAGCCTAACGAGTGGTCAAGAACAATAGGGGTGTGGGGGCATGAGTGGGGAGGGGTGAGGGATGGGATTGGGGGGATGAGGACAAATATGTGATACCTTAATCAATAAAGAAATTTTTAAAAAAAATGAATAAAAAGAAAGGAATATATGAACTTCTATGTTTGTAGCAGCACAGTTTACAGTAGCTAAGATTTGGGAACAGCCCAAGTGCCCATCAGCAGATGATTGGATAAAAAGGCTGTGGTACATTTATACCATGGAATACTAGGCAGCTATATAAAAAGAAGAGTATCTTACCCTGGAGACAGCATGGAGGGACTTGGAGAGTATTATGCTAAGTGAAATAAGCCAGTCAGAGAAAGACAATTATCACATGATCTAATGAACAAAATAAGCTGACAAACAAAATAGAAATAGAGTCATTAAAGTATTTCATAGGGAAGCCTGTGGGTGGAAGTGAGGAGGGATGGGAGGAGATCAACCAAAGAACTTGTATGCATATATGCATAACCCATGGATACAGACAATGTGTGGTGAAGGCCTGGGGAGGGAATAGTAATACTTTCAACAATAAAGATAAAGTGCAAAAAAACCAAAAATAAAATGAGGGCAAAGTAGACTGATAAATCAGTGCCTCATTCTGTAATTTTGAGGATGAGCAGAACCTACTCTTCTCTTTGCGAGCCTTCAGTGTTGAGCAGAGGAAAGGGGGACAGGGAAGAGAGTGGATTAACCACACCTTCTTGCTCCTACAGAGAATGGGCTTTGCCCATTGGCATAGCAAGAGAATTGGAGGGGAGAGATCAAACCTGACAAGTGGAGGCAAGGACCTCCAGGGAAGTCAGAACTGGTGAATACAAGAGGGAATTGGTGGAGAGACTGAGGAAGGTAGAAAAATTCAGAGGTTTCTCAAGGCAGCTGGCCTTCAAGGAGCTCTTAGGCAGCTTGGACTGCAAAAGGAACTTGGCAGGGTCACTCTTGAGAATAGCTGTAACGGGTTGGCTTCCTCTTTTCGCATTCTCAAGAGATGCAAATAAGATGAGAATTTGGTGTGGGGACTTTTAGCTATTGCATAAGGCTTCTCATAACGGGACTCAAGCATGTAAGATTATACAGCACTTCCTACACTGAGCTATCTGAGGCTCAAATAAGCAGATGGCCAAGGCCCAAGGTGACTTGGCTAGGAAAGCAGAAGAGGCAGAGCCAGTGGGCTCTTTGAAACAAGCTAACAGACTTTTCAACCTGCTGATTTGATCATGAAATTACCTTGACTCCTGTCCCTTTTCCTTAAGCCCCATCCATGAGGCCAGCCCACATCTCTGTCCGACTCTGATTCCACAGACCAGAATTAGCTCACTGATTCTTTGAAATAATCAAGACATTTTTATTGTGCAACTCTTTGCTTGTTACATGTTTGTTCACACTGGTGTATGTCTCAGACCACCAACCCCTGACACAGAGAGGAGAAGTCAGTGCCAGATAGTTCCTCTTTCTGCCTCATTTCTGTCCCTTCCTTTGGACTTTGCTTCAGATATATTAGGCTTAAGATTAGTGAGTAGGGCTCTCAGAGTGGGGCAGGAGGGTGGGGTGTTAAGGGGATGGGGAGGGGAAAAGGAAAAGCTAGCGACAGCTGACCTCCCCAGGGACACAGACAGCTGGGGTGGGTGTTGGAGGGGTTGGGTGGTGGCAGATGGTTGGGGAGGGGCAGAGGATTTGTACAGTGCAGGCTAGGTGTTCAGATGATTTTCTGGGAGGGAAGGAGAGTGGGAAGGATAGGGCCAGGCCTTTGGGATGGTTGAGGTTACCAATGCTGAGAGGGAAGACTGTCTCTGGGCCATGCCCAAAGTTCTCTGTATGACTGGGATGCAGTAATTGTACACGAGTATGTACGTGTGTGTGTGTGTGTGTGTGTGTGTGTGTGTGTGTGTGTGCACGCGCGCGCGCATGTGTGTATGTATGTAAGGAGAGGTTGTGTAACTTCTCGATTGAGCAACAGGGACTGCAGGGGCCATGACTATCCCGACAGCCCTTAGGCACCTCCACCTCAGCCAATTTGATGCATTAGTGCTTTAGAGTCACGTACTCCACTCCTTCCTGTCTCAGAGGCCGCTCCGCAACCCCAAGATGAACCAGCTCCGAGTAATGTATCCCATCGTCTTCTGGAGCATCTGGAATCACGTTCTCATAGTCGCCCTGAGAAAGCCACATCATGGTCAGAAAGCCACATGCCTGACCTACAGTTTTCTCTTGTTGACTCCATGGCGGGGGAGGGGGTGGGGAGAGCCTCTAGAGCACGTGTGTCAAACACAAGGCCCGCGGGCCAAATCCGTCCCGCCAGGCCTTGCAATGTGGCCCGCACCGCGCTGTCATCACTGCACTCCGCTGTGTTTCCATCACAATGACAGTTTACGACTGTTCAGTAAATCATTCGGCCCTCGATTTAGGCTGGATTTTAGATTTTGGTCCCTTCTCTGATTGAGTTCGACACCCCTACTCTAGAGCCTAAGCAGGAGCACTCTTGTTCAGAAATCAGCTGCTGTTGGTATCTCAGAGTGGGAGGGGCCTGCCCCATGCCTGAGCCACCTCCCCTCACCTAGCCTTGACACCGCTGAGACCAAGCCTCCCCACCTGGGGCTCACAGCGGGGCCAGGCCCTCCAGTCCCTCCTTCCACACCCTGCCCTCTTACCACTTGCCGCTTCTGCACCACGGAGTAAGTGACCGTGTTGTCCCTGTTTAGGGAAGGTCTGTGCACCTCTGGGGTCCCTGCATCCCTGAGAGGGAAGGCAGATAGATAACCACAAATGAAACATTTCTCATGAATTCTGCCCTTTCTTTTAACTTCCCTAGACTCCAAGAGCACTCCAGCCTCTCAGTCCTTTCTGTGTACACCTAATGCTCACAGCAGGAGCTGATTTGTCAAATGAGTAAGTACCACAGTCTTAACCTTGGTGACAGAGACGGACTCTGGGCATATGTTCTCCTGACTTGAAGGAGCAGGTCCAATTCCTGAGACCATTACTTACCAAAGGGGGTGGGTTGTCATGGAGCTGGAATGAGGAAATGGGAGCATAGTGGTGCCTGGCATAGGCTTGGGCAAAGATGGCAGGTGGGGCATGGGCTTTTCCTCCCAAAACCCTCCCAGGATGCAGATGTCACCCTCCCCGGTCCCCTCAGTACCCAATCCTGGGTGTGTCAGTCTCGCCAGCAGGAAAGCGCAGCATCGCATAGCTGATAGAATCTTCCATCACCGGATTGTAGCAGCCCAGGGACTGGAGGCCTTCAGGGAGGGGGGCTCTTCTAATCTGCATGAGGGACAGGGTTTCAGCTCTCACCCCTCCTTTCCCCACCGCAGTTCCCTTCCCAGGAGGTTGACAGCCCATGCTTCTCCAGAGTCCTCTTCATCGCCCCCCTTCATTTTGCTTCTTTGCTTGACTTAAGGTCTGCTTGCACTTTGTCTTTCTTCCATCCTACCTTGTTATTCCTCACAAAGAAGCTCTGCCCACTGGAATTTTCCTGAGGCCCTTGCTGGCTCTGAATCCTCTTCCAGCTAAGAAATAAAACACGCTCAGTGAGGAGCAAGGTGGGGAAGGCCCTGTGGAATGGGTGAGCTGAACCTATAGGACTGAGTAAGGAGTTATTCCCTGGAATGGGCTGAGGGACAGAGGGAAAGCTGAAGGAAGAGAAAGGGAGGGCAGTGAGAGGAGCTCACCTTCGCTGAAACTTGACTCCCAAGAATGCCAGGAAGAGGATGACCAGGCACAGCCCCAGTCCCAGGGCCACTCGCCGGCTGATGGTCTGCAGGCTATCTGATGGGGAAAGGAGGACCCTCCATTGAGGACAGTGTCTCAGTCAGATACCAACCTACTCTGCCCTGGACATCTGCTTGGAGGGCATCCTCATCTTTTCTTGGTAGAGCCCTGTCCTTTGTCCTGTGTGACCTCCACCAGTGAGGACACAGTGCAAAGAGAGGGAAGCTAGGCCCCTCTAGGCCTGCCATTGGGAGGACCTGCTTTGTGACAGGCAGGAGCACACACAAAGCACTAACCCTCATAAAGTACAACTTCTTCAGAGAGCACTTGGCCATTCTACTAGAACTTCACAGAATTGTCCTTGGACCCAGCAATTTCATGTAGAACTTTGTCCTGCAACTATCCTTGCAGGGGTGCCCAAGCAAGAGACTTGCACACGAGTGAGAAGGGCACTGAGCAGCATTCACACACTGGAATACGGCATAGCCTTCAGGAAAAGAGACAGGTCTCCAGGGCGCCCACCAAGTGGAAACCAGGGAACATGTGTTTAGACGGTGTTACATTTCAAAGTAACACACTCAGGCTACTTCCCTTTAGTGTGCAGTTTTGCAGGCAATGGTCCTCTAAATTTAAAAACATAGCTCCAATTATAAATCTGAAAAAAAGCATAATAAATAAATACAATATTTTCCCTATGTTTCCACACACCCTCTGTATGCACTCTCCAGGTGGTGTTATTAGATTAGGGGGGAGGGTAGAGGGGAGATTCAGGGCAAAGTGTGAGCCCTGCTACTCTTTGTGAAAGGAAGGCTGTGTAGACACAGATGGATAGATGCACACTGTGCACATACAGGATCCTCTGAGGAGACGTAAACCGCTGCCAACAGTGAATGAAGGCTTTGAAGGAGAGAGCAGAGTTCTCAGGGAGCAAGAAAGGAGAGGTATTTCCACTCTGTACCCTTTCATGCTGTTTTAGTCTTTTACCATCTACTTTATGGTCTTAAAAAAACACTAAGGATGAGACAGAAAGAGACAGAGAGAGGGACCCCGTAGGAGCTCAGGATGTCTGAAAGGTGGAAGCAGCCTGCCCGGGGAATGCTCCTGGAGAGAGCCAGGAGAGACCAAGCGGGAGGAGGGAGGCCATGGAGCTGTGTGCAGGGGGAGGGCCTTTGAGCACATGGGTGGGGCTGGCCTGGCAGGATAGGGAGGGAGAGGAGAGGAAAGATGGGGTAGGTAGTCTGGAATGCACAGTCTCAGGGCAACAACTACAGGAGTGGCCAAGGCCAGAGAAGAAGAGGGAAGGGCCTTACAATAGACAGTGAGGGTACTGGGGGGCGACCGGTCCACACCCAGTTTGTTGAACCCCTGGCACCAATAGGCGCCTGAGTGCTGGACCTTCACAGGATCCAGTCTCAGCATCCGATGATTATGGTGGAGGTTCTGGTTATCCCAGTCAAACCAGTTATATTGGTAGATGGGAGGGTTGGCATCACTCTCACATGTCAGGACTGCCTTCTTCCCCTCCATCACTCTGTCTTTGGGGCTGATGGACACCCATAGCTTCCTAGGTGCATCTGTAAGAAGAAGTTACATCAGGACCCAGGTCGCCAGTTACCTGCCCTTGTCTGCTCTTAGGTCCAGGCCCAGCTACTCACACTGCACTGGGAGCACCAAGGCCTTGGATGTGCTCTGTCCTATGGAGTTACTGGCCACACAGCTGTAACTTCCAGCGTCTTCTGGGGAGATGGAGCCAAAGCTCAGTTCTCTTCCCTCCCTCAGAAAGATCCCATTCTTCTTCCAGAAGAAGTGAACATCTGTGGGACGGCTGCTTGAGAAGTTACACCGGAGGAGGACTACGTGTCCGGAGTGAATCTCAGAATGAGGGCTAATCAGCAGGACCTTGACATCTCTGGGGGCATCTGGAGAGCAAGGGCCTCAGTCTGACTTCTTGGGTCCCATTTTCCCTTCCTGTCCCCAGGAGCTCCTCTCCCCTTGGTGCTGAGGTCTGACTCGTATCTCCTCAATTCTCTGTAAAGATTCTGGTTCAGGCTTCAGCCTCCTCACCCTTAGAACCACATCTCCCACCCAAGCCACCTCCCCGAGGCCCCTGCCCGGGTCACTCACATTGGACCTGCAGGTTGACAGGGCGAGCCCACGAACACCACTGGTTACAGGCTGCGCAGGTGAATGGCTCGGCATTCCAGGCAACTTTTTGAATCCTTAGCACCCCAGGTACTAGCTCTTTCCAGGAGCCACGGGGTTTCCATTCATATCTGGTAACACTGGGGTTACTGGAAGTATAGTTACAGGACAGGGTCACATTGTCTCCTTCTCGAATTTGTGTGGAGTTTTGAATCACCATGGTTACCTCCTTGGGGGAATCTGGGAGGAAATGAGAGAAATGGGTGAAGAAAAGTCAGTGGTCATAATACCTGTTCCTTCCGGCATTCACATAGTTCCTAAACTAACCACAGGAAGGTTTGAACTTCCTTCTGGCATCTGTGTGAGGACAGAAACCCTGCCCTTCTTGTCTGGCCTGGCTGCGGTTAGAGGCAGGTTGGAGCAGCAGTTAGGAGCACAGCTCTGACAGAGAACATGTGGTGCTGTTTGTGGGTCTTTGCAAGGGTCTGCACACACAGCTGGGTGGCTGTAGCATGAGTGTTAGTAACAATAATAGCAATAATCATCATCATCATCATCATCATCATCACGGCTCTGAAGCTGCCGGCTCTACCATTTAGAACTGTGTGACCAGTTACTCATCTGCCAAATGAGGTTCTAAGAATATCTAACCTCATGGGATTGTTGCCAAGACAAAATAAGATGATGTCCTTAAAGCAGTGTGGTGTTTGTAAACACTTAATAAGCCACTGCTGCTATCACATATTAGGCGATATATCTAGATTAGGGGTGTCAAACTCAATCAGAGAAGGGGCCAAAATCTAAAATCTAGCCTAAATCGCGGGCCGAATGGTTTACTGAACAGTCATAAACTGTCATTGTGATGGAAACGCAGCGGAGTGCAGTGATGACAGCGCGGTGCGGGCCACATTGCAAGGCCTGGCGGGACGGATTTGGCCCGCGGGCCTTGTGTTTGACACATGTGATCTAGATGTTCAAGATTTGGGCATTCCCATCAGTGTATTTGGTCCAGATGATAATGTTCCAGGGTCCAAGAAACTATTAAATTCTCTTTGTCCTGGGCTTGATTCAATGACAAGATTCACTGTGTTAAACAGGGTCTGATGATGTAGAGGTAGTGACACATTTTTCCCCAGTTCTCCTCGAACACTTCAGAACCCCCTCTGGGACACAGCCACTGCTTAGTGATGCCAAGTCTCTGTGTCCCTCAAGGGGCCCTGGCATCGAGAAGTTTATTCATTCAATAATCTATTGAGCACCTACCACCAGCCAGGCCTTGTTCTGGTGCTGAGAATACAGCTGTGAACAACAGCAGAACACCCAGGAGCTTACATGTCAGGAGGGCCTGGCTTCTGCTTGCTGTTCATTCTAGGACCCAGGAATGCCATACACTCATCTGCTTCCTCCTCCACCCACATCCATCTTTTCCCTCTAGGACCCAGAGGCTCTGACTACTCACATTGGACATCCAATTCAGCATACTGGTCAATTCGTCCACGACCAAGACTGTTTTCTGCCAAGCAGGAATAACTCCCAGCATGCTTGTGGAGGACCTGTAAGATCTGAAAGGTCTTATCTGTTCCTCTCCATACTTCAATGTTATTGTGATACCAGGTATAATTGGTTGGAGGAGGATTGGCCTGTGATATACAAGTCAGATTTACTGTACTTTCCTCCTTAGCTGGCGAGGAGAAGATCTGAACCCTGGAAGGTTCTGGAACATCTGGAAAAAGGGGAAGAGGCAAGAGGTGGAGTTGAGCAGAGGTCTCTGCTGCTGGCCTCTTAAGGGCCTTGGTTCTACCCCACTAACTCCCTGCCTGCCCTTCCACAGCTCCCAGGAGGCTCACAGAGCACTTGGAGGACCGCTTCTGATGCTGATGTGCCCCAATAATTGCTGGCATCACAACGATACTTTCCACTCATCTGTTTGGTCACTTTAGGCAGAGTTAGATTGAGAGTCTTCTGCTCCCTTTGCAGTGTCTCCTGCTCTCTCATGAGGATTCCATCCTTGAACCAGGAAAGAGTCTGGTACTCTGGGTTGCTGCTGATGACCTTGCACATCATGGTCACAGGATCACCCTCTGTTACAGTGGCTTCTTTGGGAAAGACCTCCAACTTTGGTTTGTCTGGAGGAGCAGAGGGACAGTGAGGGAGGAGACAGGGAATTCTTAGAGAGGGTAAAGTAGCAAGAAGTTTCCAGGCCCTTCTTCTGATAAAACAGTGGCCTGCGTATAGCATGTGGGGGATGCAGCCCCTCACTGTTACCCTTGTCAACAAGTATGGGCTGGCAATCATCACAGCCTCCTAACTCCTGTCTCTGTTCCTCCCACCCCCAGTCCCTGCAGGTCTGGTTTCCACCAGTAACCAGCAGCATTCCTAACACTGTCAAGCAGACCTTGTCACTCCTTTGTTTGAAACCATTCTGTGGAGTCCACATGTAGAATAAAATCTAAAACCTGACTGCTGCCTACAAGCTCAAGTGCCCTGGTCCCTCTCAACCATCCTTTCCTACACTGGGCCCCTCAGACACTGTGCTGGGGCTCTGTGGCCCTTGTTTGCCACAGATACACTAGATTCCTTCTTCAAAATTTTCTCCTCATTCTTTCCTCTTCCTGGAATCTTCTCAAAAATATCTGCCTGCTTCAGTCCCTCCCTTCAGTCAAGCCTCAGCACAAGTTCACCTGAGTCACAGAAGTCTTCCTCTTTCCGAGCTCTGCTTTAGTTTGTTCTTAGTACACTTAGCACTCCTACTGTTTTGGTCTTTATTTCCTTGTTGATCTCTTTTTGCTTGCCTTTCCCATTCTAATGCTATCTCCATATGGGCAAGCATTTTGCTCTCTGCTATCTCCCCAGCAGCCGTAATAAGGCCTTGCACCTAGTTTTGCAACAAATATCTATCTATGAATAATGTAATAAATAAATAAATAAATAAATCCCTCCTCCCCAAAGAAGAACAATAAAACCTAACCTAATGATCATGTCATGGCTTAAGGATAGATTAAAATATTTTATTCTGACCAGGGATGGGAAACATCCATCTCACAGGCTGTATAAGGCCCATGAAATCCTTTGGTCTGGCCCTGCCAAGGCATTAGGGGTGAGTTAATCAAACGATCAAATATAGCTGCTAATTTTTAAGTTGATAATTTTGTATGGCCGACAAATGATGTTAAAAATATCCAAATGGCCCTGGGCAGATAAATGGTTCCCTACTCCTATAAGCAGATGCTGAAATGAGTCAGTTTCCAGATATACTGACCACAGGGATGGTGGAGGAGGGAATCCAGCTCAGTTGGACCACTCCCAGCTCTGGGGCCCACAGACTGATTATGCTTCCTTCTGTGAAGGCTCTGCTACCCTGGGTGCTCACTGAGAGGTTGGAAGGAGAGGACAAGTCCCTCATCCTCCCCATAGGAGCATTGGAGAGACTCACGCTTCACATCTAGCCACACTGTTTTCTGAGAGAGCAGACTGTCTTCTACGTCATTCCAGACCTGGCAGGTCAGATTCTTGCCATGGTGAGTCCATTGTGGCTGGAAGGTGAGCTTGCTCTGGGTGAAGATAGTCTGGGTGGTCAGGGAAGTCAAGAGGACAGGGGAAAGTTGAAATGACCCTTGCAGGGACCACTGCAATTTGATCTGGTGTGTAAAGCAGGCAAAATTCAGCAAGCAAGTCAGAGTGACTTCCTGTGACTCCCACATTTCTGGAGGGACCTCAATGCGAGGTGGAGGAGCGGTCTCTGCAAAAGAGAAAAGACCATGGTGGCAGCCTGGAGAACTGAGGACTGCTGCGTACCAGCCCCTCACACCTGGCTTTAGACGCTCTGGCCCAAATAGCCTTACTAGTCCATCCACTTCTCTCCAGGCCTGCCTTTCTCTGCTTTGAATCACTTTTGTTCAGAGAAAGCATCCTCTGAAATGTCTTGTGAACCTCCTTAGGAATTACATGTCATATTTTGTACTTATTTTATTCTCACTCCCAAATGCTTGCTTTCTAAATGTTTTCAATAAATAAACAAACAAACAAATAAATAAATGTTTTCAAGATCGCTCTCCCACCACTGCTAAGTGAATTTCACCAGTTTAGTTCAACATGCATTTCTTAGTTTTGACAACAAACTGCACTGTCTAATGACCTCACTATTGGAGGCACCACTAACAGCACTCCTTTAAGAGGTTCCTCGAGTAGATCAGGATTGTGGACAGCCAATCCTGGCTCTCCTGGGGCCTGGGTACCCTCAAACGGCAGGGTCTGAAGCTACATCTTACTTCAAACATAGAGCTGCCTAGTCCCCCCACCAAAGACAGCCTATAAAATGGAGTGAGCACATGCCTGAGGGGAAGGCCTCAGATCTGTTTCATCTGCCCCTACACGTGTCATTTAGCTATGAAGGGACAGTTAAAATTAACCACCAACATTGCAAGATTTTAACTTAACACATTGCAAGATTTTACTTAAAAATCGAGAGTTTTCTCTTGAAAAATAAGGTCACCTGGCATCCAAATTTCAGAATGGGCATGTTCCGATTTGACCATAGCCCCATTGTCTTGTGCTGCTGAGTCACTCACTGGCACCCCTGCCTGGCCTTTGTAGGCCACCTGGTTTTTGGTTTCCCACTTCCCTCCTTCCCTTGCCCAAGGTAAAGGACACCATCCCCAGGGTCTTACTGGAGACGTTGAGGACTATATTCTCCATCCATCTTTCATTCTTCGCTGTCATCAGCAGCCCCAGCTGACCGCTGTCTTGGGCTTTTACAGGGTCGATGTGAAGGGTGCAGTTGGATTTCTCATCTCCCAGGAATTTCACTCTTTCCTGAGAGACACGCACCTGTGACTTTATCTTCTCATAGAGGATTGTCCCATTGTAGTTCTTGGTCTTATCGTCATACACATAATTGTGGTACACAGTCAGGTTTTCCAGGACCATTCCTGGGATTACGCAGTGGCAGGGAATCCAGACACAGGCTCCCTCCCAGGCATAGAGGATGGCCGGGTGCTCAACTTTCCATAGGTGTGAGTTAGAAGAAGCTAAGTATTCTGAAACCCCCACAAGATCAGAAAGCATTATTGAGGGGCATGGAGAGCTTTCAAAGGAGTAAAGAACCCCCTCTGAAGAGAGAGGGAGACACACACACACACACACACACACACACACACACACACACACAGCAAGACACAAAGCCTACCCCACAATTACTCTTCTCTGTGCCACATCTTTCCTCCTCCTCCAGCTCCACAGTCACCCCAGAACCCAAGCACCACCCCAGACCACAGTCCTTACCGAGGAGCAGAAACAAGGGGCCTAGGAGATGCATGGTGTTGTGTCTAGGCAGGAGCCTAGGAAGGGAGCCTGGAGCAGAAAGAGAATGTCTTTGAGCCACCTGGTCACTTACTTCTTCTAAACGACTTTTCTTGCTCTTCTACTGAGTTCTGATCCCTTGTTCCTGATCCTGGAATCTTATGTCTGACTGCATAGAGGGATGTGGAATTCTGGAGGCACATTGGGCTTCTTTGATATGCCATGCCTCTCTCAATCTCTCTTCCCAGCACTCCTTCCTTTTTTTCATCCATCTACCCACTCATCCATACATGCCTCCATCTACCATCCATGATTGTATAAACTTCCTGCCCAGCTCTCAGTCTTTGAGTAACACCAGATGACTGAGCACTGCAAGTGCCAGGCTATAGGGAACTTGGAGCTCACTTTGGGGCAACTAGTGAAGGGTTTACATAGGGAAGAGACATGACCTAATAATTATAATAAGTATGATGTTATTAGGAGAGCATTTAAAGGGGTCTGAGAAGACTTAGAAGTCCAGGGGTTCCTCTCAGATGCTCCAGGCGCTGTAGGAAACATAAATCAACCAGGTGATCCTGGGTCTAGCCAATTGTGGCCAAGTGGGAATGTGAGCTCAGCACCGCCTGATCTTCACTGTTTCAAGAGAAGCCAAATTGCCATGTGAAATATCCTGCTTTAAAAAAACACAACATAAACAAGCAGCCTGTCTGTGCACCACAGACAGCCTAAAGACTGCCAGTGTTCAACTTCTCTCTTTCTCTCTCTCCCTCTTTCTATCTCTCTCCTTCTTTCCAGTGAGCTGGCCACCACATCACTATATTTTTACAAAGTTACATTTACATAAAGTTAAATTTAAGTCTCAATTTGCATGGCAGTGTCATCCCTGGGGAGTCAGGCAAGATGTGTCCACAGAGTGTGTCTCCTTTCTCAGCACAGATCTGTGCCCCTCCCACCCGCCGAGACAACATTTCCCACACATCAGTGTCCGCCCCACCCCCACCCCCCAGCTGTGTGGCTTCTGCCAAAGGCTGTTGGGTATCCAGTACCTGGTGTGGGAAAAGCTAAGCTGCTTGCTGAAAACATGAAGAGGTCTGTCCCCAGGTGTAGTGACTATGCTGGCTTGGCCCAGGCAGGGATAGGGGAAGGCACTAATAGTGTTACACACACACACACACACACACACACACACACACACACACACAAACACAAGTCTTCAAGGTCACATCCATTTGAGAGAAGCTGGGTTTAAAAAGTTAAATAAGACTCTTTACTGCAGGACTTTCAAACTCTTCAATTTATGGGAGTGGGGTGAGGAGGGGAGGGGAGAGTGACATACATCTCCCACATGGAGTTAGGGTACATACTTCTTTAGCCATAGGGACTACTTTACATTTTTTCACGAAAAACTTGGCAGGGTCAGTGTTTTTAGAAATGTACTTTGGATCCTCTTTGAGTTTCCACAAGGTCTATGGCAAGGGCCAAATTCCATGCAAAGATTAGCCTTCAGCAGCTGGGCCACTGTGCCAGCAGCCAGCATCCACCCTCTCACCGAGAACTGGCTTAATAATTCCAAGATGAATGGGAGAGGGGCTGTGTGCTTACCTGAAGGAGCTCCAGAAAGTCTCCTGGACACAAGAAGTGGGCTCCAGGCCTGGAATTGAAAGGCTGCTAAAGCATGGTGGAGCGTGGAGGCTACAGACAGTAGGCAATAGGCACAAAGACTCAGGACAAGGCTACACTGTTCAGGACCTCAGAGTCAGCCTCCCTGAGTTCATTCTTCCCTCTTGGACATCCAGTGACCATCCTATTCTCAGAAGGCTCACCAAGCCCAGCAGGGGAGATGCTCAAAGATAGGCCTCTACAACCTGCTATAACACACAAGAGAGGGAGGGTGGGGTACCCATTGTAACCCCAAGAACTGTGCCTGGAATACAGTAGCTGCTCCATCTTGGTTTTTTGAAAGCAAAAAAACACAAGCCACCAAAACAAAAATAGTTTTTACCTATTTCCTGGTGTCTTCTCTCTTCAGAGACCCTGGCAGCATCTGAGAGTGAAAGGAGAAGCACAGCGAAGTCTTCAGTAACTAATTTTCACCCTCTTTGGCCACACCTCCTGCCTCTCCCTGGCTCTGAAGATGACCAAGGGGAGTGGGGAGAAGAGGCAATGAGGGGGATATGGGCTTAGCGTCAGTTCAGAAGGAACACTCTGTGGTCAGGTTTTTTTTCTCAGTGTATGGAGTTTCTACATCAGATGAGTATCAGAGTGAGCTCCTTCACAAGTGCCCCTTTATCCAGCTCTTAGGAAATGACAATGACTCAATCCAAGCAGATTAGAACTGTCGACCTGCTGCAAAAGGCACAGGTCAGCTTGAAAGTATTTGTTGTTTAGTTTCACTGTCAGTGAAAAGTACAGGATCCGACCAGAGACATTTGATGTCTCAGGAGCCTCCAAGGGTTGAGAAAGAGCTCACAGATATAAGAAAGAAGATAACTTATGTGAACTATTATTGCATGGGCAAGTCTTGGAACTAAAACCTCACCACTTTTATCAGGTGTCTAGGCTGTGAGTATTGAGACCACAACTGGACAATAAGCAAAGCCATGCAAGTTCTACAGATGATAAGGGAAGCTTCTGAGAAATCTTCACTCTGGCACCAATATACTCTAATGACTGCTGGGCATTAGGAATAGAAAGAGGGAAGAACAAGGTCTTCAAAAAGCAGTGATGTTCTGGGAGGTTCTAGGCCCCTTGATTGTACCATCTTTGCTGCAAGAATTTTTGCCACAAATGTTTTTGCCATATAATTAACCATAAGGCAATTTTTCCATAAAAAAGGTAAAACAATGAAAAATAAAATAGAGTGCTCTCCCTCCCAGGAGCATGCCTATGCCTTTCCCTCCCCCACTCCACCCCAATCGGGGCCACCACATTACTATAAGCTTCCTCACTCCCAAGCTCCAACGGCCCTTCCTTTACCACTAGAACTTGTTTGCTATGCCCATTTTTTTCTAGGATTACTTTTTCTACCTCTGTAATTTACCCAATAAATGTCACTTACAGTTAAAAAGAAAATAGAAACATTAAAAATAAAATCCTATATAATTAAAGTGCAGTATGCAAATTGTCCCCTCAACCAGGAGTTCATCTGGGAGTTCAATCAGGGTGTGGGGCCGTCTGGGGGAAGGCAGGGAGGCCCTGACTGGCGGTGGTGACAGGAGGCCCCAGCCGTTGGTGGTGGCAGGTAGCCAGCCGGGGGCAGGGAGGGAGTACCCAGCCAGCAGCCAGCAGCCATGAGGGAGCCTACCAGTACACGAATTTCATGCACTAGGCTTTTAGTTAAACATAAGAAGATTTTATTGAGAAATACAAAATATTTGAATATATTTAAAATGTGTGTAGATTCATAGCAATATTGTACAAATAACTGACGTTATTTTGTACCTAAGCACTTGTCTTTGTTCATAAGAAATGTGGGTTCAACTCTGTGCCCTCAAAGAGGGTCCTCGACCTCTTTTTCCCTCCTAATGTAGTGTGTTTCAAAACAAGAAACCAACTATTGTGGCAAATCATTACCTAGAATTAATGCTAACATTTTTTTAAATATAGTTTATTGATTTTTTACAGAGAGGAGGAGAGAGGGACAGAGAGCAGAAACGTCGATGAGAAAGAAACATCGACCAGCAGCCTTCTGCACACCCTCCACCGGGGATGTGCCCGCAACCAATGTACATGCCCTTGACCAGAATCGAACCTGGGACCTCTCAGTCCGCAGACTGATGCTCTACCACTGAGCCAAACTGATTTTGGCAAAATGCTAACTATTTTAAGACCAACACCATGTCTTCTCATCACTGTACAGACCACTGTGAGGACTAGCTAAGACTTATTTATAATACAAAAATGTGAGTAACTGAAAACTTTGTCAATGGAGAAATGAAACCAAACAAAAATAAAAACACCAAACTGTCTATTTTTTTTTTTTTACAGTGGTTGATAAAGAAACGAAACACCACCAACTTACACTACACACAAAAATAAACTCAAAATGGGTACAGGACTTAAACATAATACAGGAAACCATAAAAATACTAGAGGAATCCACAGGCAGCAAAATCTCAGACATATGCCGAAAGAATTTCTTCACTGATACTGCTCCTAGGACAATGGAAGCTAAAGAGAAAATAAACAAATGGGACTACATCAAAATAAAAAGCTTTTTCACAGCAAAAGAAACCATCAACAAAACAACAAGAAAGTCCACTGTATGGGAGAACATATTTGCAAATGTTATCACTGATAAAGGTTTAATCTCCAACATCTACAGGGAACGTATACAACTTAATAAAAGGAAGATAAATGGCCGGGACCGGTTTGGCTTAGTGGATAGAGCATTGGCCTGCGGACTGAAAGGTCCCAGGTTTAATTCCAGTCAAGGGCATGTACCTTGGTTGTGGGTACATCCCCAGTGGGCAGTGTGCAAGAGGCAACTGATCGATGTTTCTCCCTCATTGATGTTTCTAACTCTCTATCCCTCTCTCTTCCTCTCTGTAAAAAATCAATAAAATATATATTTTAAAAAAAAAAAGGAAGATAAATGATCTAATAAAAAAAAAAAGGACAATGAAGAACTTCATCAGGGAAGAAATCAAGATGGCAGCATAGGTAAACACCTAAACTGCTGCCTTGCACAACAGTTTCAAAACTACAACTAAAAGACAAAAAGGACAGCATCCAGAACCACAGGAAAGCCGGCTGAGTGGAAATTCTACAACTAGTAGGAAAGAGGAAAGCACATGGAGAGTCAGAGTAACTGCAAAGGACTGAGGTACGGAGACATGCACGCAGAGAGGAAGGGCTGCTGAGTGCCTAGATGTCGTTCTCTGGTAGGAGAGGGAAGGAAATCCCTGACTGCACTTATCCCCAGTTCCAACTGCACTGAACCCTAGTTTTTGGCAAAACACTGTGGACCCAGGCTAATACAGGAGGAGTCTGAACTGTCAGGTAGAGAGAAAGACACACAGAGACTGGGAGGCTTGGGTAAGCCATGGTGGGCAGGGATCTGGAGATGCACGAGTGCACACAGAGGACTAACTGCTGAGGTTGCAGCTAGCTCTCCCTAACTCTCCCTACACTGAACTCCAGTTCTGGGTGAGCCTGGGGGAATCTGGACTGCCAGGTGGAAACTCAGGGGAGCTATGGAAGGCAGAGGTCTGGAGGCGCATGTGCAAGGGCAGGGCTGATGGGAAGCCAAGACTGTCTGCTCAGCCCTGAGACTCTGCCCCATCCAAGCTGAGCACAGATCCACTGGGGACTTAAAATCTACTTATTACCAAGAAGGTGTGTTGGAAGCCTCTGCCACACAGCTCCAGGCATTGCTCATGGTCCTGTAACAGGAGGAATTTTGGCAACTGGCCCATGGGTATGCCTTGATTTCTGGAGCCAGGACTGCATGAAAAAGGCAAGGTGGAGAGTATAACTCCTGAAAACAGTAGCTTTGGTGCCTTCACTCTTCCTTCCAAAGAGGTAGATGGGCTCCTTTTTGGGTGGCTTGAGTCTCACCACTTCACCCACACCAGGGAAGCAATGGAGACAGGCAACTACCGTAGATGCCACTGAGATGCCTGGGCTATCACTCCTCTCTTGCTGTGTGGCCCCTACCCAAGTCTGAAAGATGGTATTGGCACAAGAAAAGGCATATAAATCAACAAAACAGAACAGAAAATCCAGAAATCAAACCAAGACATTACACTCAATAAATATTTGAGAAAAGTGGCAAGAAAATACAATGGAGCCGAAACTGGTTTGGTTCAGTGGATAAAGCATCGACCTGTGGACTGAAGGGTCCCAGGTTTGATTCTGGTCAAGGGCATGTACCTGGTTGGCACATCCCCAGTAGAGGGTGTGGGGGAGGCTGATCGATGATTCTCTTTAATCAATGTTTCTAACTATCTATCCTTCTCTCTTCCTCTCTGTAAAAAAATCAATAAAATATATATTTAAAAGAAAAAAAAAGAAAATACAATGGAGTTAAGACAGTCTCTTCAATAAGTAGTTTGGGAAAATTGCACAGATACCTACAAAAACAAACAAACAAACAAACAAAAAACAAACTAGACCAGCAACTTATACCATACACAAGAATAAACTCAAAATGGATAAAAGATTTAAATGTAAATTGTGAAACCATAAAAATCCTAGAAGAAACCATAGGCAGCATTCTACTCATATGTGGAATCTTAAGAACAATATAAATGAACAAACAAAACAGAAACAGATTCATAGATACAGAGAACAAACTTATGGTTGACAGAGAGGAGGGGGGCAATGGCAGAGGGGGTGAAAAATGTGAAGGGATTAAGAAACATAAATTGGTAGATACAAAATAGTCATGAGATATAAAAAACAGTATAGGGAATATAGTCTATAATTTGTAATAACTGAGTCAAGATGGAAGTGTAGGTAAATGAGGTCCTTGCCTCCTCCCACAATCACATCAAAATTACAACTAAACTACAGAACAACCATAATTTAGAGCCACCTGAAATTAAGCTGAATGCAAGTCCTACCACTATGAAATTAAAGAAGAAGCCACATCAGGGCTTGTAGGAGGGGCAGAGGCTCAGAAGGTTGGTGCCACACTCATGTGAGGTGGTTAAAAATCAGAAGGGATGTCTCAGCTGTGAAGGTACCCCTTGAGGAGTATCACACTAGGCTCACCAACTCAGGGTTCCAGTGCCAGGAAGAGAATTTACAATAAGTTCTGGTTGTAAAAACCAGCCAAATTCGAGTCTGACGGAGACAGAAGCTGTTGGAGTCCCAGGAAGTTCCTTTTAAAGGGCCCATGCACAAACTTACTCAGACTCACTCCCTCTGAGCTCCAGCATGGGGGCAGTAGCTTGGAAGCCACCAGAAACATACAGGGAGGAACTGAATTATTTGGCATCAGGAGGAGGGCTGGAGGAGCAACATTCTCCCATGCAGAAGTGCTGGCAGAAGCCATTGTTCTTTTGATGAGCCCTTCCCCCATTGAGCCTGTAGACAGGTGCCATATCTGAGACTCCCTCAACCTGGCTCACACTGTTTGCCCCACCTTGGTGATTCCCCGAGACCCTGTCCCACCAACTTCCAAGTCCACTCAAACTGTTTCCACTAGGTTTACCTCAGGAATGGCCTATCTTGGCTCATGCTTCAGATTTTCTTAAAATCTTTTAAACAAGCAGCATCTGGCCTCAGCAAGTCCCATACCTCTCACTAAGTTGTCCTAGGCCCAGCACTAGCAGCATCCAGCCTTGGTTCACAGGTTGGCCTTGCCTGGGCCCCTTAAGCCCACAATAGCAAGCTTAGGAGACATAGTGGTTCTACCTAATACATAGAAACAAATACCAGAAGGGGACCAAAATGATAAGACAAAGAAATATAGCTCAAATAAAAAAACAGAACAAAACTCCAGAAAAAGAACTAAACAAAATGGATACAAGTAATCTACTACATGCAGAGTTCAAAACACTGGTTATAAGGATGCTCAAGGAACTTAGTGAGGACCTTGATAGCATAAAAAAGAACCAGTCATATATGAAGGATACACTAACTGAAATAAAGAATAATTTATAGGGATTCAATAATAGAGTAGATGAAGCTGAGAATCAAATAATCAATTTGGAATATAAGGAAGCAAAAAACACCAAATCAGAACAACAAGAAAAAAGATTCTCCCCCAAATGAGGATAGTATAATGAGCCTCTTGGGTAACTTAAAGCATACCAACATTTTCATCATGGGGGTACTGGAAGGAGAAGAGAGAGATAAAGACATTGAAAACCTATTTGAAGAAATAATGACATAAAACTTTCTCTACCTGGTAAAGGAAACAGACATACAAGTCCAGGAAGTACAGAGAATCTCAAACAAGATGAACCCAAAGAGGCCCACACCAAAACACATCATAATCAAAAGGCAAAAGGATAAAAACAAAGAGAGAATCTTAACAGCAGCAAGAAAAAAGCAGTTAGTCACATACAAGGGAGCTCCTATAAGACTGTCAGCTGACTTCTCAAAAGGAACTTTGTAGGCTAGAAGGGATTTGCAAGAAATATTCAAAGTGATGAAAATTAAGGACCTACAACCAAGGTTACTCTATCCAGCAAAGCTATCATTTAGACCTGATGGACATATAAAGAGCTTCACAGACAAGAAAAAGCGAAAGGACTTTATCACCACCAAACCAGTATTATATGAAATGCTGAAGAGTCTTCTTTAAGAAGATCAAAAATATGAACAATGAAATGGCAGTAAATACATATCTATCAACAACTGAATCTACAAACAAAATGAACAAGCAGAACAGAAACAAACTCATAGAGAACTTTTTGTTGGTTGCCAGATTAGGGGGTTAGGTGAAAAAGGTGAAGGTATGTGTGCAGGATTTATTGTCGTGGTCACTTATTAAGTTATGTAATCTCCAGTCACTTGGGTATACAACTGCAACTAATATAATGATGTATGTCAACTATAATTGAAAATAAAAAATTGTTAAAAAATATTTTAATAACTATGTATGGTGCCAGGTGGGTTCCGGAAATATTGGCAGAAACACTTTGTAATATATATGATTGTCTAACCACTATGCTATACACCTGAGACTAATACAGAATAATGTTGAATGTAAACTGTGATTGAAAAATATAAAGTTCTCTTAAAATAAATAAATGAATAAATAATTAAGAAAAAATAAAGAAGGCCAGATCCTCTGGTATAAGTGGTATTAATAACTAACCATTGTTAGCCCTTACTTCCTGCCAAATGATTCTACCTGATTTACATTAACTCATCTCCATGTACCTTCTATATCAACTATGACAATGCTTTGCAAAGTGGGGTCCCTGCACCAGCAGCAACAGCATCACCTGGGCACTTGTTTGGAAGGAAAATTCTCAGGCCCCATTCCAGGCTGCAAAAATGAAAAACTCTGGTATGGGCCCCGCACTCTGTGTTTTGATGGGGCCGCCAGGGTGTTTGGAGGAGTCTATGCAAGGAGAAATTAAATCACTTCTCTGGGTAACTGTGCAGCCCTGATTTGAACACAGAGTCCCGGCTCCTCAGTCAATGCATTTCCCACTGTGCTCTACTGCCATTTTGGTGAGAAGGCACAGAAGCCCCAAAGCCCCAAGGTGCTAAGGGAGCAGTAAAAAGAGAGCTTCAGGGCTGCACAAAATTCAGATGGCTCTTGAGGAAGGCAGATTTCCTCTGGTTTTCCAAGAAGGCAGAGGATTCAGCAGAGGTCAAAGTCTAGAGGCAGGAATAACCAAAACCAAGTTGGGAGGGAAAGTGATGGAAGCTGCTTTGCCCCTATCCTGGAGAAAGGAAGAGATGCAGTGGTAGCTAGTTGAGACTGCCTTGCAGTCTGCCCAAGCCCTTTCCTCACAGGACTGGCGGTCTCCTAGGGAGAAGAATATTAGACAAATAACCTTATGCATAATATCTGACTGCCACTTGTGGACCGCCCCCCCTCCCCCCGCGCGCACCCCCCTCCCCCGTGCGCACCGCGCCCCCCCCCCCCTTCACAAGGTAAATGCAAAGTGTACTTTTAGAGCAGAGAAAGGAAGCATGCCTTAGGGCCCCAGTGGTCAGAGGTCCCTGTGAAAGGAAAGTTACCCAGGAGTACCCTGCATGAAGGCCTCAAGTGGGAACGAGTTTGGGGAAATTCCAGGAGTGGAAGTGAGGCCAGGTGGTGCGAGATGAGGCAGAGAATAGTAGGGCTTCACAGCAGCCTCGGTGGAACTTTCTACCAGATCCCTTGCACACACAGAGGCCCTGCCCTGGCACGCCCGTCCCCTGACAGCAGAGCCTGGCTCCGGCAGGTCTAGCCTGGTCGGAATGCCCCTAAGGACTTTGCCCTAAGGAGCAGAGCAACGTCAATAATGAGGGATTCTGGGTAACCCTGAGCTGCCTGAAGTCCCATCCCAGCCCCGTGCCAGACAGCCAGGTGATTCAAGGAAGGATTGGGAGTGACTGTTCCACTAATATTTATGCTTTATTTAGTATGTATCAGAACAAAAGAAAACCAGCATACCAAACTGGTGGTTTGTGTGTGTGTGTGTGTTTTCTATAAAAGCTTAGGAAAGGCTAATTTTTTTAATTAATCAATTGAATTGACCTGAAGAAATATAACAAATAAAAATGACCCTGTCCTGGGAATCTTGCCTGGGGCAGCAGCCCCATCATTCATTCTCAGTGAGGAAAGGGCTTCAGGTCTGCACTGGCTGCTCAATCTCCTCCCCTGGGTTGGGGTTGAGTTCTCACAGCACTGCTGCAGCAGAGCTCTGTGCCTCCTTCTCTCCCACCCACCTCTCTCTCAGCTCCAGTCTGCTCCCTGACCGGGTGACATCCGCAGCCTGCACGCTGGGCAGCAGCCAAGCAGAAGACCTCTCCTCAACCCCAGAGTTTGGTCTGCCTGGTATTTGAACCCAGGTCTGTTTGCCTTCTCAGCCCCAGCAGCAGTTCGGCCCCGTCTCTCACCCGTACCTGCCTTGACCTGGCGCTGCTGCCCGCTGCCACACACTCCCTTCCCCAGTTCCGCGGAGCCCCGCCCCCCTCATCTATCACCCCGCAGAGGGTGGCATGGGCCTCCCTCTTTGGGACGATCGGAGCCCCCCTCACTGCCATCCATAGACCGCCAGCTGATGGCCTGGGTTTCCTCTGCAGGTCATCCATGGTGGAGCACGCCCTTTACTCCCCCTCCTCCCCATTCATTGCCCTGCAGAGGGTGGCCTGGGCCTCCTTTGGGGCATGGAGCCTCCCCTCCCCCCACCAAATCGCAGGGCACCCGCCTTGGCTGGCCTGGCGCCAGTGCATGTCATAGCACAGTTGTCTTGATGGTCCTTCTGCTTTTCAGCCCTTCGGTTGATTTGCATATTATGCTTTTATTATTATAGATTTTCCATACAAACAACTGTAAACCTACTTTTATGCCACCCCACATAATATACATACATGCACACCCCTCCCCAACCATTTAAGTTGTAAACATCATGCTCCTTTATCCCTAAAGATTTCAGTCTGCATTTCTTAATACCAAGGATATTCTCTTAAGTATCGATGATAGGATTAAAATCAAGACATCTAATGCCATTAGCTAAACCACAGTTGGCACTCAAATTTTATCAATTAACCCAACAATATCCCTTTTAGTTTTCCCCTTTCTCGCTCTCTTCCTCCCCTTTACCCAGAATCCAATTCCAGATTATGCATTGCATTTAGCTTTCGTGTTTCAAAAATCTCTTCAATCCACAAGAGTTCTTCAGCTTTTCTCTGTTTTCCACAACACTGCCATGTTTAAAGAGTCCAAGCCCATAGTTTTGTCACTTGTCCCTCAGTTGGGTCTGTCTGATGTTTGTTAAAGATCGGGTACAGATTATGTGCTTTGGAAGGATGACCACAGCAGTGTCATTTATGTCTTCCTTAGTGCACCATGTAGGGAGACACATGTTGGTTTTGTTCCATTTTAAGGGGTGGTAAAAATCACTTGTGCCGAAACCGGTTTGGCTCAGTGGATAGAACATCAGTCTGCGGAATGAAGGGTCCCAGGTTGGATTCCGGTTGGGAGCATGTACATTCAGGAGGCAGCTGGTTGATGTTTCTCTCTCATCGATAATTCTAGCTCTCTATTCCCTCTCCCTTCCACTCTGTAAAAAATCAATAAAATATATATATTTTTTAAAATCACTTGTGAAAGAAGGTGTTTGTCAGGTTTTTCCATTGTAAAGTTTGTCTGTATAAGGAAATCTGTAATTTACAGGGGAATATTGTGAACTGTGCAGAAAGCCTACTCTTCAAATCTTCACACCTTAGTTTTTAGAATCTATTGAAGAGTTTGGCTTGAACCAACTGTTACCATGATGATTGCAAAATAGTGATTCTCTTATTCCATTAATCATGCACTGATGGGGTCCCTCAGCCCGGCCTGTGGGGAACTGACCTACACCAGCAGTCTGACATCCCCCAAGGCCGTGGTCTGCAAACTGTAGCTCGAGAGCTACATGCGGCTCTTTGGCCCCTTCAGCTTGGCTCTTCCACAAAATACCATGGCCTGGGCAAGTCTATTTTGAAGAAGTGCCATTAGAAGAAGTTTAAGTTTAAAAAATTTGCTCTCAAAAGAAATTTCAATAGTTGTCCTGTTGATATTTGGCTCTGTTGACTAATGAGTTTGCCGACCACTGCCCCAAGGGATGTAGTAGTTTGTGAAGCAGCAGGCCTCTGGGGAGGATCCCAAGCCCAGGCGGCTGCCCCGCCACTCCTGCTCATCCCAGCCCTGCTGTGCCTGCTGCTGCCACCTCTTGGTAGGCTCACTGCTATGGTCTCTGCACACCGTCCTAGGGTGATACTGGTGCATCAGTGACAGAGAAATAGCTGCAGGCTTGCACCCAGTCAGTTCCAATGCTGGTCCTAATCCTGGTCCCGTCTAATGGGGGAGGGGTACACAGGGGGAATGTCCATGGGAGAGGCTGTAGTTATTCCCCAAACTGATAATGCTTCTGTACTCTACCCTTTGATACCATGCCCTTTGAAGTGTATATTTCCACCTTGCCTTAGGATAAATCATGTTGAATAAAAGCATGGGTCCTTGGTGAAGGGAGAGGCTTTAGCTCCCTTTAGCTTAAGATTTTCTGACCCCCTGTGCCTTTCAAAATTATCTTTCGTCTCCAGATTCCTTTAATCATCTACTCGCAGCCCCTTTCTCCAAAATGTTGAACTCTTTGTAAGGCTGGGAAAAGAACCCCACCACTTCCTGGGTTTATAAGTCTATTTCTTTCACCAGGTAGGGGAAGTTTTCTGTCATTATTTCTTCAAATAGGTTTTCAATATCTTTCTCTTCTCTTTCTAACATCCCCATAATACAAATATTGGTACACTTGAAGTTATCCCAGAGGCTCCTTACACTACCTTCATATTTTTGGATTATTTTTTTCTTTTTGCTCTTCTAATAGCATGCTTTTTGCTTTTTTGTATTTCAAATCATCTATTTGATTCTCAGAATCCTCTACTCTACTGTTGAATCACTGTAAATTATTGTTTATTTATGTCAGTGTATGCTTAATTTCTGACTAGTTCTTTTCCATGTCTTTGTCATTCTCACTAAGATCCTTGAAAGTCTCGCTAAGCCCCTTGAAGGTCTCATATCCTCCCACAGTTACCTTCTATGGCGGTGGTGACTGCCCCACCCTGCCCTTCTCAACCGCCCCACCCATCCTGCCCGCCTCACCCGCAGCAGTGGGAGAGGGGGTGAGGGAAAGGTGACAGTGGCAGGAGGGAAGCCCACCTGAAGTCTTGCAGGAATATTCCTGGAACAGATCACTAGTATATATTTAAAAGCTTAAGTGACCGGCTGACCCAACAACTATTTGACCATCCAACTGGTAGCTATGACATGCACTGACCACCAGGAGGGAGACACTCAACACAGGAGTTGCCGAACTGCAGTAACTTGGCAGCTGCAGTTCTTGGTTCTGGGTGATGTACCAGGAACCAGAGAGAAGGGAGTGCATCACTGGAGAACCACCCTCTTGAAATCAGGACCCTTTGGGGGATGTTGCAGAGCTGATTTTAGCCCAATCCCCACAGACCAGGCCAAAGGATTCCCCCCACACACACATCCCATGCGTGAATTCGTGCACCCAGGCCTCTGGTTTTCTTATAATAATTTTTATTTTTGTGGTACCAGTTACTTCTCCTTTTCACATCAGTTTTATTTGTTTGAGTTCTCTCTTTTTGTTTATTGATGAGTCTGCTTAAAGATTTATTTATCTTGTTTATCTTTTTAAAGGACCAGCTCTTGGTTTTTCTGATCTTTTATATTGTTTTTGTTAGACTATTTTTTATTTATTTCCACTCTGATCTTTATCATTTCCTTCCTTCTACTCACTTTGAACTTTGCTTGTTGTTCTTTTTCTAGTTCCTATAGGTATAAATTTAGATTGTTTATTTGAGTTTTTCTTGCTTCTTAGGGAGACCTATAATGTTATGACTTTCCCTCTAAGGACTGCTTTCGTTGTGTTCCACAGATTTGGGGTTATTGTGCTTTCATTTGTCTCAGGTATATTTTGATTTTGTCCTTGATCAATTGTTAGTTCATTCATTGTTTAGTAACATGTGCTTTAGCCTCTGCATGTTTTGTGTTTTTTAGGTTTTTTGCTTGTAAATTATTTCTAGTTTAATACCATTGTGATTGGAGAAGTTGCTTGATATGAATTCAATCTTCTTTAATTTATTGAGACTTGTTTTGTATTCTAACATGTGGTCTATTCCTGAAAGCGTTCCATATGCATTTGAAAAGGATGGATATTCTGTCACTTTGGGGAGAAATATTCTGAAAATATCAATTAAATCCATGTGGTCTAGTGTGTCATTTAAGGCTGCTATTTCCTTGTTAATTTTTTGTGTGGATGATCTATCCATTGATATCAGTGAGGTGTTAAAATCCCCTACTATTATTTTATTACTCTCCCTTCTGCTTTGTATATGGAGGTGCTCCTTGGTTAGGTGCATATAAATGTTTACAAGGGTTCTATATTCTTAATGTATTGATCCTTTTATCATTATGTAATGTCTTTCTTTGTCTCTTATTATAGCCTTTGTTTTAAAGTCTACATTGTCTGTTGTAAATATTGATACCCTGGCTTCTTTTTTGCTCCCATTCGCATAAAATATATTTTTCCATCCCTTTACTTTCAGTCTGTGTGTATCTTTCATTTTGAGGTGAGTCTCTTGTAGACATCATATATATGGGTCTTGTTTTCTTATCCATGTAGCTACCCTATGTCTTTTGATTGGAGCATTTAATCCATTTACAATTAAAGTGGCTACTGATGCCAAAGCTGGTTTGGCTCAATGGATAGAACGTTGGCTTGGGAATTGAAGGGACCTGTGTTTCGATTCTGGTCAAGGGCATGTACCTTGGTTGCGGGCATATCCCCAGGAGGGGGTGTGCAAGAGGCAGCTGATCGATGACTCTCTCTCGTCGATGTTTCTAACTCTCTATCTCTCTCCCTTCCTCTCTGTACAAAATCAATAAAATATATTAAAAATAAATTTAAAAAAAATAAAGTGACTACTGATAGGTGTGTATTTATTGTAATTTTGTTTTTTTTATAACTATGTCTCTCTATTTTTTCCCTCTTTTCTTCTTCCTAAAGAAGTCCCTTTAGGAACTTGTATCTATAATAAAAGCGTAATATGCTAATTAGATTAGATAGCTGGACATCCTCCAGATGAAGTTGCCATGTCAGGTTCCGAAGCAGAGGTGGTTTGGGACAATCAGACAGGCAGGTGAGCAGTTAGAGGTGATGAGGCAGGCAAGCAGAGCAGCCAGGGACAATCAGGCAGGCAGGGGGCAATCAGGCAAGCAGGCAGGCAAGCAGTTAAGAGACAGCAATCCCGGATTGTGAGAGGGATGGCCAACTGCCAGCAATCAGACATCCCCCAAGGGGTCCTGGATTGCGAGAGGGTGCAGGCCGGGCTGAGGAATCTCTCCTTTCCCCACCCTACTCCCATGCATTAATTTTGTGCACTAGGCCTCTAGTTTCTAATAAAACTGGTTTTGTGGTGCTCTTGACCACAGGACCTGCTGCTCTCACGATGGCCCTCAGCTCTTTCCCAGCACTTACTCTCCAGTGGCCCAACTACCCAACTCCTCCAGGTTCCCATTCTGGTGGCCCTGGTGCCCATGGCGACCCCTGGTGGCAGCCACTGTTCCTGCTGTTACTCACAGGCCTTGTGTGGTGCATCAGCAGTGTTGTTTGTGGTGAAAGATGGCAACGGGACAGCTTGTATAATGGCCAACTTCTCTGCTGACTTCTTGACCAACTCTAATACCAAGAGTGGCTCTAAGAATGTGTCCTTCGACCTTTCACCTAATGCAGAAGCATTAAACAGCAACTACTGTGATAAAGAGAATGCTTCTAACCTCAGTCTCATGATTGCTTTTGGAAAAGGACATACACTGACCCTCAACTTCGCAAGAAATGCTACATGTTACAGTGTCCAGATGATGTGTTTTGTTTTATAACTTGTAAGACACACAGATTTTCTCCAATGCAAGCTTCCAGAGAGTCAAAACTGTAAAATTCATAACTGACATCATGTCAGACATAAATAAAAAATACATATGTATGAGCAGTAACCATGTCCACATGAATAGTGTCACTGTCACCATCCAGGCATACCTTTCGAATGATAGCTTCAGCAAGGAAGAGACATGCTGTGTGCAAGATGGACCTTCCTCAGCAATATCGCCAACATCTCATCATCCCCTCCCCGCCCTTCACCACCCCCTCCCCACTCTTCTCCGTCCCCAGTGCCTGAGAGCCCCTCGGTGCACAAGTACAACGTGAGTGGCACCAATGAAACCTGTCTGCTTGCCAGCATGGGCTGCAGCTGAATGTCACCTACAAGAAGGATGACAGGACTGTGACCAGAGTACTCAGCATTAACCCGGGTAACACCAGTGTCGGTGGGAGCTGCACTACCCAGCTGGTGACACTTGACCTCCAGAGTGAGACCATCACTTTCCTAGTCTTCCAGTTTGGAATGAGTGTGAGTTCTAGCTGTTTTTTTTTTGTTTGTTTGTTTGTTTGTTTGTTTGTGGTTTTTTCCCTGCAAGAAATCCAGTTGCACATGACTTTCTAATGCCAAAGACCCCACTTTCAAGGCCATGATAGGGAATTCCTACAAATTAAATTCCTATAAAATGTAACAACACCGAGGAGCACAATTGGGTCACAAAGGCCTTTCCTGTCAACATTTTCAAGGTGTGGGTCCAGGCTTCCCAGGTAGAAGATGGCAAGTTTGGGTCTGTGGAAGAATGTCAGCTGGATGAGAATAGCATGCCCATCCCCATCACCGAGGGCAGGGCCCTGGCATGGCTGGTCCTCATCGTCCTCATCGCTTATCTCATTGGCAGAAGAGGAGCCAGGCCGGCTACCAGAGGATTTAGCCCGGCTGCAGACCAGCAGAAGCTGCAGGGCTCTGTTCATTTCCCATTCACATAGGCTGACGTTGAGGGAGGCACACTTTATTACAAACTGATTTCAGATCTGCTTTATCCAACGTGAAGTTCATCTTGCAACATTTACTAAGCACAAGAGTAATTCTTGCAGTGACAGTGTTACTTTTGCTAACGGGGTTAAATATGTTGCTAACTGGTTAAATGTTAATATTTACCAAAGTAGAACTTTAAGGGGGGGAGAGGGATAGTGCTTTTCTAAATGGGTGCTGCTCCACTGCCTGACTTTGTAAGGTTCTGGTATTTAGTTTCTTTTCATTCTAGATCAGAAATGAACTTACAAAGGGAGGTTCTGTGGCCTTTACTCTTAACAACTGATGAAGACTGGCTAACTGTTAGACTGACACAGTTCATAAATTAGAACAGAAAGAAAAGTTTAAAACAGAAGCACTTCAAAAGAGGAAACTCTGCAGTGCTTAAATTAAGCTTTAGAAGCCAAGTCAGGCCTGGCCCCCACAGGCTGCACAGCTGAGCATTAAAGTTCTGCCACTCAAGAACTGGCATTTTTTTAAATAGAAAAATGGGTGTTATTTTTATTTACTTTATTTATTTATTTATTTATTTATTTATTTATTTATTTATTTTTGTAAAGTGACTTTCAATCTTCTGTTTGAGGTTCAGGGTGATCCTGTGTCTGCACTTGTGTACAATAATTAGTTTCACTCTCTGATTTATCTGCTCTGCAGTTCGAGTGGGCTGTGTACTGAGGATTTCTTCATTTAATGCATTGCCTTAACAATGCTAATAAAATGTCTCTTTCTTTAAAAACAAAACAAAACAAAACAAAAAAACTGGTTTGGTGGTAACGAACTCCTTTAGCTTTTTCTTGTGTAGGAAGCTCTTTAGTCCTTCAAATCTAAATGAAAGCTTTGCTGGGTAAAGTAATTTTGGTTGTAGGTCCCTGCTTTCATCACTTTGAATATTTTGTGCCAATCACTTCTGGCATGAAATGCTCCTGTTGAGAAATGAACTGATGTTCTTATGGGAGCTCCCTTGCAGGTAGCTGTCTGTTTTTAGATTTTCTCTTTGTCTTTAGTCTTTGCTATTTTAATTATGATGTGTCTTGGTGTGGACCTCTTTGGGTTCAGGTTGTTTGGGGTTTTCTGTGATTCCTGGACTTGTGTGAGGGTTTTCCTTTACCAGGTTAGGAAAGTTTTCAGTTATTCATTTATTTATTTATTTATTCATTATAAATCAATCTTTATTATTCATATTGTTACAAAGGTTCCTCATTTCTTCCCCCCTCCACCAGGTTTCCACCCCACCCTCTGCCCCCTCCCCATCCCCCATTGTCCTCATTCATAGGTGCAGTTTATGTTCAGTCTCTTCCTCCCTCCCTTTCCCCGATAGTAAATCCCTTTTCAGATAGTAAATCAGTTACTTAGCATTTTCTCATATCGATAATACCACCACATGCCCAATGATACACTTCACACAAAAGACATTTCCAAATAGGTCAACCAGCCTCATCCAGGCCCCACCCAAGGCACTCAAAGATCAACACCCCAGCCCTATACTAACTCAACACATCCAGATCTAAGCCTTCATCTCTTGATTCAGCAGACCCTCAAGTTCCCACAAAAGTTTCAAGCCATGTCTGAGAGGCAGCCGTGGGGCAGGGGCAGGTGAGGAGCGAGCTGTTCCGGGCCTGGCTGCTCCGGGCCTGGCCTCTGTTGCTCTGGTTCGTTCCACAACCAGCTGCTCCAGGTCTGGTCACCACCGCTCTTGACCTAGTTGCTCTGGACCTGGCTGCTGCTGCTCCGGGCCTGGCTGTACCAGACCCGGCTGCTCCGGGCCTGGCCAGCCTGGCAGCTGCTGCTCTGGGCCTGGCCGCACCAGACCCGGCTGCTCCGGGTCTGGCCGCTCCCAGCCTGGCAGCCGCTGCTCCGGGCCTGGCCGCTCCCAGCCTGGCAGCCGCTGCTCCGGGCCTGGCCACACCAGACCCGGCTGCTCTGGGCCCGGCTGCCCCGGGCCCGGCCGCTCCAAGTCTGGCCGCTCCCAGCCTGGATGCTCCAGGCTTGGCTACTGCTGTTCTGGACCTGGCTGCTCCCAACCCGGCTGCTCTGGGCCAGACTTCTCCGGGCCCGGCCACTTCGGGTCTGGGTGTTCCTGGACTGGCCACCCTGGGCTTGGCTGCCTCCGCCTCAGGCCTGGCTGTCACTGCCCCAGGTCTGGCTGCTCCAGTGCTGGCTGTTGTTGCTCTGGTTCTGGCTGCTGCTGCTCTGGGGCCTGGCCGTTGCTGCTCCGGGCCTGGTTGCCATTGCTTTGTGCCTGGGCACTCTAGCCCCTAGCCGCCACTGTTTCAACATTCTGTCCTTTTATTTATTTTTTTTTTTTAAACGCATTTATGTTGCAATGTTGGCTGGTGAGTTGAGTTCTGACTTAGTCTTTGACTTTTCAAGATCTTCTTTGTATTCTTTCTTAAGTAATTTTACTATCTTTTGCTCTCACTTGATTTCTTCACATTGAGAACTTTGGTTTCTTCCTCCTTGTCCTGGGAGCTCAGCAGGTTGGCCTGTGGCACCCCTTTGTTCTCCGCGGGCTCCTGCGCTGCTCCAGTCTGTCGCTGGGGTCGGCGCCCCCCAGGAAGCAGCCCCCCGCCTTGGCTCCATTGCCCGCGCTCAGAGGTCGATGGCTCAGGGGCACCCCCTCCTGGGGGCCCCATCACCCGGCTCCCTGCCGGCGCCCCGCTGGCTGGTGTCCGGCAGGGGCTCCTGCTCCCTGTCGCATTCCTCCAGTCTGGAGCTTTTTTTTTTTTTCTCCTTCCCGCTAGGGGAGTCTAGAATCAGAGTCAACAGACTGTCCTCTGGGCGCAGTGCGCGCGACTCTGGGGGCTCCGCTTTTCGCCACTCCCCTGGGATTCTGCCTCACAGCCCCGTCTCCCCCTGCCCGAGCCTGGGTCCCCAGGGTCTGGTCCAGGACTGGGGTTCAGAGCAGTCCGGACTGAGGTTCAGCGCCACCGGAGGCTTTGTTTCTTCACGCTAGGGTAATCCAGCATCAGAGTCAACATTCAGTCCTCTGCGCACAATGTGCGCGCGACTCCGGGGGCCCTGCTTTTTGCTGCTCGCTTGGGATTCCGCCTCACAGCCTCGTCTCCCCCACCGGAGCCTGGGTCCCCAGGGTCTGGCCCATAACTGGGGCTCAGCGCTGCCGGTTCCGGGGGTTCAGCCCAGGCTGGGGGTTTTATTTCCTTCCTGCTAGGGAACACCAGGCAGCACCCAGTCCTCTCCTGCTCTCCGGCTGCGACCTCTCCGCGCGCGAGTGCGTGCGTGCGTGCGTGCGTGCGAGCGCGCAGCATGTCTCCGTACCTTAGGCTTTTTTTCAGCTCCTCTGATTTTCCTTCTGGTTTTCTCTTTCCTTCTTGTTGTAGAATTTTCAGTCAGTTAACTACCTGTAGCTCTGGGCGATGTCCACTCTACATTTTAGTTGTATTCCATTGAAATTGTTGTGTGCTGCTGCGGTTAGGTGTCTACCCAAGCAGCCATCTTGGATCCTCTTAGTTCTCAGTCATTTATTTATTCAACTAGGTTCTCAGCCCCTTGTTCACTCTCTTTTCTCCTTCTGGTAGTTTATGATATGATGTTGTTATGCTTGGTATTGTCCTAGAAGTCCCTTAAACTGCCCCCTCCTGCCAGCCCGGTTGCCCCTCGCTGCCCTCACCCCCCCACTGCCCTCCTGGTTGCCCCCATCTGCCCCCCCTGCCAGACTGGTAGCCCCACGCAGCCTGCTGTTCAGTCATTACTATTACTCTGGTGGTGTCCTGGACAATTTGCATATTCCTCTATTATTAGTGAAGATGTCCTCTTTTATGGTTACTATCTCTTTGTATAAGTTCTCACTGAGTTTATCTATTCTTACCCTAAGTTTCTTGAGCATTATTATAATTATTGTTTTGAAAGCTATATCAGTTAAATTGCTTGCTTCCATTTCATTTAGTTCTTTTTCTGGGGATTTCTCTTGTTTTTACATTTGGAGTATATTTCTTTGTCTCTCAATTTGGCTGCCTCTCAGTATTTGTTTCTGTATATTAGATAGAGCTGCTATGTTCCCAGTCTTGGCATGGTGGCCTTATGTAGTAGGTGTTTTCTGGGCTTGGTGGTGGAATCTCACTGATCACCTGCACTACGTGCTCTAGGAAACTTGAGAGGATTATGTGAGCCTCTGGTTGTAGTTGAGCCCAGCTGACTATGAGGATTGACCCTACCACAGTGTACGAGCAGCTGTGAAAGGGCTGACCCCACATAACAGAATTCATCCCAGCAGCCCTGGTGCCTGCCAACATCTCTCTTTTGATGTGCTGGTTGTAGAGGTAATTGGGTCATACTCTGATGTGGTCTGAATTCTGCCACCAGGTGTGTTGCTTCTGAGGCCTCTTGGGAGGGATTCGGGTGTAGTTCAATGTCAGATCCTTTTTGTGAACGTCCCTGGGCTACCTGTTTAGAGATGCAATGCAATCCACAGTTTGTGGCTGCCCCTACTTGACCAGGGTGCACATGGGTGGGGCCAACCTACATAACAAGACCAGCTTCCATTAGCATCAAGCTGGTCAGCAAAGCACCCTAGACACCTGAAATCCTAGATTCATCTCCTCCTGCTGGCTGGCTGTTAAGCTCGGTCATGAAAAAGCCTCTGGGAAGTACCCAAGTTGCATGAAGTAGGTTCTCAGTGAGTGACCAGGTAGGGGCAAGGGGTGTTCACCAGATTCATACAGATTCAAATTCGGCACCAGTGCTGGGTCTGAGGCCACTCAGCAAAAGTCTCAGGATACACCAAGGCCACCTGCCACCTTCCAGGGACCTGTGGACGTTTGTGGTGAGGCAGGGTGAGATCAGCAGCATTCATCAGGCAGAAACAGAGCCATGTGAAGGGAGGGCTCTGCACAAGGTCAGTAGTGCTATTTGGGGGAAATGGCCCGCCCTAGAGCCACCCAATGCAGTCTTTCCATGTGTCTACCCAAACCATCTCAAGAGTCTTCCAAGAGAGTCTGGACCACAGGCCCGGGTTGTCCACAGCCAGCTGACAAATTTACAACCTCAACAGGGAAGTTGACTTTCCCCTGGGAAGTCAGGAGGTGTGGCTAGTAAATCTCCTGTGAGGATGCCACTCAGGGACTGGCCTTCTTTAAATTCTTGACAGGTTTTTTAGAAAAAAGAATCGGGTCAAGAGCCTGGCCACATCATTTACTGGCCCCAGGACCCTGGAAGAATCATCTAGCTTCTCCCAGCCTCAGTGTTTTCATCTATACAGGGTTGTCCTGGGAGTCCCTTCCCAGGACAGCCTGAGCCTCCTGAATGGGTTCAACGCACAGCTGGGACCTAAACAATGTTTCTTGAAGCAAATGGAGTAAAGTTTGAAGACTGAAATGGCTGAGGGAAGCATGAACGTGAAGGATGGCAGTCAAACCAACACAGGCTCATGAAAAGGCCTGGGGTCTCCCCTGACCTTCAGGGCACAAGAGGCACGTCAGTGAGTGAGGGAAGCCAGCCAGGTGTGGGACAACAGGAAAAGGTGGGAGCTGTGGCAAACAGGGAGCCCCTAACCCTTCTCTTCCAGTGAGTCACAGCTGTGGGGGTCAAGTACAAGCGTAACACTGTCAGTTGCTCTGACTGTGGCGGAGGCTGGAATGAGGGTAGTTATGTGAAATTAACCAGAAGTCAAATAAAGCATGTTGTGAGCCAGATCCAGCCCACAGCTCAGAGTGGGAGCAACTTAATGGTGGTTGGCCTGGGCTCAGGGCTAGAATCCCTGGGCCTTGCCCACACTTAGGGCCCAGCAGTGGGAAAGGAGGGGGATGGAAGTCTCCTGCAGGGACAGGTCAGAAATCATCAGGCTCTAGACAGGCATTTGGCTTTGGGGCATTTATTCCATGTCCCTTCAGTATACCCCGGGGCCAGGTGCAGGGGAGGAGACCAGGCAGGGGATAGCAATAAATAACACACAGACAAAACTCCCCTCCAGACAGATGAGGTTAAAGGAGGTTAGAGGAGAGCCACACTGTGAGGATGTGGTGCTGGCAGGGTAGGGGCAGCTGGGAAGGATGGGGGGCCAGACCCCTGGGGCCTTGCTGTCGCCTGTTCCCTCCCTTTCCTGCCTCGACCCCCAGTACTTTGGGGCAGAAGGGAGCCCTCGGCCAACTCCCTCACTTGACGCGGATCTCAGCATATTCGGCCAGCTCCTCTGTCAGGGTGTAGCTGTCCTTGGTGGGTCGTTTTCCCAGGTCCGAGTGAGAAAAGCTCAGGTCCAGCTCTGGGTGCTGCCCCCGAAGGCCCAGAAGCCTCCTCTCAGATCCCAGGCGCCTCTCACTCTATGAAGGGAACCAACGCATTAGAAGGGTCCCGTTCCACCTTTTCCAGATGCAAAGGCTGGAGTCGCTAGCACCCCATACTTCCAGGTGAGTCACAGAGCCCCATGTGAACCTCTTTTCTCAGCCCAGCCAGCCCCACAGTCCCACGTCCCACTCCAGAACCTTTTCCCATGCCAATCCCCCCTCACACCACCCTCCTCATCGCTTAGCCTGAAAGTTGCCTACAAATTCAATGTCTTCAGGAAAACTTCTTCAACATAGGCATTTGGGGGGCACACAATTCAATCCATAACATCTTCCCAGAGTAAAGCTACCTAGTCAGATTTCACTTTTCCAAATGTTTGTACATGTCCCCCCTCAATCTTGGTGATCCTGTAGGTGTGGCTTTGGCTTCCGCTTCATGCTTTCTACCTCCCATCCACCCTCCCCCCCATACACACACATAAGCCTTTGGACAGACACATAGAACAGCCAAAGACAGACAGACAGACAGACAGACAGCAGGGAGTAGCAGTGGGACAGGATAAACAAGGCTAGGAGTGCTGGGCAGGGCAGACTTAACCAGGGACCATCTTGGACTACACATATGCATGACAGCCCCAAGGCCCACCGAGGGCCCAGAGCAGGCACACGGAGGCCCCCAGAACCTACCTCCTGGGCGCTCATTCCAGGGTAGAGACCACTCTGGACTATTGGAGAAGGAAATGCGGTCATAGACCTACCTCAGGGCTTCCCTTGGGCCTGAGTCCCATAGTCCCCTTCACAGTCTCTGCCTCAGCTCCCCTCCCAGCCTAGGTCCAAGCCAGCCCTCCACACTTCCTCTTTGTCCCTCCTAAGGAGCATGACCTCCCCTCCACCCCTTGGCCTCCCAGGCCTCTCCCAGGACCCCAGTGTCCCGACATTTAGGGTCTCCAACTAGCCTGGAGCCGCAGGGTTCCGGCCCTCACCTTCTCCGGTGCCCCCGAGATGCGGAAGTCACTGCTGAACAGGACTGGGGGATTGCCCCCTGCGGAGAAGCTGGGGCTCTCTGTCACGTTCTTTCTGTTGGGCAGGAAATGCGAGCCCCAGTGGGACTCCCAGGTCTCCCTCCCCCTCCCTCTCTAGACCCTCATCTACCTTAGCAATTTGGCCCAAGGGACCCGAGTTGATCCCACCCATCTCTCTAAGGTGGGGCAGAGGGCTCTTCAATGGCCAGCCCTTCCTGTCCACCACTGTCCACCCCTCCCCTGCGTGTGGCCCCTGGTCTCCACCGCTGTTCAGGACCCCGCCTGGCTTCTCTGGGTTCTCTTCATTTGCTCTGGGTCTGTCTGTCCCTCCTGCTGCCAAGATATGGAGCAGGGAGATTAACTCATTTTCAGTAGAGCCACGAGGAAGAAAGCAGCAGCACAGCGGTGGCAGGGGGGTGTGGTTTGGGCTGGGGAGCATTTGTGTTGCCACAGATGTGTGTGGTCACTGGCACTTCTGGAACCACCTGTGACCTAGCTGCAAGCCAGGGGAAGCTGGCTTCCCCATCACACCTCTGGGAGGGCACGAGGGCGGGAGCAGCAACAGGAGATGACTGGTGGAAAGTCTTGGCTCAGGCACTGGCACAGGCTGACCTGTAGTGGCTCACGGAAGCAGGACTCCTTTCTCCTCCATCCAGTGGAGCATCTTCAGAGCAGAACACACCTTCCCACCTACACAGGGCTGCCCTCCCCTGCCTAGCCCACAGCCTCCCTCCCCACCGGCCGTCTCTCCCCTCCCCCAGGTCGGCCCCAGTGGGGCACTCACTTTCTGCGCGTCTGGGTAATGTAGCAGACAATGGCAATCAGGATGGCAAAGGCAACCACGGCTCCCACGGGCCCAATCTTAGCCCACATCAGGCGGTCTGAGGACAGAGAAAACCCAGGGGCCCTCAGACTGCTGGTGGGAGTGAGCACGCCTGGGTTCTTGGGAGACAGACTGGGACATTAACGATAGTGAAAAATATCCTTCCCTGACTGATTAGCCTGGAGGGCCTGGCACGGCCCAGGACAGCCTAGGCAAACTCGGCGCGGCCTCTCCTTCCTGTCCAGAGGGACCGCTTTACCAGATGACCCACCTGCGTGGCCTGACCCAGGCTGTGGCTGATGGTCAGTCAGCCTTGGGGAGAGGAGCCAGGATCCAGGAGGAGCCCCCTCTGTCCCTGTGGCTCCCAGCCCCAGACCCCGCCACTCACGGGCTCCCTGGAAGGGCAGCTCCAGGCTCTTGGTGCCGTAGAGGTTGCGGGAGGTGCAGATGACCCGGGGCGGGGCCTGGGCCTGTCCCCGCAGCGTGAGAATGCTGGTGAGCAGGAGGCCGCTGCGCTCCGAGTACACAAACTCCCGCTCCGTCTCGTTCACGGTCACGTTGCGCGAGGGCAGCTCGAAGGCCACCGAGGGCTCCGGGTTGGACTTCACCACGCACAGGCACTGCACCGTGTCGCGGGCCGCTGCACAGTGGGACTCCAAGAGGATCACAGGAGCAACTGCAGGGGCAAAGTCGGACTGAGAGGGCTGGAGCCAGGACTCCCTGGCTGAGGGCCCAGAGCCCGCACAGCCGTCATCGAGGCGAGCTGTGTTTTCCTCTCCACACCGTCCCTTTACAGGCCTAACTCTGCCCGCCTCGCAAAACTTAAATCACATCACGGTGCTCCCTGCTCAAACCTATCCTCCAACTGCTCTGTGTCACTTAGAATACAATCCAATTTATTCGCCTTGGTCTGCGAGACCCCGCAGGACCGAGCCGTACTCTGACCTCTGTGTGTTACCCTGCAAGGCTTGTTCCTTCCCGTCACACCAGCCTCCCGCGTTTCTCGCGTTCGTGGAGCTGTTTCCCACCAGGTATTTGGTTCTCCCTCAGCCTGGAACACTCCCTGAGGCACCTTCCCAACTCACTTCTTCGCTCCATGAAGGTTCTACTCAGACCACTAGGATCCTCTCCTTTACCACCTCGCTTCACTGCGTCACTCGGTCCCGCTCAGTCTCCTGCCCAGCACTCATTCCTACCCGGGTTACCTATTGATACGGCTTGTCTCTCTTTGCCACCAAGACGGACTCTTATTCTGTCTCGCTTGGTGGCCCACACTTACATCATGTCTCTCCTGTGGCAGAGCTCCGGGAAGGCGTATGGATGGGGTGGCCTATTGCACTCTGCCGCTCCCCTTTCAGGCCGTCCTGCAGATGGCCCTGCTGACGTTGCGGAGCCCCCTTGCATTCTGGCCCTCCCTCACGAGAGTCTCAGTGCCACTCGAACTCAGCACCACCCTCCACCCAAATTTCTGTTGAGCTTTGCAGTACTGCCATTTTATTTTTAAAAAAATAGTACAGGTATGATGATTTTCTTTCATTTTCCAAAATATGAAATTATCATTGAAATTTGAATGCTGCTTTTTAAAATTATATTCTCATTTCCTCCTGGAGAGTTGAGCATTCCCTTCTGCTTACCATAGCCTGAGTTCTGGTTCTCAGTTCTGACCAGAACTCAAGGACATGCAGGTGACAGTGACGGGCCAGGGAGTCATGTGACCAGATGTATACATAATAAAGATGATTCTAATCAAAACCTCAATGCGTACACATATCTAAGTCTAGTAAATCAAAAGTTGAATACCCCCAATTCTGCTTAGGCAGCATACACCATGCTTGCTATAGTGTTAACAAATTAATGCACTACAAAACAAACCAATATTGACAAACAGAAACAATTAAATTAAGAAAATCTTTCGTTCAAGACTACACCATGACCACGTCTGCCTGAGATGCTGTGGGAATGCTGGCACCCAGCCTGCATGTGCTTAGCATTTTCAAAGCTTTGCAGGCAACTGGGACACCCCAATTGACCCTAGACAAATCCCAAGTGGCCATCTACTGGCTGGTGTTCTCAATCAGGCCCTCAGCATCCTTGGGCCTCCAAGATGGAGTTCTCATTTATGCAAACAGGGGTAATGGTCCTTAACTCACAGGGCCTACAGGAACTCTGAAGATAGGCACATGGCTGGGCCGTAAAGACAATTAACATCGATTAGAAAAATAGAACCGTTCCAGCAGAGGGAGCATGTGAGCAAAGCCTTGGCTTCAGAATGCAGAGAGGACATCCAGCCTGGAAGATGAGTGGGAGCCAACGAGGCCGACTTATGGAACATACAGGAAGTGTCAGATGCTGTGGGAGATCACCATCATTTTCATAGCTTCATACTCAACTTTGGAGTAAGATACTCTTATCACACTCATTTTTTCAGAGGAAATGATTTAGGCTCAGTAAAGGTGAAGTCTGTTGTCTGAGATGGTACAGTAAGACAAAGAGCTGGCATACAGACCCAGGTGATTCAGCTCTCGGCTACTTGGTACCAGTAACATTTCAGTTTTCTCCTCTTAAACTGGTTTGGGGTAAAGAACAACAGTCCCCTCTCCCAATCACATTGTTGTGAGAATAAAATTGCCAATACAGGCAAAAAGCTCAGACTTGTTGCTTGCATATTGCAAACACTCTGTAAGGGTGAGAGCCTCCTGCAATCTCCAAGCCATGCTGGGCTCTGGGGTGGGCAGGTAAGGCTGGGAGCCCTGCCCAGACTGGGTGCCCACCATTGTCAGTGGGCACTAAGCCAGGTGCTGGGGGACATAGACTTTAGGACTGAAGCTGCACTCCTAGAGGGAAAGCACTGTGACACAGGCCTTGGAGATGCCCAAGGAGCTTAGCGGGGGGGTGGGAGGTAGGGAGATGTTTGTTGCTTCTCTACATTTCTTTCTTTTGATGTATTTGTTTTTAATCAAGGCTAAGTGAGTCCTTGGGTGCTAAGACCCGCACCCAAGGGAGGTGAAGGGGAGGTGAAGCAGCCAAGGTTTAATAGCTGGGGCAGACAGGAGTCCAGGAGAATCTTGGCTCTGACCATCCTTCCTAGCTGTCTGAGCATGGGGGAATTCTGACCTTCATTGTACTTAGTTAAGGACTAATGATAACATACACCTGCTTCACAGGCCACCAGGAGGACCCAGCAAAGCCACACCTTGGATGGAATCATGACCCAGAATAGGCCTTTGATGGCCATTTGCTGCAATTACTCTTACTATGCAGGGGGGGTGGAGGTTGACTGACAATGTACATGAGATGGTGTCGTGTGTATGTTCAGTAGGTTCTGACTCTTAAACTTAAGGACCACTGGCTTGAGGTGTGACAGAAAAGAGGATACATCAGAAGAGGGAATCTGGGCCCAAAGGACACACATGGAGAAGACAGTGCCACAAAGCCCATCCATGGTGACCACACTGGGTGCTGTGAGTCATCAGAGACTGAAGGGAATGTGGCCAGAGATGAAAGGTCAGCAAAGGAGTGGATGGCTGTGGCATTGCCCTGGAAGATGGCACTCCGGGAATGAGCTATAGCTACAATGTATTGATTATCACCATACATGCAGAATATCACATATGGACTGTGCTCAGCATCTTCTGGCAGACTTGTGTGGTGGGAACCATTGTAAGTGAAGTAATTGAGGTTGAAAGTAGGGAAGGTTGGAGACTAGCACCAGAGATCAGGTCAGAGCTGAGGAGGAGGCAGGAGAAATGGAAGTATGGAGGTGACATTCCAGAGAGAGTTGCTGAAGGAGAGGGGGTCAAAACTCTGACTTGGGAGCAACAACCCAGAATGGTGGCCAGTGGGTGTCAGTGTGTTAGTGGTGCTATCCATAGAGAGGCTGCTGGAGAGGCCCAGCTGGCAGTGGAACACTGAGTTTCATTTCCAAGGCAGTTAGCTTTGTCTGTGCGTCCAGCTCATCTCTCTGGCTTATGTCTGTTATAAGCTTGTGTCTTCTTGGTGCCATTCCCCGCCTCTCACAGAGCCTCACAGCAATTTGCACATAACCACTGCTAGACCCCTGAGTGTATTCTGATGTGATAATGCAGGATGATGTAAGCTTTGGGAGCTACGGAAGAGTGGAACCAAACTGCCTGGATTCCAATCCCAAAATTCTGCCATTTCCTAGTTGTGTGACCTTCGGCAAGTGGCATAACGTCTCTGGGCCTCGGCTCCTTTCTCTAGAAGCCAAGGGCAGTGATGGAACCCCCTCATAGGGATGTCATAAGGATGAAGCTTCCAACAATGCCGGTACATAGGGATGCTCCACAAGGGTTAGATGTCATGGTTACTATTTTAGTTAAAGGGGCATGGTCACGGGACCCAGGTCTCCCTGGTTAAACTCCAGGATGTGGAGACAAGTGTTCTCAGGTGGGACTGGCACTTTCTTGCTGTGGATTCCACTTTCCTGCCTTCCCCATCCTTACCTGCTGGTGCAACACTAACTCTCGGTTGGGATATGTGGGTACCCCCAGTTACCCAGATGTCCCTCCAGAACCATCTACTTCAGGTGGAGGGGAGACACAAGTCAAGCCACCTCTCAGTGGGATGGGGGGAGGGGGCATACTCACACTCCACGGAGAGGTTGAAGGCGGTGGCCCTCTGGCCATACTGGTTCTCGGCCACACACCAGTACTCTCCATCGTCCTCAGGCGTGACAGCCGGCAGCTCCACCTGCAGCTCGCTCTCGTAGATGACTGTAGCCAGGATCTGCTTCTCTTTGAAGATGGTGAGAATAGGATCTGGGTTGCTCTCTGTGGAGCACAAGATGGAGACCGTCTCCCCCTCCACAGCCACCACTGTCACGTTCACTGTTGGCTTCCTGGGTGCGTCTGGGGGGGCAGAGCAGGGGGTGATGGTCAGATGCAGGAGGTACCTCTTCAGTCAGCCAACTTCTACCCCCAAATGTGACCCATACACCCCAACCCAAGCACAGCAGCTCAGGATGGCTTGGGAGCCCAGGCCTGGCTGTCCTGTTTACAAAACAGGGGCTCTGCAGCCAGAATGCCTGTGTCTCAATCCGGCCTGCTCTTTCCAGCTGTGTGTGGACCTATGTCTTACTTAACCTCTGTGGCCTCATTTTTTCTTATCTGAAAAATGGGCTTAATGACAGTTCTAATTCCACAGCAGTAACTGAGAACTCAAGTCACAGGCACTGCTCCAGCCTGAACGAGGTGGAGGAAGATCCCTGCCCGTGTGGGTAGTGGCCATGTCAGTAAATAAAATAATCATTGGCAAATTTGGGATAAGTGCTTTGGAGAAAAATAAAGGGAGGGATGGGAAGTTAGGGTGGTTACTATTTTAACTAGGATGGTGAGGGCAGGCTTCAGTGAGAGTAGGAGGAGGTGGGAGGAGCCAGCCTCTGGGATGCCTGGGGGAAGAGCATTTGTGTAAAGTAGTCAGAAACTGCTGAGTAAACGTTGGCTGTAGCTGTCATTATTATTATCCACAGCCCTGGCATTTTGCCTCAATCAGTATTTGTGAATGAAAAATGAGTGAATGACCTCTCCTGGGTTCATAGCTAAGAATCCTGTCTGATTAGCCCCCTGCTCTGGGGCTCCATAAGTACAGGTGCACACAATGGGCTGGGTCAGGCCTGGGATCCCCACTACCCTCCCATTAGAACTGCAATGGGACTCATCTAAAATTTAGATTCCTAGGGCCAGTCCCCGATCTATTCCCGGATCATCCAGGCTGTCCCAGAAATGGAATAAAACCAGCTTTCCTGGGTGACAGGGACCACATCTGTCTTCTGCTCCTGTCCTAGGCATGAGAGTGGTGCAGAGTAGCTGTTCACTAGATGATTGTGCAAAGAATGAAGGAATGAATGAATGCCTAGACCCACAAGCCTCCTCTCCATCTTTCCTCAACCACAGTTCTGTTCCTGATGGCCCCACGCGCCCCCCCCCCCCCCCCGGGCAGGGCCCCTTTGCCCCAGTCCCCACTCTGCAGGCCAGTGCCAGGCGAGTCCTCAGGGCGGCCACTCACACATGACGCTGAGCTCCACGGTGCGGTTGTCCTGGCCATAGGCGTTCTCTGCCAGGCAGGCGTAGACGCCGTCCTCCCCGGGGGTCACTTCATCCAGCTCAAGGAACAGGCTCTCGGCCACGGCCTCCCGAAGCACCGTGCCGTCCCGCATCCAGGTCAGCAGCGGCAGCGGGTTGCTGTCTGCCCCGCAGAGCAGGCCGACGTGGGACCCCTCGATGGCCTCCACGGAGGAGTTCATCTCCACAATCACAGGGGGGTCTGAGGCCAAGGACACAGTGGGATCAGCAGGCCGGTGCCACAGGCCCCACCCCCACCCCCACCCCCACCCCCAATGGCACCCGGGCTTACACTTGACGTCCAGACTGGCGTAGCCCTCGAACTGCAGGGTGGTGTTGGGGAAGGAGGCCTGGCAGCCCAGCCGAAGGCCATTGGCCTCCCTGGTGGGCACGAAGTGCAGCAGTGACACCTGCACCCACGTGCCCTCGTCCTCGCGCAGCCGGCCCAGTACAGCCGGCTCCCCCAGGCCGTCGTGGCCCAGCCAGCTCAGCTCCGGGCGCAGCTCCGGGCAGTTGTCAGGCACCAAGCAGCTGACCTCCACTTCCGTGCCTGCCACCACTTCCAGGGGGACCACAATGTTGGGGGTGTCTGCATGGGCAGGGAGAAGGAGGATAGAGGAAGCAGACATCCCCACTTGACCAGCTCCAATCCTGATACCTGGTTCCCTCCCCTTGGATACAGAATTCCCTGAAATGTTCTGTCTGCCTGATTCCCTTCACCCAGAGCCCTCACAGAGCCAACCACGTGTGATAGTAAAGGAACAACAATGTGCTGGTCTGAGTCCTTCACAGCGTTGTATTTGCCTTCCAGGCGCTAGCAGGCAGGTAACTACTTCACTCCTTCTGCATTGCGGAGACTGAGGCCACAGCGGTAACACTGAGCTTCAAACCCTGTCACCCTGGCTTGATCACCTGTGCCAGGACACTACAACATATTCCTAAAGAAGCCTGTCTCCTCCCAGTGTTTGACTTGATTTACTTCCATGTGTGGGGGGGCATGCATGGAGAGGGGGGTCTCTCTCTGCATCAGGCCTGTCATCCAGCTCTTCTTACAGACTCACTGCTGGGGAGCCTGAGCCTAAGAGCTCTAGGCAGGCAGGCTTCTCAGGCACTTGGCAGTAGGAATGTCTGAAGTCCAGCAGTGGGTCCTGCTCTGATGGTCCAATCTGGCCCAGAACTGCATTTTATGGGGCCTACATTTAGGAATTTAAATATCTATCTAAACCAGCAGCTAATGTTTAGGAATTAGGAGATCATAGGAAATACACAATTCTGGTTTCTTTTTCAAATTCAAACTGCCAAGCAGCAAAGGCTCTGCATTCTCCCCAGAGCGGCCAGCAGAACTGGTGCCACGTGCCAGCACGTCTCTGAGCACTTGACAAGCATCACTCACTGAGCTCACATGCTGCCCCCGCCCCCACTGCAGAAGAGGAAGCCAAGGCTCAAAGAAGTTAAGTAACTTTCCCACAGTTGCCCAGCGAATGCAGCAATCAAGAGACCTTAGCCCTATCCTCCCCCCACCTTCTCTTTGAGGGCCATGAGACTGCTTGGGGCCCCGCTTCACTCATTTCTGTCCTCTGCCTGGTCCGTGTGGGCAGCGGCTTTGCACCTCCCAGCTTAACAAGCCCCTGGGTCTGTGCTGGGAGGACTTCCTGCTACCCCTGCCTGCCCCAGGGAGGCCCCTGCCCCCTGCTGTGCACCCCGGGGACTCACTGATGATGTCCAGGACGCTGTGCTCCGAGAAAGTGTACTGGTTGTAGCCCCCGAGGTCCCCGCGGAAGTAGTACTTGCCGCCAAGCTCGGGGCTGAGGTTGCTGAGCAGGAGGGTGCAGTTGCGCAGGCCCAGGTCCCCCAGGAGGCGGCTGCGGCCCTGGAAGCTCTCGTGGACGACTTGGGTGCGTGACTTGAAGACCACGGGGGGGTAGTTCTTCGGGTAGGGGCTGTTGAAGTACCAGACGCCATGCACAACGGCAGGCCGCAGCTCGTCAGGGAAGTCAAAGCGGCAGGGGATGGAGACGCATGTGCCCTCGAAGGCCGAGATGGACGAGGGCATCCAGGCACCCCAGTGACCCCCTCGAGAGGCTGTGGGTGAGTAGGGCTGCTGAGGCCAAGGGACATGTCCTGACCGAATCACCTGCTCCCATTCTCATCCGGGGACCCACAGACACAAGCCCAGCCTGCGTGGGGCCAAGGCCCCAGAATCCCAGCAACCCCCTTCCCAGCATTACCTGCAATCATGATCCAAAACAGGGGCAGTGCTGTGAGGAATATCATTTTGTGCAGCGTGTGATGACAGCTGGAGAAGGCATGGCAGGGGTGAAGGGTCAGGGGAAGGGGCTTTCTAATAAGGCATCAGGAGGGGGGTTGTTCAGACGTAGGCGCTGCTGCTATTAATATTTATATTACAAACATTTCTATGGCGTTGACCAGGTACCGGTCCTCAGAGCTTGATCTGCTGTACTAACTCATTCACTCTCTTTGAGGCAGGGGCAATTGTTACCCTCCTTTTACAACTGAGTTCCAGAGAGGTTGAGCAACCTGTCCATGCCACACAGCTGGCAAGCATCAACTAGGACAGCCCTATCTGCCCGGCTCCAGGGGTGCAGACTTAGCCCCCAACTGTCCCGTCTCTACGTGGTGTAAGATGCTGACAGTGATCTCCAGCACCTGGTGCCCCTGAGACCCTCAGGAAGTAATGACAGAGCCACGCTGGACCAGCGGCAGGAAGAAGGGGGAGCCCGGAGAAGGAACCCTGCCCCTCACCTCAGTCTCCCTGAGTTGGGGATGTCTTCTGGACCCACTTGAAGATGTCAGCCTGCCAGCCTGGAATAGGAGACAGACAGGAGCGAGGGGGCAGGAGCTCAGCATGTGCTGTGAGCTGCTGCCTGTTGTAAGGCTGCCTGCCCCTGGATGCTCAGGCCCCTCCCACACAGCCTCGCAGCTACTCTACACAGGGTCACCCCCCACCCCACCAAACTGCCGTGGAGAACTGTGGGGAAGGAAAGGGAGCGACAGAGCCTTGTGGGGGGGAGGGGATGAGGTGAGTGGGGGGAGCCCTGGGGGTGGTAGGCAGAGACTCAGTGCCATCAATGACTGGGTTTCACAGCATCAGCATTCCCAACATGCCGTGTGAATTCCTGCCGCCCGCTCCCACCCCACAGACAGCCCCTGCTTTCCCCACCCTCAGCAGAGGCCAGTGCCCAGCACAAAAGAGCCCTGTTCCCTCATGGGGAGGGTGCTGCATCTCGGGGGACTCCTGGGGTAGGTGGGGTGAGAGAAGACAGGGACAGGGGTGCTCAGCTCTATGTGGGGCCAGGAAGGACCAGGGGTTGGGAGGTCAGGAGACCCTTCTCGCTGCTCTGTAGGTCCCCTCTGAGTTGGAGACAGGGTCTCCAAGTGGCTGCCTTTCCAGGCCTTCACAACCCTCTTCCCACAGACACAGAAGCATACACAGCCAGACACATGCAAATGCTGCTGTGAAATATGATAGATCTAGACCCAGCCAGAGGAGCAGGCTTGTACCATAGACACTCATGTGGACACCTGCTCAGGACCTAAGTGTGAACAGGCACTGAGACCCCTGTGCCCGCAGACTGTGTTGGCACACACGGTCACAGAAGCACATCTGCACTGACATTGGCACCTCGTTCAGGCATGCACATGGACCTGCCTGCGTGCCGTGCTCACAAAGACACACAGCTGACGTGTAGCTAGGACAGACCTGCCCAGACACATACTGGTGGACCCAGGCAGACGATGGCAGTGATTGTGACTCTCCAGGGCCATAAGCATGCCCGGCACAGCTGTAGTAGTGAAATTCACAGGGGCAGTGGGCTTTAGGAAAAGCAGGTCTAAACATTTTTTGGTGGGGGTATAATGAAAAGAAGGTTGACAAACATTTATGTAAATTCAAACCCATCCAGGATGGTACACACACACACACACACACACACACACACACACACGTACACACACACACACACACACACACACACACACACACCCCTTGTTGTGCCCCAGGAGCTGGAACTTGCTCACTCAAAGCCCACTGCCTTACCCCCTCCCAGAGGGCAGGATGCAGGTACCTAATCAGCTCTTCCCTCCCACACCAGGCCATTCCCACCACATCTGCCCCAAACTTGGAAGCCCCAGGGCAGCAGAACCTCCCTGGCTAGGGGTGCTGAGGAGGGCCCTTCTTGCTCTCCCTGTAGTTTCTTCCCAAAGCCCCGTCACTGTCCTGCCATGGTCCCCGCTCATTCCAAACTCCCCAGGAACACCCTCCAGTCCTAAATTAGTGGCAGTTCGCAGCGACCATCCTCACCTTGCCCCCACTTCACCCTCTCAGTCATGGCCCTCTGCTCCCACCCTGCCCCCAACCCCTCTTGGCTGCTGTGTACTCACCAGGATGCTCCTTGTCTGTACCCTGTGCTCCTCACGCCTGCTTACAGTCCCCTGGCCTCCCAGGGTCTAGGCCCCCACTTGCCGGCTCCTCCTTCCCGCTCCCCCACCCCCGTGGGTGCCAGGGACTGCCTGCCTCCAGGGCCCAGCTCCTCCCTGTCCCCGGGGGAGGGGGGCACAAAGGGCCCTTGTCACCAAGGCTCCACTGGGCAGCCTGATGCCTGGGTTCTACGAGCTCCTTCCTGGAGGGGATGGGGGCTGCCTCACTTGCTCCCCTCTCCTGCATTGCTGTGCACCCTGGTTTGGAGACCTGGGGGGGGGGGGGCGTTCTAATATCTCTGAACATCTCAGACAGAAACGGAAGGCATTGTCCTCAGCATCCGGGGAATCTTGGTGACAATGACAGGTACAGCCCTGGTCATGAGAGGCAAGAAGCCCTTGTGGGCGGGAGAGGAGACAGGACCTTGCCATTCTGGGCTTGTGTCACCTCCCCCTCCCTTACAGTCACTTCCCTGGTCACAGTGGTGCCTGCATCCTGGTCTATTTTCTTCTAGGCTCTTCTTGTCATCGGAAATGACCTTAGGTATTGACTGTCTCCTCTCAGAGCACATGACCTCCAGGAGGACGAGGGCTTTGCCTGCTTGTTCCCAATCTTTCCTGGTTGTAGCAAGGCTCCTGGCGCAGCTGAGCTTCGTAAATGCAGGGTGGATGCATGCGTCCGATACCCTGTGGCACCTTCTGACTGGAGGCCTCTATACTTATCTCTTCCTCCTGGAAAGCTCCTCTACCTCGCCCCATGCCCACTCTGCCCTGGCCAAAGCCACTGAGTGGATGCCATGCCTCTGAAAGCCACCTGCCTTCTCACCAAGCCGAGTCCCTCCACAGCACTCATCCGCACTATCATGAGCTCCTTCCCCACCAGCCAGGGTCTTCCAGAGGGCAGTTTCTCTCTGTCTGTCTGTCTGTCTGTCTGTCTGTCTTATGCTCCTAGAATAGAGCCCCAACGGTGTTTGCTGAGGGCTGTGCTGACTCTGAGCAGGGTGGGGACCCTCTGTGGGCAGATTCCACGTGTTCCTCCTGCCATCAAGACCCTTCCATTGGCATGATCTTTGCAAAGTGGTGGTGGGAGCTGCAGTGGTTTGGTTAAGTGCAGCAGTGTTTTGACTGTGAGCTGCTCAGTCACACTGGGGCATCTTTGGTGGGGAGGGAGGGAGGGAGTGTCCTTCCTCCTAAGGGAGAAACTGGGAGGATGGGGGCTGAGGGGCGGGGAATCCCTCAGACAGGGAATTGAGAAGTGAGAGAAGGCTGGATGGAGGGGGAAGGAGAGTCCTATCCCCACATCAGGCTTTATGATGTCAGACTCTGCCCGTGCCTTTCCCAGTCAGGGACAAAGGCCTATTGAGAGCGGCGTGGGGCTTGGCCTCCTGGGTCCTGGAGAAGAGAGGGGCCTGGTGCCTGGGCTATTGGGGAGGACACCGTGACCTGGGATACTCATGTCACAGCCTTCGGTGTCAGCGCCAACCCCCTTGTTTCATGTGCCTGTGCTGTTTGGGGTACATCCTTCTGGGTGTGAACTGAAGGCTGTCCCTGAGAGAAGAATGCACAGGCAAATGAGTCCCATAGACAGCACTGGCAACTGTCACCAAAATCTGAAAATCCAGGTGTCCAGAACACAGGACCGGAATACTGGAGAACATGGGCCCGTCTGAAGGGGAGCAGCGCACTCACATCCGGCCCCCAGCTCTGCCAGGTCACAGTCCTTCCCCTCAAGGCAGGTGATGGTTTGCTAGGGACCCTGTGACAAAATGCCACAAAACGAATGGCTTAGGAAGTTGACTATCTCACTGTGGGAGGCTAGAAGTGGGAGGTCAGCATTTTGGCACCGTACCTTCTGAGGACTGGGAGGCAGGAGCTGCTCCTTCCGTCAGGCTTCCCCTTGGGCTTGCAGATGGCCACCTTCATGTTCGCCAGGCATTCTCCCTGGACGAGAGCTTCTGTGTCCAAATACCCCTTTTATAGGACATCAGTCCTCCTGGGTTGGAACCTTCCCTAATGACCTCATTTTAACTTAACCTCTACAGACCAAATAAGGTCACATCTGAGGTACTAGGATTTAAAACTTCAACTTATACACGTGGAGAGGGACACACTTTAGCCCATAATGTCAGTTCAGATTTTTATGTGCCATAGCTTGTTTTTTAGGTATTAGCCCAATTGTATCTAAAAATACTGTGCAGTGCAAGCAAAACTCAACTCAGGGCAGATCAAGCCCTCAGGCCCACTTGTTTAAAGCTCTCTTGAGTGAAAGCTGGTGCTTGGTCCAGCCAAGGGGCACTTGCTGTCCTCAGCCAGAGTTGTCAGCATCATACCAGGAGTCTTCCGAGTATGCCCCGCCCCCGCCCCACCAGTAGCATCAGTATGGCCTGGAAGCTTATTACAAAGTTCCATGGCCTCAACCCAGCCCTGTGGAGTCAGCAACTCTGGCAATCTGCCCCCTAGCAGATTCTGCTGCACGCTGACCTGGAGCACCTCTGCCTCTCTCTAGGACCACCCCAGAGAACTTGCTAAGATGAACAGAGTACTCAGTGTCATTAAATGTATTTAGTCATTTCAGATTTCCCACTTCCCAGGCATTTATTGAAGAGGTCCGAGAGTCCTCTTCCTTCCCCTCTGTACTGATCCTTTATACTGATAAGGCATTTGAATTTCCAAACCATTTCACTCATTCCTGCTGAGCCGCTCAACAGCCCAATCAGCTGAGCACTGGCAACATGGGACACTTCTGACCTTTCACACATGAGGAGGTGGGTTGGGGTATGGGGAGAGGGGTGGTGGAGGAGAGATGCCTGCTCCATCCTGCAGCAAATAGGAGGCCAGGCTCTCCAGCTTGCCTTCCTCTCCCACCCCTTAGTCTTGGTTCAGGAAATCCTCTTGGAGGAGCCTCTCATGGCTTCAAAGGCAGAAAGCAGAAGTTTGTGGATTACCAGACTGATCCAGTTCCAATTGGGTTTAATTTAGTTTAGCTCCCAGAGTGTTGATTTTAAAAAATCAAATTTCTTTAATCAGTTGCCAAATTTTTTAAAATCAGAAAGGACTGCCACCTTCTCTTGGAAAGAAGCTCTAGCCATGTTTGGCCTGCCTTTGAGCATTGCAGCCACCACGGGGAGCCACTTCAGATGGGATCTAGGCCTCCCAGCTTCCTGTCCATACGCAACACTGAAGCCAAATAGCCACCCTTTATCATCACACCACTGCTGATGTTTTTATAGGCTAAGAAGATAGTGAAATGCATCTTTGTTTCTATCAAAAGTGGGAAAATCTGATAAATTGAGAGGGATATGGTTTTTAAAAAGAATGGGAGGGCCAAAACCAGTTTGGCTCAGTGGATAGAGCATTGGCCTGTGGACTTAAATGTCCCAGGTTCGATTCCGGTCAAGGGCATGTACCTTGGTTGCGGGCACATCCCCAGTAGGGGGTGTGCAAGAGGCAGCTGATCGATGATTCTCTCAATGTTTCTAACACTCTATCCCTCTCTGTTAAAAATCAATAAAATATATTTTTTAAAAATGAGAGGGAACTTAATTCCTTGTGAATGGTGTTCTCTTCTGTGTGTCATGTACAAAGTGTGTCTTTATTGAGAGATAACCTAAATAGAGGTCCGTTGCACGATATTCGTGCAAGAATAGGCCTTCCTTCCCCTGGCTTCACTCCCAGCCACCTAGGAGCCGGCATGTCCCCAATCCCTGGCCGCCCGGAGCCTGCAAGTCCTTGCTTCTGTGGTGCTCCAGTAGCTCCCTCAGCCACCCCCCTTCCCCTCATAGCAGGCTTCACACCACTCCCTGCCTGCATATGCAAATTAACCTCCATCTTTGTTAGGTTAATTTGCATACTCACTCTGATTGGCTGTGGGTATAGCGGAGTGATAGTTAATTTGCATGTTTCTCTTTTATTAGGTAAGATTTCTCTTTTATTAGGTAAGATATGCTCCTGCGAAACAAATCCACACCTCTCTCATTTACTGCATCTATCTGCAAGGCCAATGGTTCTCAAACATTTTGGTCTCAGGAACCCTTTCTGCAAAATTATTGAGGACTCCAAAAACTTTCATTTAAGTGGGTTATATGTACAGTTGCTTAACATATTAAAAATTGAAACTCGGAAATTTTTAAAGCACAGCTACAATCCATTAGCCATCAGAGGGATGATGTCACAGAGCTTTTGGGAAACCCCACTGAACACTCATGTGAGAATGAGAGTGAAAGAAACTAGTAACATCTTAATAGTGTCCTCCTATGGGTCCTTGGATAGACCCCCAGACTTGACTTTAAGAACCCTGGCTAGGTATTTGAGTTTATCACCCACTTCAAGACTTAAAGAAGAAACTTTGTTTAGTTTTTATTCCCTGCTGTGGCAACAAAAATTTTAGGTCTTATGAAATGGGGCTTCAAGAAGGGGAAGAACAGAAAACAAATGTCTTTCACCAAGCTTCCTTGAAACCTCAATACACAACAACCGGCACATCCCACTGAGTACCCCTGTACAAGACAGCTTTGGCGGGGAGAAAGCACAACACTCTGGTTTGGAAAATAAAGCTAGAACAGTCATTTTATTCCGAGACCATTTACCAAGTGTTAGAGGGCGACAGGAATAAATAGAGGGAGGGGAGGGCAGGGAGACTCTACGTCTTGCAGCAGATTCCACACCTTGATGGATAACAGCAGCCACAACAGAAGATGCAGATGGGGAAGTGAGTGTCTCGCCTCCTCAGCCTCTGCAGCCCAGGCTGTAGGAAGGAAGGAAGAGTGAGCAGGTATGGGCTCAGGGAAGGCTGTGAGGCTCTGGAAAGAGGTCAAGGTGTTCTCACCTTCAAGCCAGCTGTGGCTCCAGCTGTATCCTGGGTCTGGAGGTCTGCAAGCTGTGTTGTCTGTGAAAGCAGAAGGGAATGCTGAGGATGGCATCTGCCTCCAACTTGCCCCTACAATCCGTTCCTCACATATCAGTCGTGTGTGGCTGTATCCATTAGAAAAGCCTGCAGGGCTCTTCCTGCACTTGGAGGAACATCAATCTCAGCTCCAAGACCACCACCCACTCCCTACAGCCTCTGATTACTAAGTACACCACGCTTGCCCCACTTCGGGTCTTAGCTTGCCCGTCTCACCCTCTAAGTCATAGGTCAAATACCATTTTCTCTCAAAACACTCCTCCGTGACTGCCAGCTCTTGATCTCACCTATCCGCCCCCTCCGTGCCCCCCACCACCATGGTCACTCTATAATTTTTTTTGTTAAATGTGAGTAGCATTTACTAAACACCATGATCTTTTGTTTTTTAACTAATTCCCTGACCAGATTGTAAGCACCATAAGAGCAAAAATCTTCTCTCATCTACCTTGTTCACTGCTTGATCCCGTTTAGAATGAGACTTTACACAGAATAGCACTCAGTAAATGTGGAATTAGTTTGGGAACCCCCAGTCCCTGCCACTCGGACCCTATCTCTGTACTTTAGGCAGCTGCCCCTCCTCCCTTTGCCTGCCTTGCCATCTGCCCAGTCCTGTGGTCTCCATCTGCCCTCAACAGTCCCCTCCGAGGGCCTGGCTCTCCCACGTGGCTGCCTGCTGGGCCCAGGCCCCAGGGGCTCTCACCTGGTGCAGAGCTGAGGCACTGGCCAGGCTGGCCAGGAGGAGGAGCAGAAGACAGGCAGCCTGGATCCGCACATTCAGTGCCATTGTGCCGTCTGGCTGGTGTCCTGCTGTTAGGTCTCAGACAGCTCTGGTGTCTGGGCACAGTTACAGTCGCTTTTATGGGGCCAGAAGAGGGGGTGCTAAGCCCCCTCCCCTTTGTCCTCATTTCCAAGAAGGTAGTGGCGCCGAAAAGGCGGGAGATAAGCGGGAACAGAGTGACAGGGAACAGGGTTGTGTCAACCTCAGCCAGCAGAGGTGTGTACAGGGGGTGGGGCAGATGGGGCCACAGACACAGGCCTCTAGCCAGCCACCTGGGAAACACTTTCCCTAACATGACATCATCTTGTTGATCTCAGAAAAACTTCCCCCTTTTGCCACAGAGGTTGAACAGGTCAATGAGCAGGAGCAAGGTGTTCCCCACCTTGCTCCACAGGGAACGAGGGTTCCCCACCCTTCCCTGACCTCCTCCTTCACATGGGGGGTGGCTGTCACTTACCAGGGTCCTTTGGGGTGCCGCATACCATTCCCCCAGCTTCGGATTCTGTTCTGTAGAGAACACTGCAACAGCCAGATGCAGGAGGAGCCTGCACGAGCATGATCTTTTACAAGTGTCAGTACCTTAAGAAGGGGCCTGGTATCTGGAAAATGTTCCTGTGACGCCAGACCATGGAAGAGCAGGAACAGTAGTGGCTCCACCTCATGTCCCAGCAGGTGTACTGTCTCACTTTGGTGCTTAACAGCCAGGACCGCCTGTCCTCAAAGCAGTGCCTGCTGCCCCATTCTGGGCTCTGCACTGTATTCAGGGCCCAAGCTGCCCGCTCAGCCCATTTCCAAGGACCTGCTCCCCCTTAGGAGCCCACTAGGCTTGCTTTCCTCACTTGATTGGAAGGACTGAAGGCCAAGATGGGGCTCTGCCAAGATCAGAGGCAGAGCTGGCACTCCAGAGTAGGCAACCTGACTCTGAGGCCTGTGCTCTTTCCTGCCTCCCCCAAATACAGGTCAGTAGACCTGGCTCATACTGGCTCAATAGAGCCACTGTGCACATCTCATCCCACCTCCACATTCAGTGGCATCATGTTGGTATCTGGACACCAGCAATGGGGTATGTACACATCAGCCAACACTACAAACCAGGGTTCTTTTGGGGGGAGAGCTGGTCCCTTAGAACAGCAGTCATCAACCTTTCGGACTCACATCTCACCAGTTGTCTGGTTAGCAACCACTGCCTTAGAACACCACTGGGCAGGAAGAACCAAGGCTCCTGACTGTTCTGGCCACTACCTGAACATAGTGGGTACACACAGCCCAGAGGACCCACTAACTTAAATCCAGAGATGGGACTTTGGCCATTTGGGCTCTGACTCATTCATAGATCATCCAGTGTCAACTTTACTGGAGCCTGGAGATGCAGCTGCCAAGGAATGAAGACTTCTCCCCTGCCCTGAACTATAGCCGAGCTCATTCAAAACAATAAGAATGGGGGCCCCTGAGAAATCAAGGCTGCTCCTTGACATTTGCCTCCCCATTCACACCACATTAGGCTCTTCCTGCTGCACACATCCTTTCTCAAAGAGGGCCTCAAACTGTGTAATGGCCAGGAAAAGGAGACAGGGCTCTCAGTTGGGGACACTTGGGGTACATGCATGGTGAACTCAGCATGGTGGCGACTGGCAGGTCTGTATCCTGGGAGGGGATGGAGTTGCATGGGGGCTGCACGTTCGACCACAGGGAGACCCAGAAGCATCCCCCAACACTGCCTGGTGTCACTCCATCTCCGCTCAGGCCAGATTTCATCATCAGCCAGGGGCAGGGGTCATAGCACAGGCGCCAGAGCCACAGTGCAAGGCGACAGGCTGACGGGCCAAGCCTGGCTTCCTGGCCTTCTGCCTTCCTTGGGGGTGGGGGGCTCAAGGCCAGGCCCCACCATTGGCTGGTGCAGAGGGAAGGGCTTCAGCCCAGAAGGGCAGAGCCAGGAGCCAGTCCTATTTTTAGGAACTGATGACACAGGAGACCCCAGCCTCTCCTCCAAAGACGTAGGTCCTTGACTCAACCTCTCCCCAGCCCCCGCACACATATACACACACCTGGGGTCTCAGGGTATTCACTCCTTAATTCCTCCAGCCAGCCATGGGTGCCGTGCAGTACAGAACGGTAGGAACTGGCACAGAGCCACCAACAGCACCTGAGGCCCTGCCCTGATGGAGCTCTGCACAGACCCCATGGCCCCAGCCCATACCTGAGAAAGACAAATACACAGACAGACAAGGCGGGGCCACATGGGGCCAGTTTATTGCAGTTAAATACCTCTCTCTCTCTCTATTTTTTGTCCATTTTTCCATAAAGAAAATGAAAACACACACACACACACACACACACACCCAAAGGGGAGCAGGAATCCAGAAACAAGAGGTGGGGTGGGACATGGCCTCCCTTCTTAGGTCCAGGTCCCAGGGGTGGCCCCCAAAGGCTCCCCTCCTGCCCGTAAGCACCATGTCATACCTCTAGAGGCCAAAACAGGCAGCGGGATATGGCAGGGCCTCTGTCGTCCCTTTTGCCTCCAGGCAAGACCACTAGAAGTGCTGGGGCTTAGTGGGGGCCAGGAGAAGGGGCAGACAATGGGGGAGGGAGATCATTTCCACATCCAGGAGAGCAGTGGGTGTTTATCCAAAGAAATGCATTACTTCTCCCCATTTTTTTTTTTTGTTTTGTTAAAAATCTACTATAAAAAAACGCAGCTGGGGGAGGGGCATCTGTCCCTCTCTGTGCTAAGGGCTGGGGAAGGGGCAGCAGAGGCCCGGAGAAGGGCCTGCTGTGCGACGGGAAAGGTGTCACTGCCGGTTGCTCTCGCCCACCATCTCCAGGTTGTGCTGCTGCAGCTGGGCGCGAAGCACGGCATTCTCGTTCTTCAGCTCCTCAATCTGGCAGACATGAGAGGGCACCAGGGGCCAGGAATAGTCCCCTGCACCGTGGGGTCCTGGGTCCTCCACCCAACTCCCAGCCCTGGCACTCACCTGTTGCCTCAGGAGCTCATTGTCCATCTGCAGCCGTTCGGCCTCCTTGAAGGTCTCCTGCATGCGCTGGTTGGTCTGGCGCAGCTCCCGGATGTAGTCGCAGGCCTTTGACAGGATCCCTCCTTTACTCTGGGGGGCGGGCAAGAGCATCAGAGTGAGCACTGCTCACTGGCCTCTGCCTACTGGCTCACCCCAGTGGTCCAGGCAGACTTTCTGGGTGGCGCCAGGGGCACTCACCGCTCCTGTCTTGCTGTTGTCTGTGTTACAATCTGGAATGATTTTTGAAAGTTGGACAATCCAGTTGTTGATCTTGTCCCTCCGCCTCCGCTCCACTGTAGGCACAATAGCAGTATCAACAGCTAGGTTTACAGCACTTTCTGTGCGCCTAGGTGATCTGCCTCCCAAGGCAGGTGCCGGCAGACCCCGGGATGCTGAGGGAGGACACGGGCACTGGGCAGGGTCACACTGCTAGCAAATCTAGAGTCAAGATCTGAAGGCAGACTGCCAGCTTCCCCACCTGCTTCACATTGCTTCTCAAGGGAAACAAAGAAAGTCTCGCTCTCAAGTACCATATATATACCTTTTAAAGCAGAACCATGGGGGACAGTGGGTTCATTTTGCTTGCCTACTTTTAAATTGAGTCAACATTTTAAAATAAGGAAATTGCACATAATAGTTAACATCTTAGGGAAAAAAAGGAGTGTGGCTACAGTGGGCATGTACTCTTGAGAGGCAAGAATAGGCCAGAGTCCCTTTACATGGGAACCAAGAGCCCCCGCTGGTGCCCACAGCCCCTACATTTGATTGTCCAGTCCTAAGGTGTCTGCAGAGTGCTGCGTCTCATGAGTCTTTTTCTTCATCTGTGCGTCACAGTCTGGCACATCTCATCCATTTAAAACCCTTCTCCAGGGCCCCGACAGCATGTCCCACATCTCCAGACTGGCACTTGTGGCTCCCAGGGGCCTGGCCTATCAGGGCATGGGCAACCCAGGAACAACATGAATCCCATATGAAGACAAGGGATGGCAATTAATGGAAGGCTTCACTTGAAAAATGCCCAGATTTATGGTTTTGTTTTATAAAATGCCACTCTAACCCTGCCAGCTGAGTTGGGCAGGAGCTGCCCCCTGAGGACAGGGCATGTCTCCACTCTGGCTTCTCACCTGGCCTGCACATCCTGACATAAGGACAGCGGCCGGGGGTCTGCCTCGTTCGAGCCCGATACTCCTGGTTTGGGGCCCACAGAAGCAAACCTGTCTTAGCCCTTCTTCACCTCCCAAACCCTAGGCATGTGGGGGCAGGGAAGCCCAGCTACCCCCCAACTCTGTCCCCGCGGACAAACGCGGGAGGTCTGTAGAGAGGGAACTGGGCTAATAAATAGGATTTGGAAAGGAGGGTGAGAAGATGTTTGCTCAGGGTTGGGTAGTGCTGATGGGAGATTGTGGAGGGGGCCAGAGGAAGGGTGAGAAAGGAGGGGTTGGCCAGTACCTCCTCTGAGGCTGGCACTGCCCCTGACCCTGGTATTCCCTCAAAGAACACACTTGGCCACTAACACACAAATCTTCTCCTGGCACTTGATTTTATCCACTCACTGCTTCCTTCCTTCCTCTCAGTGCTCTTCCACTTTTGCCTGAGTGACAACACCCTCCTCTGTGGAGGACTCTTCTCCTCCCTCGCTCTCCTCTTTCCTCAGAAACCTCCCTAATGTCATAACAAGAATGTGCCCAGGACAAAGCTTCATCTGACTGGCCCTGGGACCCATGGCTGTGGTGTGAGAACCTTTCCTTCAAGGACAGCCTTGTCTGACTTATAGTCTCTGGAACTCAGTGGCCAAAATCTGCAGCAGAGCCAAGAGTGCAGCCCAGGCGCCCACATCCCTCAGCTGTGTGCCTGCTGCATCCCCGAGGTTTCAGCTGAGGAGCTCACAGCAGTGGCTGCTTGATTTCTTTCCCTGCCCTCATGCAGTTCCACTCCCCAGCCTGGGCACTCGCTATGGCAGTGACTCCCATGTACTCCTCATTTCAAGCCACCAGGGGGCAGACAGTGGGTGTGGCACATCTCTAGTTGCATTTACTTCTTAAAAACGTATTGCCACCCAGCAGGAGTGGCTGTTAGTTGAGCATTGTCTTGTGCACCAAAGATTGCTGATTTGATTCCCAGTCAGGGCACATAACTGGGTTGCAGTTTGATGCCCGGTCAGGTGTGAGGAAGGCAGCTGAATTGATGTTTTGTTTTTTTCTCTCTCTCCCTCTCTCTCTAAGCATGTTCTCAGGGGAGGATTAAAATTTTTTAAAAAGTACTGCCTGCAGTGGCACTCTGAGAGGCTGGAATCCACAGTAAACTCAGTCTCTGTCCTGCTAGCACCGCTGTGAAGTGCATGTGAACAGGTGATAGTAGTACAAACACTCAAGGATATGTGTGATGACTGGAGATTGTGCCAAGTGCTTGGGAAACTCCAAGGTAGAGCAATGGTTTCTGCGTGAGAGTGCAGTAGGATGTAGCCTCAAAGTCTCAGAGAGAAACTATTTGGGCTAGTTTCTGAGGGGAGAAAGCATCAGGCAGACAGGTGTCAAGATCCCAGAAATGGTGACATGGTTACTTGGGCGCATGGAACAGGGGACAGGAAAAGGTTGTAAAAATAGGTTTGTGAAGACCGTGAATGCCTGCTAAGGAGTCTGGACCTTATCTCTTACTAGGAGTCCAGGCCCTTGAGTCTGGGGCCTTTCATTAAGCAGGTGGTGATGTGGTCAGACCTGTGGCTTGGGAAGGCCATTTTGGTACATCTAAAATGGAGGAAGACTAGGTAAGACCAAGGCCACATGTATTCCACAGAAGTGCTTCAGTTATATCCACATAAGACTTAAAACACAGTTTACAAGTAAAATCTGCCAGGACAAAAGGAAGAAGTGAACAAACTCACAAATATACTTGGAGACATCAACACTCCCTTCTCAGTAATCAATAGAACAAGTAGACAAAAAAATCAAGATAGGAAACCTGAACACTGTCAACCAACTTGACCTAGCTGACACTGAGGGAACACTCTGCAACAACAGCAAATCCACACAGACATTATTACCAAGATAGACCATCTTTAGGGCCACATAACTAATCTTAATACATTTCAAAGAACTAAAGTTACAGAGTATAATAAAACTAAATTAAAAATAAATAGCAAAAAACATCTAGAAAACCGACACATCGGGAAATTAAGCAACACACTTCTAAATAAACCATGAGTTAAAGAAGAAATCACAAGAAAAACCAGAAAATATTTTCAACTGAAAGAATGAAAACACAACATATCCAAATGGGATATAGCTAAGAAGTGGTAGAAGCAAGTGGTAGAATAAAATTTGTAACTAGGAAGGTTTGTATTAGGAAAAAAGTTTAAAATGATCTTTAAAAAGTAGAAGAAAAAAACCCTAGCAAATTAAACCCTCAGTAAGTAGAAGGAATGAATCAGTAGCATTAAGCGTGGAAACTAAAGAAATAAAAAAAGCAGGTCTATCCTAAGAAATCAGATTTCACATAAAGATCTGGATTTCTGGCTACCGAAGAGGTTCCAGCAACAGTGGACCCAGCTCTGACCTGGCAGCAATGGCTGCTGCAAAGGCCGCCCTTCAGGCAAGACACACGCCCCAGTTCATGAGGCAGCTGGAGACGGGTCCCACTGTACCAAGAACTGGTGGGACAGATGTGAAAAGGAGAAAGGGAAGCTGATCAAGTCCACTTCAGCACAGAATCTCAGGTTTGGGGGATGAGCAAAGAGAGCAGAGTGGAAGGTGGCCTGGCTTTCAGTTCTGGCCTGGACACTGTGACGGGGTGCCCTTTGCTGCAGGGGGGAAAGAAATGGTACATAGGAGCCTTTAGGGAGGAGACAGCAGGTTCTGTTTGGACACACTGAGTCTGAGGCGTCTCAAGGACATCCAGAAATGGTACTTAGAGCAAGTAGTTCAAAATGAGTCTGGAGTTTAAGGAAGCCCCGGAGCAACATAGAGGAGGGGCAAGTTTCACCTTTTTAGAGTCACATAGGAGAAAGCCAGCAGAAACCCGAGAAATAGTGAACACCTACAACTAGGGATGGGGTTTTGGGATACCCCATGACAACTCCTGACCTGACATTTCACTCCTGAGACTGACCTGAGGCGGAATCAACCTTAAGAAGCACCACGAGCAGAAGCAGTTTCCCAGCCTTGAGCAACGTGAAGAATCACTTGGGGAACTTGTCGAAATACAGACCCTCTGTCCTACCCATTCAGAACCTGTGAGGACAGCCCTGGAGACCTTGATTGTATAAGGAGCAGGCTGGGAAAAAGAGGCAAAGAGTGTAGGAGAATTAGAGTAGGTAGAGCAGAAAGGATCATTACCAAAAGGCAGGAAAGAGGCGGGGTCAGATGTGTACAGCACAGGCAGGGAAGAAAGCCAGGGGTTTGGCAATGAGGCTCTCAAGGGTAGCCTTAAATGGAGCCATTTTGGTAGAGAAGAGTCAGATGCCAAGGGCACAGGATGGGTAAAAGGTGGCCCAAAAACTCTGCAGGTTAGGAGAGGGCAGGCTACAGCGGGAGGGTAAAAGCAAGGTTATGAAAAAGACTTTTTTGTAGGAGAAAGATTCCAGACTTTTTGTCAGTGGATTAACCCTGTGACAGGCAAAGAATGTCAGTGAGATAGAGGATAGCTAGATGGTATCCCAAGAGTGGTTTGTTACAGTCTTACTGGGGGCACACCACATTGCCGGGGCACTCACACCTCAGCTTGGGCATCCTCACTGAGCCTCTGCAGGAGATGGGTTAACATCCTACCGAGAAAACTAAGCAGGTGCAGAGATTAAGAACCAGTCTGAGGTCATGTGACATAAGCAGTAGATACAGAACTGCTGGGTAGCCCACAGGAGGCCCCTCAAACTTGCCACACTCGAAAACCAAGCTGACTCACTCACTCCTTCCCTTTTCAAACCAACCTGACCCCATCATGAAACCCTGATTCATGAAATCCTGATTCTTCAGCCTGTCTCAGGCCAGACATCTACAGGCACCTATTTTTCTAGCCTCTGGTGTCCCTTACTATATGGCCTCCATACATAAACCGCTAGTTAGTTGCCCCTCAAACTACAATAAATATCTAAGATAAGGAACACTGGGAGGGCCTCTTACAAGGATCTGGCCTGAAGAATCTTCCTGCAACTCTGCCAACTTCCTCTTTCCTTTCCTGAATTCTGCTTTTCTTTATACATGCCAAGTCTGTTCTGGCTCAGGCCTAGGTGTCTGCACTTGCTCATCTCTATGCCTGGGACCCTCCCCGAGTACTTGACTGGCCCATTCCTTAAGGTTTGTTCAGGCCTCTGCTCAAATGTCACCTCGGAGGCTTACACTGCCACCATTACCTAGCTTTATCTTCCTTCCTGCTGTCTGATGTCATATTGTAGCTTTGTGCAATTTCTGTTTTTCCTACCAGAATAAACACTGCGAGAGCCAAGACCTCATCTGTTCAATTACCCACTATCTGAAAACCTAGAACGGGCTGGCACATTGTATGTATGTGCTGAACGAACACCTCAATTTAGTGAGAGCTTACATCACAGCTGCAGAACCCATCCCCAATGGAAGACATTTAGGACTGTGGGGTCTCACCCCGACTTTCAGGGCCTTCCTTGACTCTCCTGGCTCCCCTCCCAAGCACTCCACATGGAAACTCTCCAACAACCAAGCCAGTACCCTCCCAAGCAATTTGACTCCTCTCTGTGACCCCCTCCCTGTGCTCCCTGTCTGGCAGGCCCTCCCAAAAACTACCTCCCTGGCCTGAACTCCTAAGCTTCTCTGATACTCTACAGCACATGTGTCAAACACAAGGCCCGCGGGCCAAATCCATCCCACCAGGCCTTGCAATGTGGCCCACACCGCGCTGTCATCATTGCACTCCGCTGCGTTTCCATCACAATGACAGTTTATGACTGTTCAGTAAACCATTCGGCCTGCGATTTAGGCTGGATTTTAGAATTTGGCCCCTTCTCTGATTGAGTTCGACACCCCTACCTACAGCCTGGCCCAGAATCTATCTCCAGGAAATGTTTGCTAACGGACAGTTGTTTGAGTGTAAGAATTCCCCTGGACTTGAATACTGTTATACCAATCATAGACTACTGATTGAAGGCAGGGGTTGGGTGGAAAGTAGGAAACAGCAAAAAAAGGCCAACTTGGGAACGCAGAGGACAGAAACACAAAGGACGATTGGGAACGCAGGTTGGATTTGGTGTTTGTAAGGGCAGGATGCTCCAGCCTTGGCTAGCCAGAGGCACAGGATCCTGCAGTTTCATCCTCTGATGTGCCCCTATCAGACCAGAGTTACTTCTGGAAGCCAGGCAGGCAGGGAAATGACGGACTCACACACAACAGTTGCCAATGGAAACGAAGGTCCAAGGGAGCAGGAAATCCCACATGTGAATGTGAAACCTGCCATTTTATTTATTTAATATATTCTTATTGATTTCAGAGAGGAAGGAAGAGGGCGAGAGAGAAACATCAATGATGAGAGAGAATCACTGATTGGCCTCCTCCTACATGCCCACTACTGGGGATCAAGCCAGCAACCCGGGCATGTGTCCTAATTGGGAATCGAACTGTGACCTCCTGGTTAATAGGTCCACACTCAACCACTCAACCACCGCAGCCAGGTAAAACCTGCCATTTCTGATGCTGGTCCTTAATTCAAACTAGCCAGAATGACAAAACACATTGCAGTCTATTCATCCTATCAATGAACCTCCTCCACCTGTTTCTACTTTTCCAGCATTCAACAACACCTCTCTCTATATGGAGCACGCCCAGTGATCTGTAACCAAACACAAGGCCTGCCTGGCAGTGCCTGTGAGGTCAAGGCCTGCGGCTGGTACAGGGGCTCCACATTGAATTTACCTTCATTGTGCTGAGCTCTCCGTCTCTCATCCCGGGGTGTTCTGGTTCCATCAATTTTCCTAGAAGAGGGATAAAATGGGCACATGTTATCTCAGGCTCCATTGGTCTAAGCATTTATTACAAAGTCAGACTTGAAAATGACCTTTGCCAAACATACATATTCATATGTAGAAAGAGGAAATGATACTTTATACTAAAGAAACGAAAACAGACCAAAAAATATACCAAGTGCCTATTGGGTGCTCAACTGCCTGACTCCTACTCCACAAAACCTTTCCTTCCTTCAGCCCCACACCAGGCCCTCCCAGTGTCCCCTGCTCCTGGGCCCAGGTCTCCTGCACATACGGGGAGTAGGGATGGGTCCGAGGTGCAATCGTCCTTTGCGTTCCTGTCTGAAGCACGTCCTGGGGTGTCATCATGACATAGAACTGGCCTGTAGGGAAAGCCAGGTTAGTGCTAAAACTGAGGGCAGAGTCAGAAATGGCTGGGGAATCCCTCCCTGCTAGGCCTGTTGCCTCCCCTGCCTTCCACCTCGGCCCCTTCCTCCCTTTACCTCCGGCCTGCAAGCTCTGGTCTGTGGTCTGTACCGACACAGCCGTGGTATCTCCCACACTGGACGCTGGGAAATAGGCAAATCGTGCCTCCCCACTGACAGCCTCAGCTGCTGGGCTGCCGCCATTGCTGAAGGGATTTTGGATTACAGCCTGGGGAATAGGACACAGAGGCCACCCTTAGCCACCTTGTTCCCCAAACCATCCCCTTTGCCCTGTTTGATGGATACTGCATCCTCTATGGAAGGTGGGACCCTTTGTATCTACTACGCTGCCTATGTCTCAGATGGCCCCGGAACTTGCAGACACTCAGCCATCATTTGGTGAACCAACTGATTTTTTCCCCTGAGAAAAGAGACTTTCCTATTACCATGATCCCAAGTCTAAAAAAAGAAAAAACGATGTTTCTAAGACCTTGCCCAAGATTTCACTGGGCAGAACAGGAATTTAACTCACAAAGCCGGACAGCCTGAAGGCAGCATCTGTGTTGCACATGCTCCACCCATTGGGACTCCCCCAAAACGGTCAATGTCCCCTCTCCATCCCCCCCAGGCATTGCTGAGGACCTACCAGTGGGAAGGGTGCTGCAGGACCTGGGGGCACAGAGGCAGCAGCAGGGCCGGGGCGCTGGGCCGCCCCATCCACACCCACCTGGGTCACAGCCTGCTGCCCCCCAGCAAAGGCAGCCGTAGACACGACGCTGACGGCGCCCGCTGTGTCGCCCTGGCCATCCAGCTGACCATCAGTCACCTGGACTACGCGGTATGTCACCTGCAGGGGGCGGTAGAGCAGCGAGACCAGCGATAGGGCCCAGGCAGGGCCCAGGTCCGAGCTCCTCCCAACCTGACCCTCCGCGGGCCCGCGGCCCCGGCCCCCTCACCTGTCCTCCATTATTCTCTGTGCGGAACTGGTACTGGATGTTGTGGTCGCTGAACGCCGCCTGCTGGACGCTGGCGATAGCCACGGCCGTCTGCTCCTCCGCCCCGGGGCCGTCCCCGCCTACGGCCAAAGGAGGGTAGGGGCGCCGGTCAGCGGTCGGAGGGCCTGGGCGCCCCCGTGCCGCCCCGGGCGCAGGCCGCGGCCCGGCGCCGCGAGCACTCACCCTCCTGCAGCTCGACGCCCTCCTCGGCCTCGGGTCCTTTGTCGTGGCTGCGGGGAGGGCGGGCAAAGGGGGTCAGGGCCGGCCGCGCCCCCGCCCCTCCGCTCAGGTGCAGGGCCCCCGTCCCGCCCGGCCCTTTCGGGGGCGGGAGCACCGCTAGGACCCGGGGCTGGGACCCTAGCACGGCCCCCCTCCCTCGCGGCCTCCATTTTGAGCTGGGCCCGGCGGTCGCTCGGGATCATGGCGGCCCGCCCGCCAGGCCGCAGGGCCGGAGCGGGGCGCGCGGGGGCAGGCCGGCCGGCAGCCTTACCTGGCGGCGGCAGCAGCAGTAGCCGAGGCAGCGGGATCCAGACCCGGGTCCAGCATGTCCATGGGGGGGTGGGGGCGGGGGGGGGCGCGGGGCCCGGGGGAGGGGAGGGGGTGGGGGGAGGGAGGGAGGGGAGGGGGCGGGCGGGCGGCCGGGGGGGCCCCGAGCCCGGCGCTCACGCCGCGCGGCAGGAGGGGACGGAGGAGACACGGGAGCCGCTCGCGCTGATCACGGGGACAAACAGTGGGGTCATGTGAGGAGGAGATGCCGCCGCCGCCGCGCTTTTCCTGCAGCCGCCGCCGCGCCGCCTCCGCCCGCCCTCCTGCCGGCTCGCGGCGGCTCTGGGCTCCGGGACGCAGCGGCCGCCCCCCGCCCGCTGCACGCGGCCCTCGGCCTCCTTCCCGGAGCCGCTGCCGCAACTTTTTTTTTTAAATCCGGCCCGACCTGGACGGCCGCCGCCTCCTCTGGATCGCCGGCTCGAGCGTCAGCCGCCCGGCCGAGCCCAGTCCCGCGGCGGATCGCTGCGGTACCGGCCGCCGCTTTCTATTTTTTCCTCCTTTTTTTTCCTCCTTTACTTGAGCTGCGCGCGCGCGGCGGCGGCAGCGCGATCCCGGGCCGACGCGCGGGGAGGGCAGCCCCCGGGGAACGCGCACGCTGTTTGTCTCCGATGGCGGCGGGCACGCGCCTGCCGGGTCTCGGCGGGGCGCAGGGTCGCCACCGCCCCCGGGTTGCCAGGCACTCGCCGGCGGGCCGTGGGTGGAACGTGGGCCCGGATGGAACGCCGGGGGGCGAAGCGGGCCGCGGGTTTGGAGACCGCAAAGTCGTCGAAGGGGGTGGGGGGGCGGGGGGGAAGGGCGCGTGTGAATGGAGTGGAACGGGAGTGGAGCGCGCATGCGCGCCCCCGTTTTGGCGAAAGTGCGCGGAGGCCCGAGGCGCATGCGCACGTCCGGACGGGGCTGGGGCGCGCACGCAGGCCGGGCGGAGCCAGCGGAGAACGTCGTCCCCCTGCGGGAGGCGGCTGGCCGAGCGAGTCCCGCCCCAGGCGCCAGGCACCAGAGCCCGGAGAGAAAGGCTTGGGACTCTGTGCCGACACCCAGGGCAGCTCTTCAGGGCCCCACCTCACGCAACAAAACAAGCGCTTCCCTCCAAATTAGGCCTTGTGATCGTATATTTTATTAGACTTAGAAGAATACCAAGTTCCTCAAATTAAAAAAAAAAAAAAAGTACAAAACTCCATACAAAACATGAGATCAGACGACTAAACTTTCCCGACTCAGGGCCAAGTTCTGCAAAGGAGAAAAAGGAAAGGGTGTGAGCATGTGACTGGAGAGGGGGCAGGGTGGGTGTGCAGGCCAGGGAAGGCTGTTCCTCACCTTCTTGAGCCTCCGCTCCCGAGAGGCCTGGGAGTCGGTCTCGGAATAAGGGGGAGGCGCTGGAGGGTAGTAGTCGTCCTCTTCCTCCCTGTAAGGTCTCCTCTCCGCTGGCCCCTTCCTCCTCAAGGCCTCTTCCAGAAGCCGGCCGTCGTATTGGGGGTCCTTGGACCTCTCGTTCCGAGCATCCCGAGAGCGGTGGGAGCGGTTCCTCGGGTCAGCACTAGGGCGGTCTCTAGACCTGAAGTCATCGAAGTGGGGTTCCTGGGAGTGTGGAAAGCCCCTTGGGTCTTCTTGGTCGTAGAGGTCGTCACGGCTGCGGCTTCGGGGGTGTGCATAAGCTCGGCCTCTCTTCCCATTATTTGGGGGAGACCTCCTCCCTGATTCAGCAGAGCCTGGCCGCGTGAGGTCATCCAGAGCATCCACAGAGCGAGCCCGGGGACGCCCGGCCCCCCACCCACTCTTGGGCCGTTCTGTAAGGGGCTCTTGCTCCCATCTCCTTGGACTCCGAGGGGAGTGGCGACCCCATTCCTCATCCTGGATTGGTGGGAGGGCAGGGCCGCGGGAAGGCCGTGATCTCCAGTCGTCTTCGTGAAGGGAGGTGACTTCACTCATGGCTGTAGGGAAGGGACATGTCACTGACTGCTGGGAGGTCAGGACTTGATGCCAGGAGCTCTAGGGTCCACCAGTGTTACCACTGGCTCATACTCTCTACAGGGCCCTAGACTTCTCTCATGTTAAGGGATGATATGCAGTGTCCCATACTCACTGGCAATGATAGGGAAGGAGGTACTATGTCCAGGATTTGCAAGCAAACATCCTTGGGCCAGGTAATTAGGGAGACATGTCCCACCCCCACCTCTGCAACCCCTCAAAACTCCAAGGTTCCTCACCTCTCTCTACACGGCTGCTGGGGGGGCCAGGTCGAGAAGGGTCAAAGTTGGCCAGTTCTTTCTCCATGTAGTACAGGACTCGCATAGAGTCATCCTGCTGGCTGGCCTGAATTCTGTAGCCACTACGGACTTCTAGAGACAGGAGATGGAGATGATCAGTTTTGGTGCTGACCCAGTCCCCCTCCCTTACAGGCATGTTCAGCATAGTAACACTTGGTTCTTACCCGAGGACACACTGCTGTCTGCATCACGAAGCAGGGGTACCTGGGAGCTATAGCCACCTACTGGGGGAGACTGGCTGTCAATGGCTGCTCCCCTGGAGCAAAGTCCTGCATTCCCAGCCCCCTTCCCTGCCCCAGTCCCACACTCAGTGCCCAAGAGCCCAGCCAATCCCTGCCCTAGTTGCCCCTGGCTCCCCCAGACCTCACCTGAGCTATTCTTGTCGAAGTCTCCAGCGTATCCATTGTAGACAGTGCCCATAGGAATCACGGCTGCTGGGGGTGGGGTCTTGGCAGGAGAAAGGTAAGCATAGGTGCTAGGGGCGTAGATGCTCGGGACACCTGAGGTGGCTGCTTTGCCAGCAGCATACACTAGTAAGACACACAGAGCATGAGCTGGTGGCCAGGAGCCACACTGCCCTTCCCTATGGTAACAGGACCTTCTCCCCATCCCTAGTTGTGGAGCCTCCCTGGGGACTTGATTTCTGTAGGTCCATAATCGAGTCCACACCTCCTGTGTGATTCCTCACGGAGCTTTGAGGACAGGGGTATACATGCAGCCTGCAGCCCCAATCTGGCAGGACATGTTTTCTGTAGCAGGGATGGTTTACCAACATTTGTTGACGTTTTTACATAAAACCCCAACTCTCTAGCCACCTTACCAGAAGATGTGGCCACCTGGGGCCTGCATTCTCAGAGCAAGGGGAGAAGATAAACAAACCCATGAGCTGGACCCACAGGACAAAGCATTCCAGTTGGCAGCTGAGTTCCAGCTTTAGAAAACAAATCATCTAGGGGTAGAGGAATTCCATACCTGCTCCCCTCTCAGGCCTGCTGGATCCTCCCCATGGAATCTTCCAGACCTCAATGTCATGGGGATTATCTCGTGTTTTCAATTTCTGGGCTGTACCCACTAACTCTGCCTTCACCCCTCCTGGTTCTAGGCTTGACAGCTCAAGGGCAAATCCTCCCTGCTGCCTTCCTCCCAGGCAAGAGGCTGAGTTCTGGTGGCTGCTCTTGCAGCAGTCACTGTGCCTAGGCGAGTTGTTTCTTCCTTGGGCCTCTTAACAAGAAAATGGGGTTGGGGTAGGGAGTAGGGCATGGAGATAGGCTCAGAAAGATCCCTTCACTGCTGATTCAGTTGAGAAGCAAAAGGCTCAGTAGTTCCCCTAAAAGCCCCCCATTAGCTCAGGTGATTGGCTCTTTATAATTTGCTGTGGGATTTGCTGCTTTCAGATGGCCCAGGAGTGCTGTGGCTGTCACTATGGCTGTGGAATAATGCAGCCTCTGGTAGGGAATTAATGGGGCCTCCATTTGGAATAACAGGGATTCAGAATGGAGAGAATTTGCAGTCCTGGCCCCAGCCTTGACCTAATTTGTGATATAATTGCAAATTCGGTTAGAGCTCTTGGGAGTCCCTTTCCACCTGTGAAATGGACTAACATCCACCAGGTAAGCCAGAAGCTCTCAACTAAAAATGACAAGAAAAGTGATAGCTTAAGTCCCCAAATAGCAATTTTTTCCAGGGAGTGATATTTTGAGGAACCAGTTTGCCCACCACTGAGCCCAGTGACCATAGAATTAGTTGGCATGGAGTGAGTCACAGCCCTGTGCTAGGGACGCTCAGTCTTCCCTTAATGCTCACGACACCCCTCAATGAGGCAGGAGAAACTGCTCTGAGGTGTGAGTGGCAGGGCTCTGATTTGCTCTCTGGCCCTCGGTCACCGCCAATGCTGACAGCAGCAATGTCCAATGGCTAGAGGGTGTGGAACACTTTCTGTAGGCCGAATCCTGCACTAAATGCTGGACACACCAGTTTCCCACATTCACCCTATACAGAGGGCTCTGCCACAGCCCCACTTTACAGAAGAGACTAAACGAGGGGAATTTACTGGGCTTCTAAGCAGGTAAGGAGGCAAGCCAGGCCTCAAATCTCCACCTCAAAAAATCGCTCGATTCAACTTTTAACGCAGCTTGGACTGCATTATACTGGAATCGTGTATAAGTTTTAAATGTAAGTACACAAACATACATCTGCCTGGAGTACATGTGCCTATTTTGTTTGCTACCTTCCCCACTTCCATTCCCACCTCTCCAGGTGCCACTCATGTGCTAGACATATCTTTAAAAATAGTACCCAAACGGTTGTGTGGATGAGGTTTTTAATTTGCTTTAATTATGTGATGCATTAAACCTCGTTTGGTTTCTTACCTTTTCTCACTTAAGATTTTGTTTTTAAAGGGAGATTTACTCTCTAGTGACTGTTTTGTACTATTTGAGTTTTTCTTACCATGCATATAGGTTATACTTTCAAAAGAAAACCTCAAATGAAGAATCAAAATACATGAAAAGTTGAAGTATATAAATAAAAATCTAAACCTGCTGGTCTTCCTTGACCCACTTTCTCCCAAATTGCTCACCTCATAACCTCCAGACCAGTAGCACCTCCTCCCCTTGGACCCAGGCAAGTTGCTGAATGGGGGTGGTCACTCAAGGGGCACTCACAAGCCTCTGGGCAGCAGCACTTGTCTGGGCAGCAGGGGCACCTGACGTAACAGCAGCAGGTGTGCGGGCAGCACTGACACCAGCAGATGCCCAGGAGGAGGAAGACAAGGAAGACAGCTAGGCAGACAACAACCACGAACAGCCAGTCTGCAGAGAGATGGGAGAGGCCCTGAGCCAGGAGCCTGGGTGGGAACAAGGACACAGCAGGGCAATGCAGAGAGGGGTGGGCGAAGCTATCTGCAAAGCTTGTCAGGGAAGCTGTAGCTCTTGCTGGAGTCTCCATGCCAGAAGCTGGGGCGCAGCTACAGAGGGCTGCCCAACTCGTCTACAACTCAGGCCAATCCCAAAGGAACTCGCCTGGACTCAGCAGGGCAAGGCAGAAAAGGAGAGGTGACCTAGCCACAGCAAGTCAGGCTTCCTCAGGGACAGAGAGCCAGCTGCCCCGATCTCAAAGCCAGAAGAGCACCAAAGGCATCAGTCACAGGAGCCTCCTGCCTACACCCCAGGCCCACCCTCAGCCATCCCTGCCCACCCCAAAGCCCAGAGCCAGGTCACTAGATGCCATGAGTTGGGAGTCGGGCAAGGTTAGTGGGGTCCACAGCGAGCGGCATTTAGGGTGGGGAGAATTCTTAGAAGCAGTAAGTGGTGTGTAAAGGCCTCCACCCCCATACCTTCCATGGGCCCCGCCTGAAAACCAGGTAAGAGCTCAGCCACCCCCGAGGTCCTGCCTGGAGGGACAAAAGAGAGACACATTATGCTGGCAAGAGCCAGCCCAGGCTGCCCCTCTCCAGAAGCCCAGCTCCAGGCTTATCAGGTGAAGGTGTGCCTGGAAGCATCAGATAGGTTGGTGGCCTAGGAGGGTCATAGCACTTGGTTCCTGCCCTCACCCGACCCCCCACCCACATAAAAACAGGGCGCTGTTTTCCAGAAGGCTTCCATCACATAATTTACCCTCTCTCATGCCTCAAGGGATTCTGTTGCCCAAAAGGGGTCCCCCTCATTTCCCATGGGCTCTGCGGGTGTGAACTGAATTTGAGCACTTCGTCTTTTCCACATACATGGGTCCTACTGCCCCAAAGAGTTGCATCCCATGTGATAAGGACAGTCCTGGTCCATCCAGCATAATAGGCAATGTCTTAGGGCCCTTGAAAACATTTTTATTTTTAAATTGGAAGAAAATATATAAGAATACCAAATATATAACAACAAATAGTTTTATAGCAAGGTAATCCTATGTATATGTGTGTGTGTATATGTGTGTGTGTATGTTTTTTTGGGTTTTTGTGTGTGTGTTTTTAATGCAGAGGAATAGGCCCATGAAGGCAAAAGTGCCTATAGCCCTAAAAGTTAGTGTGGCCTTGGTTCTTTAGTCCACGAGGGTCCCATCTTGGTCCATGCATTCTGTCCCATCTGCAAGTCTTACGGCCCAGCTAGTGCCTTCCCTCAGGTGCCATCAGTGATGTGTATATCGCAGGGGCATCTCTATACCCAGCTCTCCACCAACCAACCCCTACCCAGAGCTCATACACTCTGTGCCACGTGCCCCACTGAGGGGCTTTCCACCACCCAAACCAGCAGTTCTCAAAGTGTGGACCTGTCTCCAAAGCCAAACTAAATATTTTCATAGCACGAAGCCATCATTTGCCGTTTTCGCTCTCACTGTCATGACAATCATGTAGGGCTGTCCAGAGGCTGTGTGACACGTGATGACACACCATCGCTTTGATGGTGAAGGACTATGTCCTTGTGTATCTTGCTTTAAAAATTGTCCAGTTTTCAATCTCTATGATGTTAACCAACTACAGATATAACTCACAGAAATACAAACACAAACTCTTTTGAGAGCCTCAGTAATTTTTCAGAGAGTAAGTAGGTCCTGAGACTGCATTTTGAGAACTGCTAATGCAGACCGTACATTTTACCAAGGACAAGCAGGGGTTCTCTGGGTCACTGGTGCATGCATTCTGTCACCCACATGTGAACTGTCACATGGTCTCAGCACCCTGCTCCCTCATCATGTGTGCTCATTCACACATGTTTCCTTGTATCATGCACATGATGCAGTGTGAAGCACAGCAACATTTCACATATAGCACGTCACTCGAGACTATATGTGTTGGCTGAGAATAGAGCATCTGGCTAATGGCAACATCCCTTCCATACATGGTAGAGGGGCCTCATGGCCAAACAGGCTCTTGGTGGCTATCCCACCCTGCACCTGGGCATCTGGACGGGCCTGGCCTGAGGGAAGGATTCACTGTCTAAGCCACAAAATGCCATCCCAGCAGGCAGAGCGCAAGGTTCCTGTGCTTTGGCAAGGGCCTCTGGGGTCAGATGTGGCCCTGGAGATGTGACAGGTAGGTCTAGCTCCCTCTCAATTACACAAACCATCAACCCTCCTCATTAACTGCCAACCAAATCTGACCATTTCTGTATTTTTAAAAAATGGGCCAAGAAGAGATCTGGCCCCCCATTCTTTCCGCTTAGTTTGGCTGTGGCTCACCTGAAATGTTATGTGAGGGAGTCTCTGCCTAGGGTGCAAGGCACAGGTAAGCTCAAGTGACTGATGGTGCCATGTGGGGAGAGCAAAGCAGGCGACAGAGCCCAGAGAATGAGCTGGAGGACAGAGGGAGACATGCACAAGTGGGAGGAGAGGCCCTCTCCCCACCCGCCCCTTCCAGGCCCCCAGGGCCCGCCCACTCACCCAGGACGATGAGCTCTGCGTAGGCCTCGTTGTTCCCCTGGAGGTCCTGGGCTGAGACCACGGAGCAGTAATACACACCACTGTCCCCCCAAGCCGTCTGGTCAAAGGTCAGGTCAGCATCTGTACCGGGAGGAGAGTGTGAAGCCACAGAGCCGTCAGGGAATGGGGCTGCAGGTGCGCAGGCAATTCAGACCAGGCAGTGCTTCCTCCTAGGCTTTGTATTAAACACTGACGTGGGTATTCCAAGAGATCTGTGAGGTGCGCAGTGTTACCTTTCCCACGTCATAGGTGAGATGACCTGACCCGCCCAAAGTTGTCCAGCTTATCAGTGGCCTTGACTCCAGAGCCAGCAACTCAGACTGAACAGCCATTTTCTCTACCTCTCACAGCAAAAGTTACTGCCCCCAACGTGAACTACCAGGGAGCCTGGTAAGGAAGCGAAGGTGAGTAGCTCAGATTCTAGGAATCAGAATACATGTCAGCCTGAGAAGAAATGGGGTATGTGTGTGTGTGAGGGGGAAAGGCCTGGTTCCCTAATCCATCTACCGTCAGCCCCCACAATCTTGGTCGGGCCCAGGGCTTGGGGACGCTCAGGTATGAAGCTGCTCAGGGCAAGGAGCCTGTTAATTACACCAATAATTAAAGTCCGTCAGCTTTTCCAGTTTCCTCTCTATGCCTCAGGCCCTAATTAGTTAAATCCCTTCAGGTATGCACCAGTGTGGGGCAGGGTGGGACCCAGCTGGCAATAGGAACACGCCACCGCCAGCTTCTTCCCAAAAGCTCTGGCACTCGGGCCTCCGATGACTTGCCTACCATACTGCCCATGTACCGCTGCCCTTCTCCATGACGGCCAAGGGCAGTAACTGTGTGTGCCCATCTGCAGCATCTGGCACTCCCCAGGGCATCAGCCACTTGCCAAAGAAATGAAAAGAACGGGAGCCTTCCTCCTTTGGAAAGAAGAGCTCACATCCAAAGACTCTCCTTTCAATGTCTGACTCCACCACTCCAAAGCCTTACCCTGGCCCACAGGGCCTTGGTATGATCTGGCTCCCGGACACACCAGCCTCACCCCCACCAATCTCCTTCACTCACTGCTCTGGACTCTGGCCTCCTCACTGGGCCCGGCATGCTGGCCCACACCTGCCTCTGCTTGCACCTGTGCTAGTACCTCTGCCTGGCACTGCGTTCTCAAACCCTGGCAGGGCTAGTTCCATTCTACTGGCACAGCTCCCCCACCCACTGCTACACTGTATCAGCCAGTTAGAGGCCGAGCACTGCGGATCCCACCCAGGAGAATGTGAGCTCCACGCAAGCAGAACCTGCCCTCAGTCCCTGCTGAGTCCCGAGCGCCCGACACAGGGACTGGGCAATGTACCCCTTCCCTCCTACCGTTGACATCCCTTAGCTTTTGTAGTCTGTTCTAGCAGTCTAGGCACCTGGTTTTAGTCTAGGCCCTCAATACATTCAACATTTCACATAATTACTGAAAGCATCCCATGTTTCAGACAGTATCAGAGGCATGTGGTATACTCGACAGCAGCCATTCTCAAAGTGTGATCCGTGGGTCCTGTGGTTCCCCAAGACCTTACCAGAGGATCCCAGAGGTCAAAGTTACTTGCATAATAATACTATGATGTTATCTGCCTTTTTCACTTAATCTCTGAATGTACTGTGGAGGATTCAGAGGCTAGATGACACATGCTATCACAATTTCTACTCAGCCAGACCTCAAGGAGATGAGCAAAATTATAAGCAACAATGCAATTTTCATTAAAGTATGTTATCCATATTAAGTTATGAAGAGTTTATCACTGTCAGCTTAAATATTTTTTTAAACTTCTGTTTGCAGCTATAAAAACAAAATTCTTTGAGGATCTCAGTAATTAAGAGTGTAGAGGCCCTAGCCCTAACCAGTTTGGCTCAGTGGATAGGGTGTCAGCCCTCGGACTGAAGGGTCCCACGTTCAATTCTGGTCAAGGGCACATACCTGGGTTGCAGGTTCAATCCCCGTCCCCAACCCCCAATCAGGGCTCAAGCAAGAAGCAACTAATGTGTCTATCTCGCATAGATGTTTCTCTCTCTCCCCACCCTCATCCACTCTCTCTAAAAATCAAAGGAAAAATATCCTCAGATGAGGATTAACAACAATAAAGTACAGAGGCCCTAAAACTAACAGTTTGAGAACCACTGCTATGGACCACAGATATAAAGCCCTGCTCTTAGAGCAGACCTTAACTGGGAGAGACAAGTAAAAAAAGTTAATTTATGGCATGTCAGATGGTGGTAAGCAATACAGAGAAAATCCATCAGGGAAGACAGAGAGTGCCAGTGTGGAGGAGGGGTTGTACAAATTTAAGTAGGTGAACTTCGGAGCAGACATGAAGGAGTGGGCGGCACAGCACCCCTCCATGGTCATGTATCTAGCCACCAATTACTGAGTTTCTGGTATGTGCCGAGTTCCTTTGCATATTCTTTCACTGGATCCTCATAAAACTCTTACCTACATTCTCCAAACTCTCCAGAACACCATCGTTTCCCCAGCCTATCTTTTAAACCAGACTGACTACACCTCTCCAAACCAGAGCTCCAGGACAGCCCCTGCCCGACACCGCAGGGGGGACAGGACCCCATGCCACAGTAAGAGATTATGGGCAGGAGATGAAATCTGGCTCCTGTGGCCCAGACCCGGGCCTTGGTGTTTTGTTTGGCTCGCACGATGTTTCTAAAACCCACGAAAAATACGGATTTACAGCTTCTTTTGATCAATTCTAAGGCCTGGGCCCACGTCCTTCCTGCCAGGCGCGCCCTTTTCCCGGCCTGTATTGTCTGGTCCTGACACCCGGGGCCGGGCATTACTCCCCAGTGTTTTAGGTACAGGGAGGACATACTGGTATCCAGTTGGGAACAGAAGCTGAGCCTCCTCCACACCTCTGAGCCTCTGGTTCCACACAGCACTCAGCAGAGAGGGCCCTTACAATCTCGGGGGCCCCATGGGCTCTCTGGTCATGCTACTGAGTGGGGAGGGTGGCATATGGGCCCCAAGCAGCCTGAGGTAGAAACAGAGCTCCTTTCCAGGCACCCACATCACCCACAGAAGGGCAGAATGGAAGGCAGTGGGGCCCCACTGAGCTGAGACTCTGCGGGTGAATTAATATTGCAGTTTGCCCAGAACCACTTTCACTTAAAACCTGATGCTGATGACCCTTGGGACACCACAGGAAAGTCCACTTTTCTCTACTTTTAAGGTTGAAATGGAGGAAGCTCCTATGGCTACTGGGTTTCCTGAGAGGACGTAGATACAATGGCTGCTCACAGCCTACTTCAGAGGTGGGCTGGATCAAGGCCGCTTGAAAGACCCAGGCCTATGAGGTCTCCAGAGCATGAAGAATCTGCCCCAACAGGAGCCTGAGGGCCACTCTGGAGTTTTGGACTCAGCAGAGGCATCATTCCAGCCAGCCTCTAAGGGCATTCTCAGTACGTGGGCTGTCCCATCTGGTTCTGGTGGAAGGGGGAAAGGAACGGGACAGGTAAACCCCCAAGAAGCCCTTTGTCCTCAAGAACAGCAGGATGCTTTGGGCTGAACGGCCCATGGAAATTCAGGGCAAGTAGGTCTGGTCTCTCCTAGAAACAGGACTGACAGGCTCAGTCCCTGGAACCTTGCCTTTCGTCCATAGTCTACAGAGTGAGGGGAGGTGTGTGCACAGGCCCTGGTCTCTTGAGGTCTGCAAAGGGACACTCCCTTCACTCCTCTGCCCTCATGCCCAAGGCTAAAACTTTAATCTTGTTTAAAGACAGTAAGAGGCCGAAACCGGTTTGGCTCAGCGGTAGAGCGTTGGTCTGAGGACTGAAAGGTCCCAGGTTCGATTCCGGTCAAGGGCATGTATGTTGGTTGCAGGCACATCCCCGGTAGGGGGTGTGCAAGAGGCAGCTGGTCGCTGTTTCTCTCTCATCGATGTTTCTAGATCTCTATCTCTCTCCCTTCCTCTCTGTAAAAAATCAATAAAAAATATAAAAATATAAAAGTTAAAAAAATAAAGACAGTAAGAGAATAAATCCATTAAATGGGTGAGCCTTCACCCTCACCCACTGCTTCCCATCACCTTCCTCTCTGCCTTCTAGATTCTTTTTAAAAAAATATTTTTATTGATTTCAGAGAGGAAGGAAGAGGGAGAGATAGAACCATCAATGAGAGAGAATCGTTGATCAGCTGCCTCCTGCACACCCCTTACTAGGGATTGAGCCCACAACCCGGGCACGTGCCCTTGATCAGAATCAAACTGGACCTTTTAGTTCACAGACCGATGCTCTATCCACTGAGCCAAATCTGCTAAGGCTGCCTTCTAGATTCTTTAGGACCCAGACCCAATCCCTCCTCAAATCACATTTGTAGAGTTCTTAAGGCATGCACTCCAGATAGCACCACACACCCAGGTCTGTTTTATTGTAGCACTTAGTACACCCTAATATTCTTACTCTTCAGCTGATGTTTACTATCTACCTCACCCCACTAGCCTGTCACCTCCTTAGGCAGGGATAGCAGATGTCCTGATCATCACTCCAACCCTAGTGCCCAGCACTTAGTAAATGCTCGATAAATACTATTTGAATGATAAATGAGTGAACTTCCCCCACAGGCACTTCCCATCATTAGGCAGAATTAAGGTTATGGAAAAGGGTTCCCAGGGCTGCCTGAGTTAAATCCCAGCTCCAGCTCTGTGTGCTTAGATGAGCTACTTAGTCTCTCTATGCCTGTTTTCGAGTGGAAAATGTGGACGTAAGGACTCCGTGGGAGAATATGTAATGCCCTGGCAAGTCATAGACTTTCTCCGTTAAAATCTATCACCCCACCCTGGTCAAGCAAAAGAGTTACCAGCTTACAGACTAGACCCAAAGAGGCTGACTTAGAATTGCAGCTCTGTTACCAGCTGTACAAGTCACTTTGCCTCTCTGGGCCTCTGTAAAATGACAGTAGCAGAATCTACTCACACAATTGTGGGATCTAAGTGAGTTAATCCCCATAAACCTGGCACATAAGAGATCCTTTATAAGTTGTTACGTACAGAAATTTTACTTACTATTACTGGTAAAATAAGTCTTATAGAACCCTGCCTCTCTCTCCATTACCCACTCTTCTTTATTTCCAAGCACTGGATAGTATGTGCTGTATTTATCTTGTCTCCCTCACTGGATTGCAAGTTCCACAAGGGAAAGAATTTGATAATTTTCTTTACTGCTGCATTTCCAAGGCACCAAACAACACCTGGTATCTGTTAGGTGCTCATTAAATATTTGCTGTTAAAGGAATGGATGGACGGATGGACGGATGGAAGGAAGGATCCTCCCTCTGTCAGTCATTTCAGACACCAGTGCTAACGAGCTTCCAAGTGGGGACTCCAGGTTGCACACCGGGGAGCCTGCGCAAGCCATCCCCAACCCCATCCCCGGCTTCTCCCTTGCCCCACCCAACATACTTCCTGTTATGGTGATCCTCCGGCCCTGGTAGTATTCTCCCAGGGTCACAGCATTGCCCTGCTTAGTGGCTACAACCCTGACAGTGCGCACACTGTCCTGACACTCCACATAGGGGTTGTAGCCCGGGTTACCAGCTGCCAGCTGGGCATTGAGCTGGTTGTCAACACTGGCTGGAGAAAAGGCATCGGCGATGCGGTCCCGGCAGAAAGACTTGTACTTCCAGATCACGATGGGTGCTGTGGGGGTCGTGGTCAACTGGTAGGTGCAGGGCAGGGTCACGGGCTGGAAGAGGATCACCACGTGGTAGGGGTCTGACACAGTCACCTGGATGGCACTGGCAGGAGCTGAGGGCAAGAGGAGAGTCAGTAGGGACCACTAGGAACAGTTGCTTCAGCAGAAATAAGCAACAACCTTTGTCACCAACTTGACACTTACAAGGGTATTGTTTTATAGAGCCTGGCACATACTGCTGCTTAATCCTCAGGACTGTGAGGCAGCTCTGATAACCATACCCATTTTATAGACCATGGGGCTGAAGTGACAGGTGCAAAGTCAGATGGCCAGATTTCTTGGAACATCCCGCCCACCTCTCTTCCCAGAGTGTGTCCTCTGAACCACACTGGCCCCTCTCCCCTTGCCCATTCTCTCGCAGAAAGGGCTCCTCTCTGTGGCCCATTCAGGCAACTGCTAAAGTGCTGGAGGCCCCACCTCAGAGCCATTGTTCCAAATTACCGCAACTTTTGTGGGCTGGAGGGTTAATTTTTGAGTTGTCTGACTGAGATGCTTTGTCACAGAGTAGCGAAAGCCCAACCATGTCTCCATCAGCCTCCCATCTCACCCTACCCAAAGCCATTTCGAATAAACATGCCAAGAGTGCTTGCAGAAAGATAAGATTCCCCCAACGCCCCCACCCAAACATTGGATCCAGGCAAAACTTGCCAGCAGAAGATAGTTTCAAACCAAGTCCTTCTAGAAGTCCATCCTATCAGACCCTAACGCACAGATAAGGGTCGAGCCTGAGGGTCATGGGTGGGGAGTCCCCAATCCCACACCCACCAGAAGCCTGGACACTGTGTCTTCATCTCGAGCGCCCGCTCCCCGCCGCTCTGGGACTTAGAAATGTCCGCGTGCGCTCAAGCCCCCTCCCCGGCCTTCCCCGCAGGTCGGGTGGTCCCTTCACCCCCGCCTTACAGAGTTTCATTCTCCTGGCCGCTCCAGGGTGTTCGGTCCGGAGTTTCACTTCCTGCTACCTCCGACAAGGGCGTGGGGCCGCTTCCAGCGCGAGCGGGGTGATTCCCCCACACCGGGGCACAGGGATCTCGGGGACCCTGGGGATCGGAAGGTCCCGGCCTCCCCGATTCCCCTCCCCCCGCTCCCCTGCCTCCCGGGAGGTGTAGAACTTCATTCATCCCGTCTCTACAAGGCGCTCCCGCCCGTCCGCGGCTCCAGGGCCCCGCGCTCCGTACCTGCGCACAAAGTGCCAAGAAAGAGCCACACAAAGACGACCGCGCCCCGGCCCGGAGCGCCCGGGCAGGAGCCCAGCGGCCAGCGCCGGCCACGAGCCCTTGGCGCCATCGCGGCCGTCTGGGCACGTCCGGTCCGCGCGTCCCCGGCCGGGTACCCGGAGGGTAGGGGGCGCGGCGCGCACCAAGGCGGGGAGGGGGACATGCTCCTCCCCCTCCCGGTTCCGTTCTTTGTCCCTATTCCAAGCCCACCCTGCCCAGTTCTGGGGACTTCACGAGCGGAGACGGCGTGGATGAAGAACACTTCCAGCTTTCGAGGAGAAACTTGCTTCACTCGCTGTGTTTCTCCTAGTCACTCCACCCCCGTGCGCTCTGGGAATGGACCGGCCCAGGTACACAGAGGGAGCCGAGAGGGTTGGGCGAGGGGGTGGGCGGTGAAAGGGGCCCCTCCACCTCCCTGCCCGGAAGTGGGCTGGCCCAGGTGCGCGCCGGCCCTTGGGGTCGGAACCAAGTCCCCGCCCGGCCGGAGCGCGCCTGTGCACCCGGGATCGCGTCCGCCCCGCTTCTGCTCGCGCGGAGTGTGACTCACGGGAACTGCGGCTGAGCTGGGGTGACTCACCTGTTGAGGGGGCAGGATCCCTGTGCGCACCTGTTCCCTCTCTCCCCTCTGCCCTGGTGGCGGTGGACCCGCCGGGATACACCCTGCGAGGCGGGACCAGGGAGTCCCGGTGGACGAGTTGCTCTCGTGCCTTTCACTTAATTTTTTAAAATTGACTGATAGACTGATTTGAGAGAGAGGATAAGAGATGAGGGGGGAATAACATCGGTTTGTTGTTCCAGTTATGGGGATCAGAGGGTTTGGAGACGACGCTCTAACCAACTGGCCTCCCTGGCCAGTGCCAAGCCTGTAACTTACTGCATCTGCCTTTAAAAAGTAAGCGAGGCTCCTGAAAGGGACGCTCTACTGCTTTTGGGAAGCCCAAGGGAATCAGGCCCAGGAAAAGTTGGAATTCTACTTCCGAAGTTTTCTCCGCCTCCCTCCATTCCCATCTCGTGGGCTGGCCCCGGGGGCATCGCTTGCCCCAAGTCAGGCCTCCGGAAACTCTCGCTCTCAAAGGGGCCCGGCGGAGGCGCGGGACTAGACGGGTTTTCGGCTAAGATTCCCAAGAACTGGACCACCTGCGCGCTAGGCGGAGAGGGCGAGGCCACCCGAGCGCCGGGCGCTCGGCGAGGCTCTGCTGCCGCCCGATGGCGGGTAGGGGAAGCGCGTCCTGGGAAACACTGCGCTTCCTGCTAGACTCTGGAGATCCTTAACTGGCTGGCCCTTGCGGTGACCAGGGATGTTTTGTTAAAACTCAAGTAGGATCATGTACCTCTGCTCAACACCTTCCTGTGGCTCCCAGCAGAAACCAAAATACTTAACTGTGGCCAGCTCCCTCTCAGACCTCACCCCCTCTCACTCAGTCACCCTGGCCTCCCCTATTGCAGAATGTGTCTCTCACACTCCCACTCAGGCCATTGCCCTCTACTGGGACACCCTTCCTCCATCTCCTTTAGGGCTTCACCTAAAGGTCACCTCTCCATTAACCTCTCCCCTGGCCATTTTATATGAAATTTCAAGGTCCTTTCCCAACTTTCACATCCACTCTATAAAAAATATATTTTTGTGGTAAAAATATACATACCAAAATATGTATGTACTGGAGGCCCGGTGCAAGAAATTTGTGCACAGGGAGTGGACGTGTGTTCCTCAGCCCAGCCTGCACCCTCTCCAATCTGGGACCCCTCAAGAGATGTTTAAGCACAAACCCACCAGGATCAGGCCTAAATGGGCAGTTGGACATCCCTCTCACAATCCAGGACTACTGGCTCCCAATCGCTGGTCTGCCTGCCAGCCTGATCACCCCTAACTACTTCCCCACCAGCCTGATCAACATCTACAATAACTGCTCTCCTGCTGGCCCAATTGCCCCTAACTGCCCTCTCCTACAGCCCTGGTTGCCCCCAATTGCCCTCCCCTGTAGGCTTGGTCCTACCGCCCCCCCCCCCCCAAAATGCCCTCACTTCAGGCCTGGTCCCCCAACCCCCAAAAAGATGCCCTTCCCTGCAGGCCTGATTCCCTGCAACTGCTTTCCCCTGTAGACCTGGTCCCTTCCAACTGCCCTCCCCCGCAGGCCTGGTCCCCCCAACTACCTTCCCCAGCGACCCAGGATGTCAAGCCTTCCCACCCATCTCCCACTCTGCTCTGGGGTGATCCAGGATACCAAGCCTTCCCCCCAACTTCCCCACTCTCCCAGTCGCTGGGGCAATCCAAGCCTTCCATCTCCCTCTCTGCTCTCCAGTCAGGCTTGACATCTTGGATCACTGGGGTGACTCAGGACTCCAAGCCAGTGCTGCCATTTTGGCCTGGCAATTTGCATATTCCCTCCTTATTGGCTATGGACATGGCCATTTTTATTGGGAAGTGATGGTTAATTTGCATGTTACTCTTTTATTACATAGGATCATTTAACCATTTTTTAAAATATATTTTATTGATTTTTTACAAAGAGGAAGGGAAAGAGATAGAGAGCTAGGAACATCGATGAGAGAGAGACATCGACCAGCGGCCTCTTGCATACCCCCTACCGGGGATGTGCCCGCAGCCAATGTACATGCCCTTGACCAGAATCAAACCTGGGACCCTTCAGTCCGCAGACCAATGCTCTACCACTGAGCCAAACCGGTTTTGGCATAGGATCATTTAACCATTTGTAAGTGCACAATTCAGCATTAATTACATTCACAGTGTGTATACTACACCACTATACCGGTATGTTCATCACCCTAAACTTTTTCACCATCCCCAATATAAACTATGACCCCATCCCCTGGTTATCTCTATATTCTATTTTCTTTATCAAATTGCTTATTCTAGGTACCTCATATAAGTGGAATCAGAACATTTGTCCTGTGTCTGGCTTATCCACTAAGCATAAAATTTTCAAGTCCATTCATGTTGTAGTATATATCACAAAGCATCATTCCTTTTTATGGCTGAAATAGTATTTCACGGAGTGTATATGCCAACTTTTGTGTGTCCATTTATTTGTTGTTAGACCCTTGGATTGTTTTCATCTTTTGGCTATTTATTATAAGTAATGCTGCTGTGAGTTTTGCTGTACAGATGTCTGCTTTTGTTTTTTTGGATATATACCTAGGAGTGTAATTCCTATCTCATATCTGTAGGGGAGCTCAGAGATGCAGTATGTCTCCGGCAGTAAAGGTGTCTGGGAAATGTTGGACTCTCTGTTTAACTTTCTGTGACTGTTTAACTCTCTGTAGCCTCAGATTTGGCTGACTTCCCAGAAAGCAGTACTGCCACCCAAAGATAAATGTCAGACCCCAGGAAGGGAATTGATGAATATCTGGAGTGAGGATAATTGCCTGCTGTTATCTGCTAACTTAGAAATGCATTATTCTTTCTGGTAGTCTAGATGACTACCCACCATGTGGTTTTACTATTCAATCTCCTATATAAAAAAAAAAAAATAGACCTTGTCCTGGGAAGGGATGGCTCTCTTCCAGGCCAGCCACCACTGGGAGCAAACAGCTGCTTTGCCCTGTTTAAAGCTCTTATGAATTTGAATAAGGTTACATGTCAGTTCTTTGGAATCAATCCTGAATTTAGACGTTTGGGGCTTTTCCTCAATAGTGTTGCAGTTTTATTTTTTATCCTGAGGAACTGTCAAACTGTTTTCCACATTGCTGTACCTTTTAGATTATATTACAGCAGCGCAGGAGGGTTCCAAACTCTCCACATCCTTGGACCAACACTTGTTTTCATTTTCATTTCACTGAAAACTAATTATGTTGACAATCTATTCATGTACTTATTGGCCATTTGTATATCTTCTTTGGAGAATGTCTATTCAAATATTTGCCCATTTTTTAATTAGGTTGTTTTGTTGTTGTTGATGTTGAGTTGTAGTTCTTTTATATTCTGAATATTAATCACTTGTCCAGAATATAATCTGCAAATATTTTTCCCATTATGTAGGTTATTATTTCACTTTCTTGATAGTGTTCTTTGTTGCACATAGTTCTTAATATGATGAAGTTCAATTTATTTTTTTCCTTTTGTTGCCTATACTTTTAATATTTTTTTAATCTTAATAAATCTTTATCGTTCAGATTATTACTATTGTTTCTCCTCCCCCCCTATAACTCCCCTCCGCCTGGTCCTCACTCCACCCTTTGCCCTTACCTCCTCCTCCCTCACCCCCTTCCGCTGCCTCATCCATAGGTGTATGATTTTTGTCCAATCTCTTCCCATACCCCCCACACAGACACACCTTCCCCCTGAGAATTATCAATCCACTCCCATTCTATGCCCCTGATTCTATTATATTCACCAGTTTATTCCGTTCCTCAGATTTTTAATTCACTTGACTTTTATTTTATTTATTTATTTATTTTTTTTACTTTTTAATTCACTTGACTTTTAGAATCACTTGTTGATAGATATGTATTTGTTGTTCATAATTTTTGTCTTTACTTTTTTCTTCTTTTTCCTCTTTTTAAAGAACACATTTTAGCATTTCATATAATAATGGTTTGGTGGTGACATACTCCTTTAGCTTTTTCTGATCTGTGAAGCTTTTTATCTACCCTTCAGTTCTGAATGGTAACTTTGTTGAATACAGTAATCTTGGTTGTAGGTTCTTGCTATTCATCACTTTGAATATTTTTTGCCACTTCCCCCATCTGGCCTGCATAGTTTCTGTTGAGAAATCAGCTGATAGTTGTATGGGTGCTTCATTGTAGGTAATTAACTGTTTTTCTCTTGCTGCTTGTAAGATTCTCTCTGTCTTTTGCTCTTGGCATTTTAATTATACTGTGTGTTGGTGTGGTCCTCTTTGGATTCCTTTGTTTGGGGTTCTATGCACTTCTTGGACTTGTAAGTCTATTTCTTTCACCAGGTGGAGGAAGTTTTCTGTCATTATTTCTTCAAATAGATTTTCAGTGTCTTGCTCTTTCTCTTCTTCTAGCACCCCCATAATTCTGATGTTGGTTCGCTTGAAGTTGTCCCAGAGGCTTCTTACACTATCTTCAACTTTCTGTATTCTCTTCTTGCTTCTGTGGAGGAGTGTCCCTTTCCTCTTTGTATTCCAGCTCTTTGACTTGTTTCTTGCATTCTTCTAGTCTGCTGTTGGATCTCTGTATAATATTTTTTATTTCAGTCAATGTATGTTTCATTTCTAGTTGGTCCTTTTTCATATCCTCAAGGGTCTCGTTAAATTTATTGGCCTTTTCTAGAGAATTCTTGAAAAACCTTATAACCATGGTTTTGAACTCTATATCCAGTCTTTTGTTCTCCTCCATTTTTTTTGTTTGAGATGTGTTTCCTTTTCACTGTTTCTCTGAGTTGATAAGGTTGCTTTGTGGGCCTGGGTGTTCTAAATGGTTCAATGGGTCAGCCTCACAGTTGCCTGATGTGGATACTCTTGGTGCACCTCTTTGTGGATTATGTGTACAGCCGTGTTGTAGTTAAGTCTTGATTGCTGTTGGTGTCACTGAGAGGAATTGACCTCCAGGCCAACTGGGGTGGGGACCCACTGTGTCTATAATGGAAGAATTGCTGTGCTGGAGACACATGTATGAGGCGGGGGGGGGGGGGGGGGGGGGGAGACACTTGTTCCCGTAGGGTTTTGGTGTTCACTGAGTCTGTCTCTTGAACATGTCCCTTATGAGAGTAGTTGAAATCTGGTGTCGTCTCACACTGACCACTAGATACACTAGTTTCCGGCAATTGGGTGCAGTTCAGCTACTGTCTGAGGCCACCCAGCAGGAGCTACCGCAAGAACTACAGTTTTGTCCTCTTTGCTTGGGATTTGGTGGTTTTGTTGCTGGAGTTGCAATTTCCAGGCCATTTATATGCAAAAGCAGCTGTGTGGTGCCTGGGTGGGTCTGTAGAATGTGTGGGGCAGGGCCTCAGGGTGGGGCTTCAGGGTGGGGTGGGGTCTCAGGACGTCACTAGGCTGGGGCGTGGCAAACAGCAATGGCTGCTGTCAGCCTTCTCTGCCCTTCTATGTTTCCAAGTCCCCGCATTTCCAAGTCCCTGCGTCCCTGCAATCCAGCGCAGTAAACAATAATTGCTGCACACACCTCTGCAAGAGAGTCACCCTCACTTTTGGACCCGATGGCCAACAGACCAGCTTCTCCCCATAGATGTCTGGGTCCCCCGCGTGACCCCAGAAACTGGATCGGGAGCTTGTTTCCCTTTGGGTTGAAAAAAAGCCTCGTGCCCAGTCGCCTGCCACCAGCCCTATTTGCGTGCCTCCATACCTAGGCTCCTCAGCTTTTCATCGCTGTACTCCTTTCTCTTTCAGCCAGCCTTCCCGTGTATTTGGGTGATAGATGTCCTGTATATTAGTTGTAGTTTTGAAATTGTTGTGCGAGGCGGCAGACCAGTTGTTTACCTACGCCGCCATCTTGGTTTCTCTGTGCTTTTAATATTATAGCTATGAAATTACTGTTAAATATGAGGTCATTAAGATTTCCCCCAATATTTTATTATAAGAGTTTTATAGTTTTAGCTCTTACGTTAGGTATTTGATAAACTTTGAGTTAATTTTTATATACGGTATAAGGAAAGGGTTCAGATTCATTCTTTTGCATGTGATTATCCAGTTTTCCCATCACTATATGTTGAAAAAACTGTCCTTTACCCTTTGGATGATATTAACATCCTTGTCAAAAATAAATTTACCATATATCTGAGGGTTTATTTCTGGATTCTCTAGTCCAGTGGTCGGCAAACTGTGGCTCATGAGCCATATGCGGCTCTTTGGCCCCTTGAGCGTGGCTCTTCCACAAAATACCATGGCCTGCAGGAGTCTATTTTGATGAAGTAGTGTTAGAAGAAGTTTAAGTTAAAAAAAATTTGACTCTCAAAAGAAATTTCAATCTTTGTACTGTTGGTATTTGGCTCTGTTGACTAATGAGTTTGCCAACCACTGCTCTAGTCTATTCCATTGGTCTATATCTCTGCCCTTCTGACAGCCCTTTATTAAAACTTTTTGTAAGTTTTGAAATGGGAAATGGAAATCCTCTAATTTTATTCTTCTTTTTCAAGGTTGTTTTGGCTGTTCAGGGTTCATTGTAATTTCATATGAATATTAAAATTTGCTTCCATTTCTTTAGAAAAGGCTGTTTGAATTTAGATAGGCATTGTGTTGAATCTATCTGAATGTACTTTTAGTGGTGTTGCCATCTTAATAATGTTAAGTCTTCCTAATTATGAACACAGAATGTCTTTCCAGTTATTTCAATATTCTTTAATATCTTTCAGCAATTTTATAGTTTCAGCATACAAGTCTTCACTTCCTTGGTTAGATTTATTCCTAACTAATTATTTTAGACTAGAGGCCCAGTGCATGAAATTCGTGCACTGGAGAGGGTGACCCTTAGCCCAGCCTGCACCCTCTCCAATATGGGACCCCTTTGGGGATGTCCAACTGCAGATTTAGGCCCTATCCCATAGGCCTAAACCTGCAGTTGGACATTCCTCTCACAATCTGGGACCACTGGCTCCTAACTGCTCACCTGCCTGCCTGATTGCCCCCAACTACCCTCCCTTGCTGGCCTGATCACCCCCAATGCTTTTATTACAATAGTATAGATATGACCCTACACAGAAAATTTTACTAACCCTGCTTTACAATAAGGGCTTGATGATTAAGGTGACCAGACGTCTCGCTTTTGGCGGGACAGTCCCAATTTTTAACAATTTGTCCCGCATCCCGCGGCTTTTAAAGAAGTCCTTTTTTTAAAACGCCGCAGGACACAGGACAAATTGTTAAAAATCGGGATTGTCCCACCAAAAGAGGGACATCTGGTCACCTTACCCTATAACCTACACCAAGTTATTTAATAACATGAACTGAATTGTACTCCTGGAAGTGTGGTGGATCAAGTTTCATTCTACTTCCCAGGGCTGATGACTGAGTTCTATGGGTGACTTCACAATCCCGAGGGTGATTCTGAGTCTTGGGCTACCATGGTGACCACCCTGTTGCTGCTTAGCCTTTCTCTCCCCACTTTGTGGACCCAGCTATTAGTCAGCTGCTCCTACAAGAGTCTCTGCCAGTAGGCTCTACTCTCTCAGGCAATGATTCTGTCTTGCAATGTGACCATCCCAAGGCCCTCTGGTACTTCCCTTACCGGTCTCCTCAGTACCTATACCTAATGTAAAGAAACTGCCTGGAGGTAGCTTCCAACCCTCAGCCCTCCCATACAGGCCTCTAACTCTGCCAGGACAATGACAGTGCCCTCGTGGTGGAGTATGAGCTTGACTTCCAGGATGTCACCACCACATATTACACACAAAGGTCTAGGCAAAGAGCCCCTGAAGAATGAGACCTAAGGCTGGGTGGCATTGTACTCATCTTCACCCACTGGGAGCCCTAGCAGGACTGTGCCTTCTGTGGGGAACCAGGTGAGCACAAATGTCTTGAGTGCTACTATGTTGAGGAGACCCTAGAAAAAAAACCATGCCCAGTTAACTATATCCAAGGGCAGAAATGATGCAATACAACTGCATGTGGCCTGAGTTGCAGGTGGAAGCCTGCCTTGTACCCTGTGGCCACTTCAAGGAAACCAACCAGCCATACTTCATTTTTGACATTTATCAGTTGGGCAAGTTGACCAGCAACATGTGGCTCACCTGCCCCGTGGCTTCCATCTATAGATGACTGGATCAGGGCATAAGCCTTCATGGTCAGTCTTTGCAGGAGGGATTTTTTCACTGGCTTGGTTAGATGTTCATTCAGGCACTAGGTGGTTGATGTTGTCCCTAGTCCCTGCCTTTTCATAGGCTCCTAATATTCAGGGGAGACCACATATAAAACAAAGAAACCAAGACACTCTGGCCCGTGCTTATGACAACATAAACACTACTGTGATTTCTGTCTCCTATGGGGCTCTAATTTATATGATTGGTCTATCCATCCTTGCACCAATGCCACCATAATTTAATTATTATGTCTTCATAATAGGTCATGATATCTTGTAGTAAAGATTTTCCAACTTTGTTCTTCAATATTGTCTTGGTTACTCTTGGCCTTTGAACACAATTTTTGAAATCAGCTTCCATTACTTAGGCTTTCTTTGACTTCTAATGATGTGCAGTTATTAATGAAGAGGTCTTACACATGTTTTATTGTATTTATTCCTAGGTATTTGATCTCTTATGCTATCACAAATTGTGTCTTTTAAATTTCATCCTTTAATTGTTTGTTGTTTGTATACAAAAATATATTTGATATTTGTATATAACCTTCTATCAAATTATTTTGCTAAATTCACATACTTCTAGTAAAATGCTGAATGGGGACGTTGATGCAGACCTGCTTATGTTATTCTTAATATCTCATTATTAAGAATAATTCTGCACTAGGTTTTTAATAGAAAACTTTATAAAATTAAGAAAAGATCATATTATCACTAGTTTGCCAAGACTTTTGAGCCATGAATGAGTGTTGAATTTTATTAAATACTTTTTCTGCAGCAGTATCAGTAGAAATAATATAATTTTTCTTCTTTATTATGTTAATGTGGTGAATTACATTAGTTGATGTTTATATGTAATCCCAACCTAACTTCCTGTATTAACCCAGTTTGGTTATGATGTGTATCCTTTTGATGTATCATTGGAGGCAGTTGACTAATATTTTGTTTTTGGTTTTTTTTGTTTGTTTTTTTTTAAATATATTTTATTGATCTTTTACAGAGAGGAAGGGGGAGAGAGAGCTAGAAACATTGATGAGAGAGAAACATCGACCAGCTGCCTCCTGCACACCCCCTACCGGATTGTGCCCACAACCAACGTACATGCCCTTGACCGGAATCGAACCCGGGACCCTTCAGTCCGCAGGCCGATGCTCTATCCACTGAGCCAAACCAGCTTCAGCGACTAATATTTTGTTTAGGAGATTGTGTCCATGTTCATGAAAGAGGTTGTTCTGAGGTCTTCCTTTGTTGTAATATCCTTTTAAGGTTTCAGTATCAAGTTGATGCAGGCCTCATTGAAGTTTAGAACGGTTCCATTTTTTTTCTATTTCTGGAATGGTTTTGAAAAATTGATGTCTTAATTAACAATTGATATCTTAATTAACTATTAAGAAATGTTTATAGCCGAAACTGGTTTGGCTCAGAGTATAGTGCATCGGCCTACAGACTGTAAGGTCCCAGGTTCGATTCCAGTTAAGGGCATGTACCTTGGTTGTGGGCACATGCAAGTAGGGGGTGTGCAAGAGGCAGCTGATCAATGTTTTTCTCTCATCGATGTTTCTAACTCTCTATCTCTCTCTCTTCCTCTCTATAAAAACTCAATAAAATATATATATATATTTTAAATGTTTATAATAATTCACTGGGAAAAGTTTCTGAGCTTAGAGGGTTTTTGTACAGTTTTTTCCCCTTTTTATTGAATTTATTTCAGTGACACTGGTTGACAAAATTATACAGGTTTCAGGTGCATAGTTCTACAACACATCATCCCTACTCTATATTGCCTGTTCACCACCCCAAGTCAGGTCTCTATCCATCACCATTTCCCCTCATACACTCCTCCATCTCCTTCCAATCCCTTCCCCTCCTGGCAATTACCACACTGTGTCCATGAGTTTTTTCTCTTTTTTTGCTCAATCCCTCTATCCTCTCCAGATCTCCCCCCAATAGCTGTCAGCCTGCTCTCAATGAGACTATCATTATTTGCTGTTAGTTCATTTTCTTCATTAGATTCCATATATGAGTGAAATCATATGGTACTTGTCTTTCTTTAACTGGCTTATCTTAATTTACCATAATGCTAACCAGGTCCATCTATACTGTCGCAAAAGGTAAGATTTTTTTTCTTTGTTATGGCTGAGTAGTATTCCACTATGTAAACGTACCACAGCTTTTCCCCCCACTCATCTACTGATGGACACTTGGCCTGCTTCCATAGCTTGGCTATCCTATATAATAAAAGGCTAATATGCAAATTGACCAAACGGTGGAATGATCAGTTGCTATGACATGTACTGACCACCATGGAGTAGACGCTTCCCCCTGGTGGTCAGTGCGCTCCCACATGGTGAGTACCACTCAGCCCGAAGCAAGGCTTCTCTAAGCTGTCAGTCTGACACCCCACGAGGGCTCCTGGACTGTGAGAGGATACAGGCCAGGCTGAAGGACACCCAAGTGCATGAATTTCATGCACCAGGCCTCTAGTTGTAAATAATGCTTCAATGAACAGAGGGTTGCATATATTCTTTCAAATTAGTGTTTCAATTTTTATCAGATAAATTCCCAGATGTGGAATCACTGGGTCTTAAGGAAGTTCCATTTTTAATATTTTGAGGTAATGCCATACTACTTCCACAGTGGCTGTAACAATTGGCATTCCCACCAGCAGTACACAAGGGTTTTCTTCATATCCTCACCAACACTTGTTTGTTGATTTATTGGTGATAGCCATTCTGATAGGCATGCAGAGATATCTCCTGGTGATCTGAATTTGCATTTTACTGAAGATTAATAGCATTAAACACCTTTTCATATGTCTGTTGACCATCTGTATGTCTTCTTTGGAAAAGTGTCAATTCAGATTCTTTGCCCATTTTTAAATTGGATTGTTTGTTTTCTTGGTGTGAGTTATATAAGTTCTTTATACATTTCGGAAATGAACCTCTTATCAGATGTATTATTAGCAAATATGTTCTCTCACTCAGGGGTTGTCTTTTCATTTTGTTAATGGTTTCCTTTGCTGTGCAAAAGCTTTTTAGTTTGATGTAGTCCTATTTAGTTATTGTTGTTTCCCTTGCTAAAGGAGATATATCAGAAAAAAATGTCATGAGAAATGTCCAAGATTTTATTGTCTATGTTTTCTTCTAGGATTTGTATCATTTCAAGTCTTACATTTAAGTCTTTAATCCATTTTGAGTTTATTCTTGTGTATGATGTAAGAAGGTGGTATAGTTTTATTTTTCTTCATTTTTTGCATGTATCTGTCCAATATTCCTAACACCACTTATTGAATAGACTGTCTTTAGCCCATTGTATGTTTTTGCCTTCTTTGTCAAATATTAATTGACTATAAAGGGGTGGCTTTAATTCTGGGCTCTCTATTCTGTTCCATTGGTCTAAATGTCTATTTTTATGCTGTTTTTTTTATTATTGTGGCTTTGTAGTATAGTTTGATATTAGGTAATGTGATTACTCCAACTTTATTCTTCTTTCCAAGATCGCTATTGCTACTCGGGGTCTTTTGTGGTTCTATATAAATTTTTGGAATATTTGTTCTAGTTCTGTGAAATATGCCATTGGTATCTTGATAGGAATTGTGTGGAATCTATAGATTGCTTTAGGTAATATGGACATTTTAATTATGTTGATTCTTCCTATTCATGAACATGGTACATGCTTCCATTTATTTGTATCTTCTTCAGTTTCTTTCTTCAGTGTCTTATTTTATTAGTACAGGTCTTTTGGATAAATTTATACCTTTTCAAAGCAATTGGAATGAGATTGTGTGGGGGATTTTGTTTGTTTCCTTTTCTGGTAGTGCATTGTTGGGGTATAAAAATGCAACTGATTTCTGGATACTTCTACATTACTGAATTCAATTATCGGTTGCAATACTTTTCTGATGGAATCTTTTGGGCTCTCTCTATATAATATTATGTCATCTGCAAATAATAACAGTTTTACTACTTTCCCCCCCAATTTGGATGCCCTTTATTTTTTGTTTTCTGATTGCTGTGACTAGGACTTCTGTAATACTATTAGGTATTACTATTACTAATACTATTACTATAGGTCTAGTAATAATTAATGTCGTTTTCTAATACTTTTTTAAATCGAATTTATTTAAACAATACAACAAAATTTAATCAACAATATAGTTGCTGTTGTTTTCTACTACTTGTGCCAACGCTCAGGAAGCATTTTAATCCCTCTGTTGTAAAATTCTTGTGATTTTGATGCAAAAAATTCTGTCAATGCATTTTTGAGGCATTCTTCATTATTAAATTTTTTTCCAAGAAGAAAGTTTTGCAAAGAACGAAACAAATGGTAATCGGAAGGGGCAATATCAGGAGAATATGCAGGTTGAGGGAGAACTTCCCATTCCAACTGGCGCAGTTTTTCAGCAGTGATTCTTGCAGTATGCGGTCGTGCGTTATCGTGGTGAAGAATTACGCCCTTCCAATTAATCAGCACGGGTTCTTTTTCTCTTAAAGCTTGGGCTAACCTTTCCAATTGGGCACTATACACTGCACTTGTAATGGTTTGGGTAGATGGTAAAAGCTCATAATGAAGAATTCCTTTAAAATTCCACCAAACACACAACATCACTTTTTTCGCATGCAAGTCAGGTTTTGGCGTGGGCTGCGGAGCCTCATTTTTGTCCAACCATTGAGGCTGCCTTTTCAAATTAACATACAGCACCCATTCTTCATCTCCGGTAACAATTTGCTCTAAAAACGGCAAACGGTTTTGACGAGAGAGGAGCGAACTGCAAATTGTGACTCTTTGATTACGGTTGTTGTTGGTCAACTCATGAGGAACCATTTTCCAAACTTTTGGACTTTGACAAGTGCACGCAATTGATTGGAAATTGTTTTTTTGTGAGCAATTTAAAGTTGTCGCAAGCTCTTGTTGGGTAATTTGAGGATTTTGCACCAAAAGAGCTTGAAGAGCTTCTTGATCAAAATTGGACACACGGCCTCGACCACTCTTGTCATCTAACGAAAAATTTCCCTCGCGAAATTTCTCAAACCAACGCTGGCATTTTCTGGCGCTAACTGCATCTTGACCAAGAGCACTACAGATGTTTTTTGCAGCCTCACTTGCTTTTCTTCCTAATTGGAACTCGTAAAGCATGCAGTGCCGAATATGCTCTTCATCCGCCATCTTCTTAGCCCTAGTTTTGCAACAAAAACCAAACCAAACACAAACTTTTTCAAGCAAAACTTGTTAATTGCACTTCACACGTTCTATAGATACCACGTGTTTGAAGGTTATGTCAATACAAGTCAAGGCCAAGCAAGATTTTAAACGAATGTTAAAAACGACATTAATTATTACTAGACCCAATATATCTATAATAAAAGGCTAATATGCAAACAAACCAAATGGCAGAAAGACTGGTTACTATAACACGTACTGACCACCAGGGGGCAGACACCCAATGCAGGAGCTGCCCCCTGGTGGTCAGTGCACTCTCACAGGGGGGGTGCCCCTCAGCCAGAAGCTGCACAGCAGCCATGTCTGCGGCAGCAGCCCTAAGGACCTCTTGGGGGAGGTCTGAATGCGGTTTAGGCCCACTCCCCCCAGGCCTAAGCTAAAAGTCAGACATCCCCCAAGGGGTCCTGGTCTGTGAGAGGGTGCAGGCTGGGCTAAGGGGACTCTTCCCCCAGTGCACAAATGTTGAATAATGGTGGTGAAGGTGGGTATCTCTGTCTTTCCTGATCTTGAGGGTAATGCTTTTAGTTTTTCCCGATTGAGTATGATAGCTTTGCATTTGTCATATATGGACTTTATTACATTAAGATATGTTCCTTCTAGTCCCAATTTTGCTGAGAGTCTTTATCATAAATGATTGCTGTAATTTGTCAAATGCTTTTTCTGCACTTATTGATATTATTTTATCCTTCATTTTGTTTATGTGGTATGTCACATTAATTTATTTGCAGATGTTGTACCAACCTTGTACCCCAGAATAAATCTCACTTGATTACGGTGTAATTTTAAAATATATATTTTTATTGATTTCAGAAAAGGAGAGATAGAAACATCAATGATGCATGAGAATCATTGATCTTGCACACCCCACACTGGAAATCGAGCCCACAAGCTAAGCATGTGCCATGACAGGGAATCAAACCATGGCCTCCTAGTTCCTAGGTGAACACCCAACCACTGAACCACACTGGCCCAGTGATCATGGTGTAATTTTTAAAAAATATATTTTATTGATTTTTTTTTTTTTTTTTTTTTTTTTTTACAGAGAGGAAGGGAGAGGGAAAGAGAGTTAGAAATACCAATCAGCGGCTCTTGCATACCTCCTACCAGGGATACCAAGGTACATGCCCTTGACCGGAATCAAATGTGGGACCTTTCAGTCTGCAGGCTGACGCTCTATCCACTGAGCCAAACTGGTCAGGGCCCATGGTGTAAGTTTTTTAAGGGATTGCTTAATCTAGTTTGCTAATATTTTGTTGAGGATTTTAGTATCTATATTCATCAGGGATATTGGACTATAATTTTCTTTCTTTCTAATGTCTTTATTTGGTTTTGGAATTAGAATAATGCTAGCCTCTTGAATCTCTATGGGTGCAAAGTTTTTAACTTTCAGATTCAATTTCTTGTGTGTTTTTTTTAAATTTAATACATCATTATTGCTCAGATTATTAAAATTGTTTCTTCTCCCCCCACCCCCATAGCTTCCTTTCACCCGGTTCCCACCCCACCCTCTGCCTTACCTCCCCCCCATTGTCCTCATCCATAGGTGTATAATTTTAATCCAGTCTCTTCCTGCATCCCCCCCACACTCCTGATAATTATCAATCTACTCCCTTTCTTTGCCCCTGATTCTATTATATTCACCAGATTATTCTGTTCATCAGATTTTTTATTCATTTGATTTTTAGATTCACTTGTTAATGGATATATGTTTGTTGATCATGACTTTTATCTTTTTTCTTCTTTTTCCTCTTTATAAAGATTATCTTTCAGCATTTCATATAATACTGGTTTGGTGGTGATGAACTCCTTTAGCTTTTTCTTATCTGTGAAGTTCTTTATCTGACCTTCAATTCTGAATGATAACTTTGCTGGGTAGAGTAATCTTGGTTGTAGGTTCTTGCTATTCATCACTTTGAATATTTCTTGCCACTCCCCACATCTGGCCTGCGTAGTTTCTGTTGAGAAATCAGCTGATACTCGTATAGGTGCTCCCTTATAGGTAACTAACTGTTTATCTCTTGCTGCTTGTAAGATTTTCTCGTTGTTTTTTGCTTTGGCCTTTTAATTATCTCAATATGATGTGTCTTGGTGTGGTGCTCTTTGAATTCCTTTTGTTTGGGGTTCTGTGAGCTTCCTGTACTTGTAAGTCTATTTCTTTCACACCCGAAACCGGTTTGGCTCAGTGGATAGAGCATTGGCCTGCGGACTGAAAGGTCCCAGGTTCGATTCCAGTCAAGGGCATGTACATTGGTTGCGGGCACATCCCCATTAGGGAGTGTGCAGGAGGCAGCTGGTCGATGTTTCTCTCTCATCAATGTTTCTAGCTTTCTATTCCTCTTCCTTTTGCTCTATAAAAAATAAATAAAAATATATTTTAAAATATATTTTTTCTTTCACCAGGTGGGGGAAGTTTCCTGACATTATTTCTTCAATATCTTTTCAGCATCTTGCATTCTCTTTTCTTCTGGCCCCCTCATAATTCTGATATTGCTTGTTGTTGTTCCAGAGGCTCCTTACACTATCTTCAACTTTCTGGATTCTCTTCTCTTCTTGTTTCTCCAGAGGAGTGTCCTTTGCCTCTTTGTATTCCAAATCTTTGACTTGATTCTTGCATTCCTCTAGTCTGCTGTTGGGTCTCTGTATAATACTTTTTATTTCAGTCAGTGTATGTTTAATTTCTAGTTGGTCCTTTTTTATATCCTCGAGGGTCTCGTTAAATTTATCGGCCTTTTCTAGGAAATTCTTGAAAATTCTTATAACAGTGATTTTGAACTCAATATCCAGTCTTTTGTTCTCCTCCATTTCTTTTGTTTGAGATCTGTTTCCTTGTCTCAGCATTTTCACTGCTTCCCTGAGCTGGTAGGGTGGCTTTGTGTGTTTGGTGTCCTTTATGGCCTGGTGGGTCAGCCTCCCCAGTTACCTGAGGTAGACACTCTTGGTGCTCCCCTTTGTGGATTGCGTGTACAGCCTTGTTGTACTTAAGTCTTGATTGTTGTTGGTATCACTGGGAGGAACTGACCTCCAGGTCAATTGGACATGAGTATCAGCTGTGTCTACGCTAGGACACCTTCTGTATTGGAGACAGTCTTATAGGATCATACTTGCAAAATTGCAAAAGCCTCTGTGCTCAGCTTGGATGGGGCAGAGCCTCAGGGCTGAGCCAACAGTCTTGGCTTCTATTCAGTCCTACCCTTGTGCATGCACCTCAGACCTCTACCTTCCGCAGCGTCCCTGAGTTTCCACCTGACAGTCCAGATTCCCCCTGCAAGAGCTCACCTGGAATTGGGTTGGGTCTCTGTATAATATTTTTAATCCCAGTGCAGTTGGGAGCTTCTGACTCCTTTTGCTGTGGAGAGGCCACAGCAACTTCTGCAATCAGATCTCTCTACATGCACTCACTCGCATATGGGCACCTCTAGCCCCTGCCCGCCATGGCTCCTGGCTCCCCCGAGTCTCCCAGTCTCTGAGTCTCCAGGTGCCTTTCTCTACAGTCCAGACTCCACCTGTATGAGCCTGGGTCCACGGGGTTTCAGCTGGGGTTGGGGTTCAGTGCAGTCAGAACTGGGCTTCAGTGCGGTCAGAGCTTCCTTTCCACTCCTGCCAGCCAGGCACTTGGCCGCCCTTCCTCTCTGCACGCATGTCTCCCTACCTCAGCGTTTTGTGGCTCCCCTGATCCTTGAGCCTCTCTCCTTCTTTCTAGTAGTAGATTTTCCCACTCAGCCAGCATTCCTGTGGTTTTGGATGATGTCCATTCTGTCTTTTAGTTGTTTAGAAATTGTTGTGTGAGGCAGCAACTTAGGTGCTTACCTAGGCTGCCATCTTGGTTTCTCCTAAATTTCTTTAATAGTAAATATAGAATCCTTCAAATACTTTTTTTTTGTGTGAAACTGTTGATTTATTTAATGCATTTATCTATTTCATCTAAATTTTCATAAGTTTTGCCCAAATTTTTTTTTGTAATATTCTTCTAAGATCTGTAGTAATGTCTCATTTTTCAATATTGATATTCGTTATATAGGTTCTTTCTCTTTTTTCTTGATCAACCTAGTTAAGGTTTATCAATATCATTCATCTTTTTAAAGAACTGACTTTTTAATCCTTTTATTAACTTTTTTATCTAATTGATTTCTGGTATTTGAAATTGGTTAGATCTCTAGTTTTTATTATTTTTTCCTCCAAAATTTGTAATCTGACCATAAATTTCCCCTAAGCACAACTTATCTGCATCTCACAAGTTTTGATAAGTTATATTTTCATCTCCAGTTAAAAATACTTTCTATTTTCAATTATTAATCCACTTTTGACTCATTGGTTATTTAGACATTTCATTATATAATTTTCAAATAAATGGTAATGTTTTTATCTTTTTGTTTTATGTGCCCAGGTTAATTCCAAATATTAAAAATGCATTTCAATTCCTTTAACAATTATGACCTAAAATATAGTCAATTCTGACAAATATTTCATGTGAATATGAAAAGAACACATGTTCTAAATTTGAGTGCATTATTCCATGTACAGGGTGGGGGAAAAGACAAAAATGCTGGCAGAGGCTATTGTGCCTTTTCTGAGACACCCAAATCCACCCACACACACACACACAGACTCACACACAGAGCTGACAGGTGCCATATCTCAGTGTCCATGAACCTACCTCACACTGTTCACCCCACCTTAATTGCCTGAGACCCCACCCAACCCAACTTACAGGCCCACCCAAGCCATTTCCAGTGGTTTTTCCACACAAACTGCTTGCCTTGGCTCCTCCTCCAGACTTTCCTAAAATCTCTCAAAGGTTCACAAATTTCAAATAAGCAGCATCAATGGGAACACTTTTCACATACTGCATGGTTCAGGGTTCCGGTTTAGGGTTTGAGTTATGGAGAAGGGCCACACACAAATGAAAGAGACTAGAAGAAATTTAATTTGGTGATATGGGGGGCCAGGCAGGAGCCCACCTCTAGTGGGATGACTACCGCTAGGCTCTGGCCTTGCTCTCCATTTTATTGAGACTATGGGATACACCCATTACCCTTAAGCAGGTTTGGGATATACCCATAGCCCTTAGGCAGATAAAAATCAGATTATCATATCAGTAAGGATTTACATGATTATTTGATGTGGAAGTTGCCTCAGTTATCATTGTCTCAATTAGATAGGAAGTGGTTGGCTCTGACCTTTCAGAGCTTCAAGGTTGACAAGCCTTTTACATCTTTCTATTAGTGATACAATGATCAGTTTCTGGCAAGTAAATGGCCTCATCATGCCTTTTACATCTTGCTAAGTGGCCCCAGGCCCAGCACTAGCAGCAGCCAGTCTTGGTAGGCCTCTCATGGGCACCTCCTAGCCCAGCACAAGTAGCAGCCATCTGCAGATCACTCTGTAGTTTGTGGTGGGAGGCCCTAGGCTGACTTTGTATCTCCTGAGAGGCCCCAGGCTCAGTGCACCAGTGGATAGCTTCAGTTCATGCCAGATTACAATCCTGCCACCTCCACAAATGATATACTTAAGGGGTGGACTCGGTGAGCACTAAAGCCCCACTGAAGCAAGTTCTCCTCTGTAGGGTCAGTTCCTGCACAGCAGCTTCTGCATTGTAGTCGCAGCTGGTCCTCACAGCCAATTAACCTAAGGGTCAATCCCTCCCAGTGATGCCAACAGCCATCAAGGTTCAACTACAGCAGGACAACTCACTCAGGGACACACTTGGAGTACCCAGCTCGGGTGACTGAGAAGCCTGTGCCATTGGGCCTTACAGAACACCTATAACACAAGGCCACTCTACCAAGCCTGGAAAATGTAGCAGTTCTACCTAATACATAGAAACAAATTTAGGGAAGCATCCAAACTGTGAAGACAAAGAAACAGGTCCCAAATGAAGGACCAAGTGATATCTCCAGAAAAATAACTAAAGGAAATGGAGGTAAGCTAACTAACAGATACTGAAAGGACAGGGTGGGGCTAACTCCTGATCTTCCATTTTGTAACTGGACCCTAGCCCTCGCCCAATCAATTGGGGTCAGCCAAAGCAGTGACATCACCACCCTTATAAAACCCATTGATCTGTTGAAGCTCGCTCTCTTCCGCCATGCCGCTGTTGGTGTAAGTGGGACAGAGCCCATGCTAGCATGGAATACAGGCTTTCTGCTATTGCATCAAACTTGGCTCCCTGGTGGACTTTGATAATCACGAAATCTGGGCATAACATTTGGGGGCTCATCCTGGACCCCAAGATCCTGAGGAACCCTGATCCGGAGAGTCTGACTGGCCACAGTAGGTGTGTGTGTCTGTGTGCTTGTATGAGCTGGCTCTGGAGGGACGTGGAATCCCCTCCTTGTGTGAGCTGGCTTTGGAGGGACATGGAATCCCCTCCTTGTGTGAGCCCTCTGGAGGAACATGGAATCCCTTCATGTTGGTAGTGCCTGAAGAGGTCTAGGTGGACGCACTGCTGGAAGAGCATGAGCCGGAGGATTCGGAAGACGTTCTGACCTCCCAGAAGGGACATGGAATCCCCTCACAGGCAGGGGAGACGTGGAATCCTCTCCCAGGACAAGTTGGTTGCTTCCACCAATCGGCGTGAGGCCCACATCTGGTTTTTCTTCTAAGGAGTTGAAATGTTGATGTTGGGCGCCCTCTTCTTGTTGGTTGTTGTGATTTTCTGTGTTGTGGAGGTCCAGAAGGGCCAATGGCAGACTAGTTGTTCTAGTGAGTGGCCAGCTTTCAATGTTGGATGGCCACCAGAGGGCCACCTGTCAGTGTGAGGCCGTCGTCTAGCTTTCAGTTTTGCTTCCACAGAGTTGAAAGACTGTACTTAGGGGCCCTCTGTCTGTTTCTGTGTTCTCTGTTTGTATGTTTGTATAAGTAAGGGTTTCAGTTTGCTCTTGTTTGTAAATTTGCTATATTAAATTGAATGGAGGAAGGGGTGGACATGCACCCCCCCCCCCCTCAACTCCAGAACAGGTAATCCAATTCCAGCCAGCAGCTATCTTTAAAGAATGTGTTCATTTGCGTTTGAATGACTATATATTTTGCTAGCCCATGGACAAGTTTACATGTGAATACCTACAAGTTTGCTTCTCAGTTTCCCTGGGCAGAAAAAAATATGGTTTAAAGTTAATTATTAGATTTTAAAGAACTGCTAAATATTTGACTTGCAAGCTCTGAAAGTTTTAAGATTCAAATTGAATTGGGAGAAGTTATATAATTGTGGTAACTAAATGCCTAGAGTATAGCAACTTGTTTTTGAGAAAATAAAATTTGTTTTCTCTTAAATAATTAAGAATTCAAGATATATTACTCGTTTGGTCTGATTTAAAAACAGAAAGAAGCCAAAACCAGTTTGGCTCAGCGGTAGAGCGTCGGTCTGCAGACTGAGGGGTCCCAGATTCGATTCCGGTCAAGGGCATGTACGTTGGTTGTGGGCACATCCCCGGTGGGGGGTATGCAGGAGGCAGCTGGTCGATGTTTCTCTCTCATCGTTTCTAGCTCTCTATCTCTTTCCCTTCCTGTCTGTAAAAAATCAATAAAAAAATAAATAAATAAAAAATAAAAAAAAATAAAAACAGAAAGAAACCTTTAATTTGTTTAAGGCTAAGTGCTCTGACACATAGCAAACCGCCCCAAGTGGCCAATGGGATTCCTTTTTCCCAGGAGTGCTTGCTCTCTGTCAGAGGGTAATTAGCCCGCCTAATTAATTTGAAAGTATGAAGTCGTAACAGTTGTGGTTCAAAGGTTAAAAGCAGGGACTAAATTCTAAAGTTAACTACTGTTTGTCTCAATTGGCCATTTAAGTTTGATGTGATTAATGATTACAGTACATTGTAAAATCTTTAGAAGAAAAGGAAAATATTTTGTGGGCCACTTGGCCCTTGAGTGTGTGTGTAAACTCTTAAGTTATAGTTTTAAAATCAGTAATATTAATGGAAACAACCTCAAGCAGAGGGGATTTTCAGAAAGGTCAGGGAGTCTGATTGCAATGTAGGGGGTCACTGGTTCCCCTACCATCAGGAGGCAAGTGCCTTTCCAAGTGGGAATGGAGAGTGGACTGCCAGATGAAAATGCCTCGGTGGGAGCATCTCCTTCGCCACCTGGGACCCGAGCTCTGCTCCCTGTCTCCACCCACCCAGCCTCCATCCTCTCCCGGGATTGTTTAGAGTAGCTGGGGGCGGCAGTAGGCAATGGCGTGGAGAGAAATTCCTTTGTGACCCCCTTCACCCCAATAAGAACCAAAAACCCCCGGAATCCTTAGACACTTTTCACCATGTTCTGTTAGGGGGCTTAAAGGCGCAGTTAGAAATTCCCCCATTCCCCCTTTTCAGGCTTATCAGAATCTGAGATCTTTATCTGTAGGAGGAATGTGGCATTTTAAGTTTCAAGCGGCTGAAGGCCTGGGTACAGGGTACTGGACCTGCTCCCTCCTCCCTCTGCCTTTTTCTAAGTATTTTAAAATAATAAGAGATTTGAAAGTTAATTTGAAATTATAAAGGTTTTTGTAAAGGTTGTACATGTGATGAGAAAGGAGAACAGAGAAAGAGAGAAAAGGCCAGCAACTAATAGGAAAGAATTAGTATGCCTATTGTAGGAAGCTGGGGTACAGAAAGAGAGAATGTCCTGGCAGGTTAGCTTGAGAAGCAAGAGGAAGAGGACTGACAGGACCGGGGCTCCTTTCCATTAAGCCCCAAGGGTAACCTTACAAGTGAGAGGCAAACCTGTTAGTTTCCTGATGGACACTGGGGCAGCCTATTCAGTCTTGACAGAGCTGATGGCACCCATAACCTCTAAGAAGACATCATCCAGGGAGCCACCAGACAAACTGCCTGTTTTCCTTGGACATCAAAGAAGGACTGTGGACCTCTGAAGGAACGTGTACTGAGGGAACGCAGCTGCTGAACTGGACCAAAATGGAACAAGGGGCCTTTGGGGAGCAAAAAAAGGCTCTCATCTCATCTCAGCACCTGCTATAGCCTTGCCAGATGTCGTGAAACCCTTCCACCTCTACGTGAGTGAGGTAAGGGGCATTGCCAAAGGGGTTCTCACTCAGACTCTAGGTCCCTGGGAGAGACCTGTTGCCTAAGAGACTAGACCCTGTGGCAGCAGGGTGGCCAGCGTGCCTCCGGGCAGTGGTCACCACAGCATTGCTGGTGAAGGAGGCAGATAAGCAGACTCTGGGCTAGGAGCTAGCCCTGACAACAACCCAGACACTGGCCATCAACCCTGCCAGCCTGCTTCCAGATGATGATCCAGAGGAACCCATTCATGACTGCATAGAGGTAACAGACGCGGTACTGTTCTCGGATGGGAGCAGTTATGTTCAGGCTGGGATCTGATATGCAGAGGCAGCGGTAGTCACCCTGGACCACACCATTTGGGCACAATTCCTGAACTTTTTACCTTAATCCAGGTCCTTTGATGGGGACACTGTGCCATCCACAGGGAAAGAGGGTTACCAACTGCAGCCGGAAAAGAGGAATTGGCTGAACAGAAGCAAGCCATAAAAGGACCAGATGGTTGGTGGACCCTCCAGATAGCAGACTGTTGGTCCCAGAGGCTCTAGATCAGACGTTAGTTGCCCAGTCACACCAGGTTACCCACAAAGACTTCTGAACTTCTGTGAGGCAGATACTACTAAGCTTAGATAAGGTAATTAACAGCATAGTCATTAAAAGTACTGTCTGTGCACAGGTAAATAATAAGCAAGGTAAAGGGGTCCCCCCCTGGGAATTCTGGCCCTAAGGAAATTCCCTAGGAGAGTATTGGGAGGTGGATTTCAGAGATTAAGCCACCAGCATTACTAGTACTTGCTAGTTTTTGTAGATACCTCAGATTAGGACAGAAACTGCCTCCAGAAGATTATACCTAGATTCAGGCTGCCAGTAGTCATAGGATCAGATAACAGCCCCGCCTTTGTAGCAAGGTATCTCAAAGTATAGCTCAAGCCTTAGGGCAGGCATGAACAGGACTCTGAAAAGGAGTTTAACTACAAACTGGTGAAAATTGGACCAACCTCCTGACTTTTGCCCTCTTATGGACCAGGTGTACCCCTACCGGGATGGGTTTCCCCCTTTTGAGATCATGTATGGTAGACCTCCCTCCATCCTTCCCAGGGTCAGGGAGAAGCAGAAAACTTGAATTCATAACCATTCCCTTGCTCAAGTCCTTACAGGCTCTGCAGTATACCCAGAGATGCATTGCCAGTGCCCACTGCAGGCCCTGTATACCCCTTCTAGCCGGGAACTCAGTATGGGTAAAGAAGTTCACTGTCCAAGGACTCACCCCAACCCAAAAGGATGCTACACTGTTATCCTGAGCATGCCCATGGCTGTTGAGAAAGTTCGGGGCTGAGTAGATGTGCTAAGGGATAGGAGAGCAGGAAGAGAACAGCGAATGCTCTTAAAAGGAAGTTGCTGAGTCAATAATTTGACTCATGCACATAAGACAAGGGGGGAATGAAAGGGCAGGGCTGGGCTAACTCCTGATCCTCCATTTTGTAACTGGACCTTAGCCCTCACCCAACCAATCAGGGTCAGCCAAAGCAATGACATCACCACCCTTATAAAACCCATTGATCTGTTGTAGCTCGCTCTCTTCTGCCACACCGCTGCTGGTGTAAGTGGGACTGAACCTATGCTAGCATAGAATACAGGCTTTCTGCTAATGCATTGGACTTGGCCCCCTGGTGGTCTTTGGTGATCACGAAATCTGGGCATAACAATACAGAGTTCAAACAGTTGTTATAAGGATGCTCAAGGAACTAAGTGAAAACGTCAACAGCACAAAAAAGGATATAAAATCCATTAAAAAAAAGATGTAATCAGAAATGAAGGTTACAGTCACTGAAATGAAGAATAATTTACAGGGGCTCAACAGTGGAGTAGATTGAAGCCAAGAATAAAATCAGAAATTTGGAATATAAGGAAATAAAAAACACAGAGGTAGCTGGGGGCAGCAGTAGGCAATGGCGCCCTCACTCACCTGCTCAACCATCCCGCCATGGCCAACACCTGCCATGTTCCACTTCATACCTTAACAGAACAGTAAGATGAAAAAGGACTCCAAAAAAATGAAGATATAGTGTAAGGAGCCACTGGGACAACTTCAAGCACACCAATATTTGCATCATGGAGGTGCCAGAAGAAGAGAGAGAGTAAGAAATTGAAAATGTATTTGGAAAAACAGTGATAGTAAACTTCCATATCCTGGAAAAGAAAATAAACATGCAAGTCCATGAAGCTCAGAGAGTCCTAAACAAGATGACTCAAAGAGCCCTACACCAAGAGACATCATAATTAAAATGCCAAAGATTAAAGACAGAGAGAGAACTTAAAAACATCAAGAGAAAAAGCAGTTAGTTATCTACAGAGGAGCTCCCATAAGACTGTCAGCTGCTTTCTTAACAGAAACATTATAACCCAGAAGGGATTGGCAAGAAATATTCACAGTGATGAAAAGCAAGCATCTACAATCAAAATTTTGCTACCCAAAAAAGCTATCATTTAGAATTGAAGGAAAGGATAAAGAACTTCCCAAGTAAGAAAAAGCTAAAGGAGTTCATTATCACCAAACCAGTATTATATGAAACTAGGGGCCCAGTGCACGAATTTGTACACCTTGAAAGGACCTGTAGGCCACTAGGTTACAGTGGGCACAGGGCAGATCTCAGCCCATCCTCCATGCCCCTGCAGAGCCCCTCCTGCCACAGCCTCTCATCCCCTGTCTTCCAGGAGTCCTGCTCTTGCCACTGCCACTGCCACATGCTGAAGGCGCTGGCCCCGCTTGCATCCACTGATGGTGCAGAGCAGTTGGGACAGTGACAGCAGCAGGTGTGAGTGGTGGCTGCTGTCCTGATAGCCCCTCAGGAGCAGGGGGAAGTGGAGAAGCCTTCAGTGGCAATCGAGGTTAGCAGCTGCTACTTGCACCCACTGACAGTGCCAAGTGATCGGGACCAGCACCAGGCACTGGCAGTGGGTGTGAGCAGCAGCTCTGGTGCCAGCTGCAGGTGTGAGTAGGGCCAGCACCAGCAGTGGGTGCAAGCGGCAGCTCTGGTACCGGCAGCAGGTGTGAGTGAGGCCATCACCAGAAGCAAGTGCAAGAGACAGCTGCTGGCTCTGGTCACCCCTCAGAAGCAGGTGGAGGTGGAGAATTCCTGAGGGGAAATTGGGGTCAGCAGCCACCACTTTCACGTGCTAATGATGCCAAGTGATCAGGGCCAGGCTGGATGCTGGCAGTGGGTGCAAGTGGTGGCTCTGGCATTGGCAGCAGGTGCGAGTTCCAGGCAGGACCATGGCATGTGGGAGCAAAGAATTTTCAGTAACCATCAGAGGCTCGCCCTGATGACAGTGACTGGTGCTCCACCTTGGTCTGGCGCCTTCACTCACCTGCTCAACCATCCCGCCATGGCCAACACCTGCCATGTTCCACATGCACCCCATGGTGGTCAGCACATATCATAGTGCCCAGTTGTTCAGTTGTTCCAGTTTGGTCTATTTGCATATCAGCCTTTTATTATATAAGATGTTGAAAGATCTTCAAGAAGAAAAAGGAGGAGGAGGAGCAGGAGGAAGAGGAGGAAGAAGAGAAGGTGGAGGAGAAAATGTAGAAAGAGATGAGAAAATGAAGAAGGAGGAGGAGGAGGAAGAAGAGAAGAAGAAGGAGGAGAAGGAAGAGGAGGAGGAGAGGGAAGGAGAGAGAAAAATATGAACAATAAAATGGCAATAAATATTTACCTCTCAACAACTGACTATTTAAAAAAATAAAACAAACTAACAAGCAGAATAGAAACAGACTCAGATACAGAAAACATTTTGAGGGTTGTTGGATGGGAGAGGAATTGGCAGATGGGTGAAAAAGATGAAGGGATTAAGAAGTACAAATGGTTGTTACAAAATAGTCATGAAGATGTAAAGTGTGGCAATATAGTCAATAATCCTATATAATAAAAGCCTAATATCCTAAGTGTCTGGTTGTTCAGTCGGCCGTTCAACCAATCAAAGCATAATATGCTAATGATAAGCTAAGGTTGCTCAACTGCTCGCTATCATGTGCACTAATCACCAGGGGGCCAAAGCTCCAACCAGTAGGTTAGCTTGCTGCTGGGGTCTGGCTGATTGGGACTGAGTGAGACTGGCCAGACATGCCCAGGAGCCCTCTCGCATTCCCTCTCCAGCTAGCCAAACTCCCGCATCTCTCCCTGGTCTCAACCGTGCACCAGTAGGGTCCCTCCGCCTGGCCTGTGCCCTCTCGCAATCAGTGACTCTTTTTTTTTTTTTTTTTTTTAATATATTTTATTGATTTTGTACAGAGAGGAAGGGAGAGAGATAGAGAGTTAGAAACATCGATGAGAGAGAGTCATCGATCAGCTGCCTCTTGCACACCCCCTACCGGGGATATGCCCGCAACCAAGGTACATGCCCTTGACCGGAATCGAACCCGGGTCCCTTTAGTCCCCAAGCCGACGCTCTATCCATTAAGCCAAACCGGTCTTGGCAATCAGTGACTCTTTGGGGAATGTTGGAGAGCTGGTTTTAGCCGAATCCCACAGGCCAGGCCAAGGGTCCCCACTGGTGCACGAATTTATGCACCAGGCTTCTAGTATTTTACTAACTGTGTATGATGTCCAAAGGTACAAGATTTATCGGGATGATCACTTGATAAGTTATCGCAAATCACTGGGGTGTACACCTGAAACAAATATAATATTGTATGTCAACTGTAATTGAAAAATAAAAAGATATTAAGAGGCAAAAAATAAGAGCTAAAATGAATTGAGTGATGCAGATACCTGTGGTAAGAGCCAGAGACTAGCATGTGCAAAGGCCCTGGGCCATGATACCTTGGCTTTGTGTTCAGGGACAGCAGGGAGGCCAACATGGCTAGAGGGCTGGAGAGGTAGGAGGTCAGACTGGTAACCAGAGGATTTATTCACCTCTCCATCACCAGTACTAAGAAGTAAGCCCAGAACATAGTAGGTGTTCAGGGAAAACATGGTGAATGTTTACATGTGATACTTTAATGCCAATGCACAGGGGTGGTAGTGAAAATCCTGAATAGACAAATTAAGCTTCCTCCTACCCAAGCAAGAAATTAAATAGGGTTGTTCATTTGTCACCAAACAAATAGGGATTGTGACCTTACACACCCTTGGGGTGTACTCCAGTTCATTCTGCTGCCCAGGGTTGAAGCCTGAGCTTCATGAGTGACCTCACAATGTCCAGGGTGGTGCCCGGCCCACTGCCACAGTCTCAGTCCACCATGATGACCACCCTGTGGCTGCTGCTCAGCTTTGCTGTCCCGCTGCTGGGTTTCTACATTCCCATCAGCTGTCCCAACGAGTGGTGCCAACGAGCCCTACTTTCCAACAATGATGTCTCTCTGTACTGCAACTCGTCTGGAGCACAGTGGTACTACCACTTCCTACAAGCTGGGACCAGCTGGCCCATCCGCCCCCTCAGTGTTTCAAACATAGAAGCAATGTCTGAAAGCAGCATTCTCATTAAAAACCCATTGCCGTCCCAGTCTGGCTTATACACCTGCCGGAACAAGAAAGACATCCAAGTGGTGCAGTATGAGATTGACTTCCAGGACATTAGAACCCTGCACATTACACACAGAGCTCTGGGCCAGAAGCCCTTGCAGAATGAAACCCTTACTCTGGGCAGCAAGGAGATCATCTTCACCCACTGGGAGCCCTGGCAGGACTGTAACCGCTGTGGGGAGCCCGGGGAGCGCAAACGCCTGGGGTACTGCTACATCCAGGAGCCTCTGGGGAACTCCGTTCCCTGCCTGCTCTACCTGGGAAATGCTAGGCTCTCGTCCAGCCGCATGCGACCTGAGATGCAGATAGAAGCCTGCCATGTCCAGTGTGAAACATCACATGTGGAGAACATTGATTTTGACAACTTTGAGCTCAATGAGGAGTCGGGATCTGCATGGCTCACCTGCTTCTTAGGATCCATCTATAGGTAATGGACGTGCGCACCAGCCCTGCCCTTGGCCCCTAGCCAGGCTCTATCAGTCTGGGAGCCTTCAAGATTAATCCATGCAGAGAAGGGGGGGTCCATACATGGACCAGCCACTCAGGCTCTGCACTGGATTCTCCAGATGTTCCTTTGGTAAGAATCCCCTGGTGCCCACACACTATTGCTTTACACAACCAGAAGAGCATCTAACACTCAGGGAGGGCTCAACTGACTGTGCCTGGCCCAGTGCTGTGGCCATGGTAGTCTTCAGACTTTCTGCCCGCCCTCAGGAAGCCACTGGCCCAGCAGCAAAGCAGCCCAGAGTGGTCAGGGTCAGGATGGGAGAAGCCCAGGCCAGTGGAGGGGCTGTACTGGGGGGAGACTGGGAAGCTGTGGGGCTCTGAGGCCTCTGACTCATCTGGGAGGTCAGCAGGCTCCAGAGGAGAGGTCAGTACCCTAGGCATGCCCTTCAGGGCCTGCCTCCCGCAGCTCACTCATGTACTTGTCTTCCTGCCTGGAGCCCCTGGAAAATCTCCCCGTTTTCCTTCTCTTCCCCAACCACCTGTCCCTACCCCCGTAATAAAAACTACAACCACTCCTGGTTTCACTGGAGCGGGTCTTCACAAACGGCACCCTCTCCTATTCCTCCACTCTGGCCCAGGACCTGTGGACCCCAAGGAAGTTCACTGATAGGTGGGGAACTGCCACTGGAAGGGAGACTTGTGGTGGGAAGTGGCAGTGCAGACCCTTAGTCTCACACACACACACCAAGAGGTCCCCTATGCCCTCCTCCCCCATGCACCCCAGTGGCAGCCCCTCCCTGGCAAGGGGCGAGCCATCGCAGCCTCGTGGGGCCTCTGCAGCTACGGGCTCTGGGGAATCAGGCCTCACCACATCCATCTGGTTTTCCTTTCCTTGTTTATTCCTGTTGTGACTTGTATTTCTCTCTTTGTTCTCATGCTCCTGCCATTTTGTCTCTCTTCCTCCTTCCTCTCCCTTTAAGTATAAAAGCAACACTTACTCCCTAAAAAATACCACAGTGCTTAAGTGCAGGAAAGTGCACTATGCATCTAGAACTGGGACATCTATTCCCTGTTTTTGGCCAGGCAAAGTGTTCCCAAGTGCTGGTCATTGGGAACTTGAGGGAAGAGGCAAGAGAGGTCACTGAGGCTTCAAGAATTGTCCATGTCTTTAGGGAGCTCAGTGGAGTGGCACTTTGTATGAGGTTTTTGTCTCAAGCTCTGGGCTCTGCTGGGCCAGGTTCTGATCCCAGCTCTGCCATTTTCCAGCTATGTGACTTTGGCCTCTGGTGTCTCTTTAGGCCTCAGTTTCCCTGTTTGTAGAATAGGGGTTGTATTAGTTTGCTAGGTCTGCCATTACAAAGTATCACAAACTGGGTGGCTTCAACCAATAGCAATTTATTCTCTCATAATTCTGAAGGCTAGACATCCAGAATCAAGGGGTCAGCAGAGCCTTGTGCTCTCTGAGATGCTGGTAGAAACCTTGCTTCTTCCTCTCTCCTGGTGGTGGCTGGCATCCTGGGCCTTTCCTGGTTTATCTCTGCCTCTGACATCACTTGGCGTTAGCCTGGGGTGCCCGTGTCTCTGTGGCTCTTCTCCCTTTCTTCCTTCCTTTCCTTCTTTCCTTTCTTTCTTTCTTTCTCTTTCTTTTTCTTTTTTTCTCCCTCCCTCTTTCCCTCCCTCTCTCCCTCTTTCCCTTCCTTCTTTCAGAGGCTTGACTAGAAGGGACCACTGAGCTAAGGCCAGTCCACACACACACACACCCCTTTTTTTTTTAAAGACATGAGTCATATTGGATTTAGGACCCACGATACTGCAGTCTGACCCCGTCTTAACTGATTACATCTGCAATGACCCCATTTCCAAATAAGGTCACTTTCTGAGGTCTGATTAAAACCTCCCTCTCCAACTCAGTACAGAGGTCTTGCTGGCCCTGGCCACATGGGGTCATTGTGTTGTCAAAGGGGACAAATGACTGGGAAGACACAACAGTACCTGACAAACCGCTCCACACTGACAGGTGTTACTGCCTGCATGATTATTGGCCCAGCCAGTGTTGTCTTCTAAGTGTCCCTCCATTCCCCACAATGGGTGCGTTATATGCCTCATCACTTATTTGCTTTCCACATTATTCACTTACAATGCTATGCAGTTACCACTGAGTGTATTTATAAGCCAAGCACTGCTCTAGGTACCTGGGATGCAGCACAAAACAAAACTGAAGAGTCCTGCCCTCATGGAGCAATAACTGATCACATGAATAAAACATTCAGTATTTTAGGTGGTGATAAGGCGGTGAGGGGGGGATGGGAGTGGATGAGGTGAAATTTCAAATAAGGAGGTTAGGGATGGTATCTCTGAGAAGGTACGTGTCAGCCAAGACTGAATGAGGTGAGGGAGCCAAGAGCGCTGAGGGCAAGCCTTCCAGGCAGAGGGGCACCAGGGGCAAAGCCCCAAGGCAGGACCCTGTTCAGCCTGTCAGGGAAGCATCAAGGAGGTCAGAATGGCGGGGGCAGAGGGGAGGGCAGAGTGGAGGAGACAAACCAAGTAGGTACTGGGGGCACAAATCAGCACTCTCGCTAATGCCTCTGAATGAACTCAGGCAGGTACAGTTACTGCACCCCCCAGGGTTCAAGTGGGGAAATGTAAGCTCAGACAGCTGGGGCCTGTGGCCAAGTCCTCCACTCAGTAAGGGGAGGGCTCCAAACCTCTCAGCCGTCCTGCCCCCACCTTGCTCCCTTGCTCCCTGCTGCGAAGTGCTCCTCAGAGGGGGTGCTGTCTCTCCCTCCCTCGGACATTTGTCCTTTCCTCCCTGGGGGCTGCCGCTGACCTTGTCATCCTCTGCAGGCCCATCATCTGGGAAGCCGACAGCAAGCCCTTGACCTGGCAGGGCCAGCTCTCTGGCCAGGACCTGAGCACCATCCTGGACCCCGCCACTGGGGGCAGGCGACTGCAGGTCTTCCGGCCAGCCATTTACAAGTGCTTCGTGGACCATGAGCTGACGGCTCGCTTCAACCCCAGGTCCCATATGGATCCACTGGAGGTTCTGCAGAGAGAGGAAGCTAGACAATGGCGGGAGGCAGAAGAGGCACAGAAGGGGAAGAGCAACTATTCCCTCTACCTGCTGCTGCTGGTGGGCACTGTGCTGAGCCTGCTCGGGATGCTGCTCTGGCTCTTCTGCCCTTCCCGGAGTAAAACAGGTGCTTCTGGTGGAATAAAGTGAGCCTGCCGTGCTCAGGAGACCTGGCCGCCTGTGCCATCGTCACCTCAACTGTCCTTTCTCCAGCCTCTGCCCTGCGCCTGCTCCACACCAAACTGCGAAGGTATATGGGTCAGATACCATGTCCACAGCTAAGAGTGACTGCACTCTTCCCTGTCCCAGCTTCTGCTCTGTTAACTCATTAGCAATCCACATTCCACAGATGAGAAACTGAGGCAAGGAGACTACCTGGCTAGTAATTGGAGGGGGAGTGGGGGCTCCAGTTCAAACCCAGGTTGCCTGGCTCACACCCCATATTCCTCACAAGGGAAAGAGGAGGGGTGGAATGAGTCCATTTGGGGGAGGAATGTCTGGGGTTGGTAAACTATAACCACCTTATTCACTGCACTCTCCTAAGGACAAGGACTAAAACAGGGATGGGAATGGGCAACCTCAGTCCCCCGACATCTGCACTGGTCTGCTGCCTTTCCTTGCCTGTCTTTTGCCCCATCCTGCACCAACTGTGCCTATGGCCTTTTGGCTTCGTTATATCTCTCCAAGTCAGATGGTGCTGCCACAGGGGAGGCCTGGGACAATGGGACACACACCACCTTTCCTGTCTTGCAGTGGAGAGAGCCCCTTCAGACCCCAAATGGAGACAGGTCCCTCCACCGGGACAAGGGACCAGGCCTGGTCCAGGCAGCCCGCAGAAATCACTGGGACTAACTATTCCAGAAATTATATACACTGTTTGGCAGAGTGAGCAGTAAAATATTAATGAATATTAATGCCTATAAAATTCATTGCCCTGATAGCTCATTGTGAAGCAACTACAGAACAGATCTGAAGCTTCCAGAGCAGAATTTCTGTCACTGAGGAGAGAGCAGAGCTCACCTCTCCCATACCAGGCATTTTTGCCAAAACGCTTAAGGTTTCACATGATGTCCAGAGACCAAAGGGTCTTGTAGAATGGGGGGATGGTCTTGGAGACTTAAAGGGGGTCCAGTGGGAAGCAGAGGCAGAGAATAACAATGATAATAGCAAATATTTGTGGACCTCCTGGTGAGGTCAAAACTCAAACCCTTCAAAAATATTATGTCCTCACAGCCACCCATGAGGCTGCAGTTGGGAAGAGGCCAGTGATGGGAGTGAAAGATGACGTCTAAGCTCCCTTCCCTACCGGCTGCCAGCAGCCCCAAGTATTTTGTGGCTAGAGGTCAAGCAGCCAGAGCCAAGCTTGGTCTGATGCCCAGGCTTATGACTAAAGGTCACATAATCCACACACAAAGCTGCTGGTGCTGGCACACGAACCCTAAGGTGGCACTAATGATCTCCACCTCCCAGAGTCCCCACCTGAGTGTGATTCCCTCCTCTTCAGTGTGGACATCTGTGACACTTCTAACTTATAGGGCAGAGGCATTTGGATATTTATAATATCACTAGAGGCCTGGTGCATGGATTCGTGCACCAGTAGGGTCCCTCAGCCTGGCCTGTGCCTTCTCGCAACCTAGGACCCCTTGGGGGATGTCAGACTGCCAGCTTCAGCCTGATCCCTGATAGTCTGACATTCCTGCGGAGGAGCCCATACCACTCCATTCATCCCAGCCCCACTGCCCCTGCTGCCACTGCTCTGTAAGGTAAGCTCACTGAGTGGCACTCCTGATGTGGGAGTGCATTGATCACCAGGGGGCAGCTTCTGCATTGAGCGTCTGCCCCCTGGTGGTCAGTGTGCATCATAGTGACTGGTTGACCTGTCCAGTCATTGGGTCATTCAGTCACTTAGGCTTTTATAGATTCTCAGGCCTTACAAAATTACCAACTTAAAAATTAGCCTGCTATATTTGATCAAACATTTAATTAACTCACCCCTAATGCCTTGGCAGGGCCAGACCAAATTATTTCACAGGCCTTTTATGGGGCCGGATATTCCTCACCCCTGTTATTGAAGATGGCCAAGGTATTGGGATGTCACTCTCTTGATTGGGTTATACCACATAAGCTTCTGTTTCAACCAACTGCAGCTAGACAGGCTGGCTAGCCATGTGGCAAATCAGCTTGCTGAGGAAGCCCACTTGGCAGGAAGCTAAAGGCAGCCTCTAGGGGCTGCAAGTGGCCTTTGGAACCTGAGGGTGACAGTCTGAAAAAAGCCAGATCCCACAGCTACAAGGAAATAAACTCTGCAAGCCACCTGAATGGATCAGAGGCAGATTATTTTCTAGTCAGTCTCCAAATGAGAATAAGGACTGACCAACACCTTGACTACAGCCTTGGTAGATCCTGAGCAGAGGATTCCTGATACACAGAAATGGAGAAATCATGAATGTGTATTGCTTTACACTCCCAAATGTGTGGCAATTTGTAATGCAGCAATAGGCAACTAATACACCCACGCATACCCCAAGCCTACCCTGAAGGCTCCTGTAGCTTCAGCAGTTACATGGATGGTTCTTGTAGGCGCCAGTGGCTTCCAACCTCCCCCCAGGAGCTTGCTGGGCCAAGCATTGGGATGTGGCACTGGCAGCCAAGCAGTTGGTGCCCCCAGAAGCATTCCTTGCCCACAAGGAATGGGCGTGAAGGATAGACATCCAGCTTTCCCAGCCCTGGATGGTACAACACTTCCTACATTCTCTTAGAGCAGTGGTCGGCAAACTCATTAGTCAACAGAGCCAAATATCAACAGTACAACGATTGAAATTTCTTTGGAGAGCCAAATTTTTTAAACTTAAACTTCCTCTAATGCCACTTCTTCAAAATAGATTCGCCCAGGCCTATTTTGTGGAAGAGCCACACTCAAGGAGCCAAAGAGCTGCATGTGGCTCGTGAGCCGCAGTTTGCAGACCATGGTCTTAGAAGATCCCTAGCAACACTAAACTTCAGGAGGGTACTGCTGCAACCAGCTTATTAAAGCACCATTATCAGCTCACCCTCTTCCCTGCCTCGCTTGCTTTCACTTCTGGTTCCCCAAATTATGTTTTTAGCCCCACATTCCCTTTCTATCTCCTGGGATTCTGAGGACATACATTTTGGGCCTGCTATTGTTTCATGGGTCCTTGAGACTGTTAATTTTCCTCCAATCTTCTCAATTGTTCCAGTTAGAAAATGTTTACTGACCTGTCTTCAGGTTCACTGACTCCTTTCTCTGTCCTCTCTATTCTGCTATTCAGCCCATTCAATGAATTTTTAATTTTGGTTATTGTGTTTAATTCTAAAATTTTTATCTGGTTGTTCTTTATACCTTCTTGTTGACACTTTTTAATTTAATATTTGCTTTTAGGGGGAACTCTGAGATATTGGGGTTGCTAATTCAATGGCTTCCATGAGCCAAATAGAAAATAAAAATAAGGGGGAAGGCCTTGGGGAACTGTTGTGATGTAGGAGTTATTATACTGGGTTGAGGGTAGGGACTTTGGAACTAGTCCATAGTTCTTGCTGATTAGCACCATGCACAAATGCAGGCCTGGTTCCTCAGGAAGTCTAGAAAATTTCTGGAAATTCAGATGTTTGAGCGAAACTGTCCAATTTATGCATGTTGGCTCAAAAGAGTTTTCAAACACAAAGCCAGCCAAATAAAACATTATCTGCAGGCTAAATTCATCCCACAGGCATTTGTGAGCTCTTGCTTCAACCTTTATGGGGTCAAGTGCACATTTCCATTTCAATTATTCAGTCAACAAATATTTATTGAGCTACAGTAGCTAGGGACAACTTACCTGAGATGATGACATTTCAGATAAGCCCAAATAACAAGAGGTGGACAAGTAGGATTATGGAGGAGGAATGTATTTGTTTTCTGTGGCTATTATAACGAATTATCACAAATTTAATGGCTTAAAACAATGCAAATTTATAATTTTACCATTCTGGAGATTAGAAGTCCAAAATGAATCTCATGTGGGTCTTAAATGGTGTAAAATCAAGGTATTGGCAGGACTTGGATTCCTCTGGAGGCTCAAGGGAAAGAATCCACCTGCTTGCTTTCTCTAGCTCTTCCTTCTCTTCAAAGTGAGCATTTTCACATCTGTCTCTTTGACTCTCTAATCTATAATTCCAGGGTCAGATCTTCTCTAACTCAACTTTCCTGCTTCCCTCTTATAAAAACCCAAGTGATTACATTGGGCCTGCCCAATAATCCAAGATAATTTCCCCATCTCAAGATCCTTACCTTAATCACACTGCAGCATCTCTTTCTGCCAGAGATTAGGAACAGAGCTGAAGGTCGAGGGGGGAGGAGGTGACACGATGATATGGGTGGGGGGGTATTATTCAGTCTACTATAAGCCGTCTAGGAAGAGGCAACATTTGCAAGGGCTCTGGATGGGTGTCCGCTGGACCAGTGTCTGTTGGATGGAGTCTACTGGGGCAGGGAGGACATTGAGGAGGTAGCCAGGGCCAGAACGTGTAAGGTCTTAGGTGAGGGTTTTGTACTCTATTTGTAGTGAGATAGGAACCATGGGAGACTTTTGAGTAAGAGAGGGATGTGACCTGATGTCCATTTAAACAGGTGATTCTGACAAGGCAGATTTCCTTACATGGAGTGGCAGCCACTCTCCATGAGGCCGGTTGGACAATGAGAAGCTCTCATAATCTAGCAGAAGTGGAAAGGCAAGCCCAACATGTGCAGTGTAGCACAGCATACCCCATATTTCATTTTTAACCATCCTAATCTGCCCTTTCCCTTTCTATATTGTGATTTTTGAAGGCTTTCTTTTTTTCTTTTTTTAGAGCAGCTTTAGGTTTACAGCAAAACTGAGAGAAGGTACAGAGATTTCCCACATACCCTTGCCACACACATACATAGCCTTCCCCAATATCAACATCCTCACCAGGTACATTTGTTGCAATTGATGAACCTCCATTGTCACCCAAAGCCCATAGTTTACATTAGGATTCACTCTTGGTGGTGTAGCAGCAGTGCCCTAAAAATCCTCTGTGCTCTGTCAGTCATCTTTCTCTCCAACTAACCCCTAGCAACCACTGATCTTTTTACTGTCTCTATAGTTGCCTTTTTCAGAATGTCATCTATAGTCACATACAGATTAACAACAGGAATACGTTCTGAGCTATATGGAGTTAGGTGACTTTGTCATTGTGTGAACATCATAGTATACTTACACAAAACTTGATGGTACAGCCTACTGTATACATACCTAGGCTATTGATATAGCCTCTGACTCCTAAGCTATAGCCTGCACAGCATGTCACTGTACAAAATAACATGAGATTAAGTCAAGCACTAGAGAAAATGATATAATTGAAATGCTATAAACAAGATGTATGAGGATGCTGCTGACATAACACTATTTTACAGCAATTTTTTTTTTAATCCTCACTAGAGGATATGTTTAGAGAAATGAGAGGGAGAGAGAGAGAGAAAGAGAGAGACATCGATGTGAGAGAGAAACATCAATGGGTTGCCTCCCCTATGCACCCTGGCTGGGGATCAAGCCCACAACTTAGGTATATGCCCTAATTGGGAATTAAACCTGTGACCTTTTGGTGCACAGAACAATGCTTCAAACAACTGAGCAACCCAGCCAGGGCTTACAGCAATTTTTTGTATAAGTATAAAGAGTACACTCTAAAATAGTGATTAAAACTATAATACAGTAAGTACATAAAGCAGTAGCATAGTCGTTTATTGTCAATACCAAGTATTACGTACTATAAGTTGTGGAAAGCTACCCATAGTCTTCACTAGCAGAGAGGTGTGGACAAGGAAACCAGAAGGCTGGTGGCAACTTCCCCACCAGTTAATCATGTAAATCCTTACTGATAAGATACTCTGTCTGTTACTGGAAATTGCCTGCCTAAGGTCTCTAGGTGTATCCCAAATTGAATAAAAAGATGGCAAGGTCTGAGCCCAACTGGAGTCCTTCCTCTTGAATTGGGCTCCTGCCTGGTCCCCCAATATTTCAAAATTATTATTTCTTGTCCCGTCTCTTTCATTTGCATGAGGCCCTTCTTCCAGAGCTCAAACCCTGAACCACGTGGGACATTCACAACATATGATTGTATGTGCTATACTTTTATATGACTGGAAATGCAGTAGGTTTATTTACACCAACATAATCACAAACACATTAGTAATGTGTGTACTACCACATTAAGACAGCTACAATGTCACTAGGTGATAGGAATTTTTCAGCTCCATTATAATCTTACTAGAGGCCCAGTGCACGAATTTGTGCACAGGTGGGGTCCAGCTGGCCTGCCCCGATTGGGGCTGATCAGGCTTGGCTGGCTGGGAAGAGGGGCCACAGGAGGTTGGCTGGCCGGCTCCACCCCTGATTGGGATGGGAGGTGGGCAATCAGGGGCAGGGCTGGCCTTGGGAAGGGGCCCATGGCCCCACCCCCTGGTTGAACTCCTAGTTGAACTCTCAGTTGAACTCCTGGTAGAGGGGACAATTTGCATATTAGCCTTTTATTATATAGGATGGGACCACCATCAGATATGCAGTCTGTTGTTGATCAAACATCATTATACACTCCATGGTATAGCTGAAATCACACAGTATGTCACCTTTCAGACTCAGCCATGTGCATTTAAATCCTTTCACTTAAGCCATAAGCATTTAAGTTTCCTCCAAGTCATTTCATAGCTTGCTAGCTCATTTTTTGTAGCATGGAATAATAGTCTACTGTCTGGATGTACCACAGTTTATTTATCACTCACCTCCCCAAGGACATCTTGCTTACTTCCAAGTTTTAGTAATTATGAATGAAGCTGCTATAAACATCCATGTGCAGGTTTTTGTGTAGACATATGTTTTCAACTCCAAGGGGTGTGATTATTGGATTGTACAATAGGAGAATGTTTAGTTTTGAAAGAAATTGGAAAACTATTTTCCAAAATGGCTGTGCCATTTTGCATTCTCACTAGCAATGACCAGGTGTTCCTGTGGCTCCACATCCTTGTCTGCATTTGGTTTTGTTAGTGTTCCAGATTTTGGACATTCTAATTAGAGTGTAATGGTATCTCATTAGCATTTTAATTTGCATTTCCCTGATAACATGTGATGTGGAGCAGCTTTTCACATGCTTATTTGCAATCTATATATCTTCTTTGGTGTGGTGTCTTGTATTATAATTTTTAAACTTTTCAACAACTGTAATCGCTAATAAATGCAATTTTAGCACTTGGCCTTGCTATAGCCCCTTCTATCAGCTAAAGAAAGAGAATAAAGAGGCAATATGAACCCTCCTTATCTTTCTGATGCTGCAGAAATTCAGACAAGGTTGCCACTAGCCTATATGTCTAAGTGCAAATTTTCAAAAAGGCTTACCTCATATGACATAGTCCCATACCAGAGTCCAACTTGATGACTATGGCATGGAGTAGATCTCTACTAGCCCCTTGGATGGCTGCTTTGCATGGTGCTTAACCTGCCCAACTCCACATGTTAACCCTGAAGATAGACACTTTCTGCTTCATGAAATTGTCCTTACAAATGTTACTTCTATTGGAGGAGTTCTGCAAGTCATTCTGTATTAGTCAGGATTGATACACTCTGCTACAGTAACAAACCACGGAATGAACACAAAGGTTTATTTCCCTCTCACATCATAATCAGATGCAGCTCAGGGCTTTCTTCCAAAGGGTGACTCAGAGATAGACTTCCATCTGAAGAATAGCTTCTGAGGTCATCATGGAACAGAAAGAGAGAACATGGAACCAGGTGTGGGGATTAGGGCCAGGCTTGTAAATGTCATTCATTTTGCCCACATCTCATTGGCCAGAACTCAGTTATAGAGTCCCCACTTATCTGCAAAAGAAGTTTGGAAATGTGGCCTTCTATGTGCCTAGGAAGAGGAGATAAACTGTTGGACACCTGGCCGATTTCTGCCACATCCAGGCTCCAGAGATTGTGGCCATGTCCTCTGATGGAATTTTAAGCCTTATAAAAATATGTAATTCTGATACTTTATATTGATTTTTTGGCCCCAGAGTAACATTTTAAATGGACACCTCTGAATTCCTAAAACTTGTATATACTCACCATTTTTTTGTTTGTTTAGACAGAAGAGGATCATTGGCACCTATCTCTTTTCCCACATATAGATTTGATTTGTCCAGTCTTATTAGACAAAAAGTTTCAGAGGGTCCACATTCTTCAACAGCAGCTTGGCACACACCCTGTTGGCTTTTGTGTGAGTTCCTGGCCTTGCACTCCCTGAATTCTCAAGCAGATCCAGTATCTGCCTAAAACCGTAGCAGTGTTCTTTGGGGACCCTTCCTCTTAGTTGATTCTTCACATCATTCAGGTTTCAGCTCAAGCATCACTGCTTCACGGAAACTTTCTCAAAACATATGAATTTTCAGAATGGCCATTAGTGCTGCTCGCCAAGTCTCCCTGGGTCTCTATCTTCTAGGCACAGGGTCGGGTTGTGCTTCTGGGCCTCCTTTTTTTTTTTTTTTTTTTTTTTTTAATATATTTTATTGATTTTTTTACAGAGAGGAAGGGAGAGGGATAGAGAGCTAGAAACATTGATGAGAGAGAAACATCGGCCAGCTGCCTACTGCACACACCCCCACCGGGAATGTGCCCACAACCAATGTACATGCCCTTGACCGGAATCAAACCTGGGACCCCTCAGTCCTCAGACGGACGCTCTATCCACTGAGCCAAACTGGTTTCGGCTGGACCTCCTTTTGGTTGGGTGTGGCCGTGCAAGTGATTCTGGCCAATGAGATGTGAGCAGATGTAATCCAAATTACTTCCAGGCTAGAGCATTTAATTGCAAGATACTCGTGAGTCTTCTTGCTTCTGTGCAGAACTCACAGTTTGAGATGGAGGCTGTCCTGCTAGCCTGGGCCAAAGAGTGAGCGGAGCTCCAACTGACCCATCACAGACATGGCAGATAAGTGAAAAATAAACTTATGTCATTATAAGTCATAGATTTGGGGGATTTTTGTAACCACAGCATAACGCAGCCCATGGTGACTAACACACTCCTCCAAAAACACTTGTCACTTTTGCATTTTTTGACGTGTTTCTGTTACTATTGGATTAATGTTTTTAACTTATTGAGCTGAAAGCTCCATGAGGTTAGGGATATTTTTGTTGTCCCCCAACTATACCCCAGCTCTTGGAAGCGATCAATAAATGTATGCCAACTGATTAAATGAAGAATGAATGAACAACAATCTTTGCAGGTAGGTACAATTATCTCTATTTTACAGGGATTGAATGAAAATTCAGAAAGGTTGCATTCATTGCTCAATGTCACATGGCAAAAAAGTGGCAGAGACTAGATCATTACCCAGATCTGAGTCCAGAATTTGTTATAGCTAGTGCTATAACCATCCCTAAACAGGAAGTGCTTGGGGTGCTGAATGTATCTCTTTCTGAGGATCTTCGCCTCTCCCACCAAAGAATGTCTGTTTTGAAAAGTGTAGGCTATGTAGAGGCAGTGACTCCTGGTTTAGAATCCAAGCTCCAAAAAATCTAAACAGCTTGGGAATCCATTGGTCCTTTATTCAGGAATGAATAAGCAAGGAGATTCAGAGTGGGCAGGGTGCTTATCGATAGCTCTCTGTCCTTTGTTTAACCTCTTTATAGTTATTTTATTTTATATTTTAAAATATGTTTTTATTGATTTTTAGAGAGAGAAAGGGAGAGGGATAGAGAGATAGAAACATTGATTAGAGAGAAGCATCATCAATTGGTTGCCTCCTACATAAGCCCTACTGGGATCAAGTCTGAAACCCAGGCATGTGCCCCCACTGGAACAGAACCGGTGAGCTCTTGCTTCATGGGTTGATGCTCAACCACTGAGCCAACTAGCTGGGCATTTTGCCTCCTTTTAAAACAACTTTAATTAATTGAGTGTTTATTTGCTGCCATGCACTATGCCAAGAGTTTTAGAATTATGAGCCCACAGCATCTTCATAATTATAAGGGCTAGAGAGATATATTCACTTGCCCATGGATACAAAATTGGTATATCAGTATGGCTACGAAATAAAACACACCCCAAATGAGAGATTTAAAATAGTAAGTATTTACGATGCAGCCATTGTATGGTGTTACCTTAAAAAATTGAAAGTGTATATTTGCAAATGCTATCACTGATAAAGGTTTAATCTCCAACATCTACAGACAGCTTATACAACTTAATAAAAGGAAGATAGGACTTCTAGACTACTTACAATCAGACATTCTACGAACAACTCTATTCCAACAAACTGAACAACCTGAAGGAAATGGACATATTCCTAGAAAAATACAACCTTCCAAAACTCAATCAGGAAGAAACTAAAAATCTCAATAGAGCAGTGACTTGGGAAGAAATTGAAACAGTCATCAAAAAGCTTCCAGCAAACAAAAGCCAAGGCCAGATGGCTTCAGAGGAGAGTTTTACCAAACATTCAAGGAAGAACTAAAACCTATCCTCCTCAGACTATTCCAAAATATTCAAGAGGAGGAACACTTCCAAACTCCTTCTATGAAGCCAGCATCACCCTAATACCAAAACCAGATAAAGACAACTCAATGAAAGAGAATTACAGGCCAATATCCCTCATGAACATAGATGCCAAAATCCTCAACAAAATTCTAGCAAATCGGCTCTAGCAGAGCATCACAAAGATCATACACCATGACCAAGTAGGATTTATTCCAGGAATGCAAGGATGGTACAATATCCGCAAATCAATAAACGTGATACCTCACATAAACAAATTGAAAGATAAAAATCATATAGTCATATCAATTGATGTAGAAAAAGCATTTGATAAAATCCAACACCCTTTCCTGATAAAAACTCTCAACAAGGTGGGAGTACAAGGATCATACCTCAACATAATAAAAGCTATATATGATAAACCCACAGCCAACATCATACTCAATGGGCAAAAACTAAAACCATTCCCTCTAAGAACAGGAACAAGACAGGGATGCCCACTATCGCCACTCCTCTTTGACATAGTACTAGAAGTACTAGCCATCGCAATTAGACAAGAAGAGGAAATAAAAGGCATCCAAATTGGAAAAGAAGAAGTAAAGTTATCCTTATTTGCAGATGAAATGATATTGCACATAAAAAATCCAAAAGACTCCATTAAAAAACTAATTGACTTAATAAATGAATTTGGCAATGTAGCAGGATACAAAATTAATGCCAAGAAATCTATGGCATTTCTGTACACCAACAGTGAACTTATAGAAACAGAGACTAAAAAAGCAATTCCATTTACCATCACACCAAAAAAATTAAGATACCTAGGAATAAACTTAACTAAGGAAGTAAAGGACCTATATGCGGAAAACTACACGACACTGAAAAAAAGAGATAGAGGAAGATGTAAACAGATGGAAGAACATACCATGTTCATGGATTGGTAGAATCAACATCATCAAAATGTCCATACTTCCTAAAGCAATCTATAGGTTCAATGCACTCCCCATTAAAATACCAACGGCATATTTCACTGACCTAGAAAGAACTCTCCAAAAGTTCATTTGGAACAATAAAAGACCCCAAATAGCCACAGCAATCCTGAGAAAGAAGAGTAAAGTAGGAGGGATCTCAATACCAGACCTCACGCTGTACAAAGTCACTGTTCTCAAAACAGCCTGGTACTGGCACAAGAACAGACATATAGATCAATGGAATAGAATCGAGAACCCAGATATCAACCCAAATCACTATGCTCAGTTAATATTTGACAAAGGAGGTACAAATATACAATGGAGTCAAGAAAGTCTCTTCAATAAATGGTGTTGGGAAAATTGGACAGATACATGCAAAAGAATGAAATTAGATCACTAACTTACACCATACACAAAAATAAACTCAAAATGGATACAGGACTTAAACATAAGACAGGAAACCATAAAAATACTAGAGGCATCCACAGGCAGCAAAATCTCAGACATATGCCAAAAAAAACTTCTTCACTGATACTGCCTCTAGGGCAATGGAAGCTAAAGAGAAAATAAACAAATGGGACTACATCAAAATAAAAAGCTTTTTCACAGCAAAAGAAACCATCAACAAAACAAGAAAGCCCACTGTATGGGAGAACATATTTGCAAATGTTATCACTGATAAAGGTTTAATCTCCAACATCTACAGACAGCTTATACAACTAAATAAAAGTAAGATGAATGATCCAATTAAAAAATGGGCAATGAACCTAAATAGAATATTTTCAAAAGAAGACAGAAGGAAGGCCAAGAGGCACATGAAAACATGCTCAAAGTCATTAATTATCTGAGAGATGCAAATCAAAATGACAATGCGGTACCATTTCACACCTGTCAGAATAGCCAACATCAACAAATCAACAAACAACAAGTGTTGGCGAGGTTGCGGAGAAAAAGGAACCCTTGTGCACTGCTGGTGGGAATGCAGACTGGTGCAACCACTGTGGAGAACAGTATGGAGTTTCCTCAAAAAACTGAAAATGGAATTCCCATTTGACCCAGTAATCCCACTCCTAGGAATATATCCTAAGAAACTAGAAACACCAATCAAAAAGGATATATGCACCCCTATGTTCATAGCAGCACAATCTACAATAGCTAGAATCTGGAAACAGCCTAGGTGCCCATCAGCAGATGATTGGATCGAAAAACCATGGTACATCTACACAATGAAATATTATACTATACTGCCATAAAAAAGAAGGAATTCTCATCATTTGCAGCAACCTGGATAGAACTAGAGAACATCATGCTGAGTGAAATAAGCCAGTCAATGAAAGAGAAATACCACATGACCTCACTCATTTATGGATATTAAAGAACATTATAAACTGATGAACCAAAAGACAGATATAAAGACAGTAAAGCAACAAGCAGACTGTCAAATTACAACCGGGAGGGTAGGGAGATCTGGGGGAGATAAGAGATCAACCGAAGGACTTGTATACATGCATATAAGTACAACCAATGGACACAAAACTCTGGGGAGGGAGGGTATGTATGGGAGGGGGAAGCAATGTTAAAATATGTACACAGATAATAATTTAATTTTTTTAAAAAAGGAAGATAAATGAACCAATTAAAAAATGGGCAATGGACCTAAATAGAATATTTTCAAAAGAAGACAGAAGGAAGGCCAAGAGGCACATGAAAACATGCTCAAAGTCATTAATTATCCAAGAGATGCAAATCAAAATGACAATGCGGTACCATCTCACACCTGTCAGAATAGCCAACATCAACAAATCAACAAACAACAAGTGTTGGCGAGGTTGCGGAGAAAAGGGAACCCTTGTGCACTGCTGGTGGGAATGCAGACTGGTGCAACCACTGTGGAGAACAGTATGGAGTTTCCTAAAAAAACTGAAAATGGAATTCCCATTTGACCCAGTAATCCCACTCCTAGGAATATATCCTAAGAAACTAGAAACACCAATCAAAAAGGATATATGCACCCCTATGTTCATAGCAGCACAATTTACAATAGCTAGGATTTGGAAACAGCCTAGGTGCCCATCAGCAGATGATTGGATCAAAAAACCATGGTACATCTACACAATGGAATGCTATGCTGCCATAAAAAAGAAGGAACTCTTATCATTTGCAGCAACCTGGATGGAACTGGAGAACATTATGCTGAGTGAAATAAGCCAGTCAATGAAAGAAAAACACCACATGATCTCACTCATTTATGAATAATAAGGAACATTATAAACCGATGAACAAAAAGATAGATACAGAGACAGTAAAGCAACAAACAGACTGTCAAATTACAGCAAGGAGGGTAGGGAGATATGGGGGAGATAAGAGGTCAACTGAAGGACTTGTACGCATGCAAAAAAGTATAACCAATGGACACAAAACTCTGGTGGGGGGGCATGTATGGGAATGGGGCTGGGGGGGGGGTATTGGTAAGATATGTACACATATACCTTAATTTAAAAAATGGAAAAAAATTGAAAGTGGAGCCCTAGCCTACTTGGTTTAGTGATAGAGTGTGGCCTCTGGACTCAAGGGTCCCCGGTTTGATCTTGGTCAAGGGCATATGCCCGACTTGCGGATTCAATCCCCAGTAGGGGGAGTGCAAGAGGCAGCCAATCAGTGATTCTCATCACTGATGTTTCTACATCTCTTTTCCTCTCCCATCCTGTCTGAAATCAATAAAATATATATTTTTAAAAATTAAAAGTGGAACTCCCATTTGACCCAGTAATCCCACTTCTAGGACTACTAGTATATCTCAAAAAAAAACAGAAACACCAATCAGAAATAATATATGCACCCCTATGTTCATAGCAGTACAATTTACAATAGCTAAGATTTGGAAACAGCCTAAATGCCATCAGCAGATCAGTAGATTAAAAAACTGTGGTGCATCTACACCAGCGTTTTTCAACCGCTGTTCCGCGGCACACTAGTGTGCCGCGAGATGTTGCCTGGTGTGCCGTAGGTGCAGACAAGACAAGAATTTTATAATTTTTCACTATTTTGTTTACTTAATATTTCATAATAAAGTAATTATAAAATACTTTCTTTGTGTTTATTTGATTCCTATTCAAGAGAATTATTTTATATATAGTCAATATAGGCACAGAGTTAAATTTTTTAACATTTTCTAATGGTGGTGTGCCTCGTGATTTTTTTCATGAAACAAGTGTGCCTTTGCCCAAAAAAGGTTGAAAAACACTGATCTACACAATGGAATAATATGCTATGGTAAAAAAGAAAGAACTCTTACCATTTGCCAAAGCATGGATGGATCTGGAGAGCTTTATGTTAAGCAAAATAAGCCAGTTGGAGAAAGATAAGTATCATGTGATGTCACTCACTTGTGGAATATAATGAACAACATAAACTGATGAGCAAAAATAGATCTGGAGACATAGAAACATCAAACAGACAATCAAATCTCAGAGGGAAGGCAGGGAGAGTGGGAGAGAGTGGTAAGAGATCAACCAAAGGACTTATACTAGTATGCATGCATATAAGCAGAACCAATGGACACAGACAATAGGGGGGTGAGGGCCTGTGCTGGGTGGTGGGAGCAAGCTGGGAGAGGTCACTGGGGGGGAAAGGAGACATATACACTGAGTGGCCAGATTATTATGATCTCTGAACGCATCATAATCTGGCCATTCAGTGTATTTCCCATATAATAAAAGGCTAATATGCAAATTATCCCCTCAACCAGGAGTTCGACCAGCAGGCAAACCGGCCAACTGCCTATGTCCCCTCCCCCTAGCCATGCTGGCCAGACTACACCCATGCACAAATTCATGCACCGGGCTTCTAATATATATACTAAGTGGCCAGATTATTATGAGTTCAGAGATCATAAGAATGTGGCCATTCAGTGTATAATACTTTCAACAATAAAGAATTTTAAAATAAATAAAAATAAAATAGTAAGCATTTATTGCTTATAAGTCTATAAACCAACTGAGTAGTTCTGGTCTCTTCTGGAATCATTCATGGTTCTCCGATAAGCACTGGGTTGGGGTTGGATCTGCTGATCTTGGCTGAGCTCTGTCACAGATTCAAGAATCGTCTGTCTGTAGGCTGGACCTAGTGTCATCAGCTGGGACAGCGGGGTTCTCTTCCACGTGGTCTGTCATTCTCCAGCAGATGAGCCCAGGCTTATCTAAAAGGTGGTAGTGTTACCGGAAAAGCCCCGGCTGGGCTCATGCTGCTTGTCACTGTGTCCAATAACAAAGGGATGGTTGAGTCATATTAGGTGTTTATTGAGAATGCTAGCCAAGAAGACAGGGTACTTACAAGCATCAAATCCTGCCTTCCAGCCAAGTACAGGGGACCAGATAATAAAGGGGAAGGGCTAGAGTGCTACGTGCAGCCCCAGGGGTCGGCAGACATCAGCTATGGTAGTCATCAGGCCATGAGATGATGTTGATGAGATAATGTGTTGATTCCTGGTGGGTTGGCCTGATCATGCTTATCGGTTCTGCTTGCTGGATTCACAGCTGATTCACCTCCCTAATTGCTTCACACAGACCTTGCAAAGGAAACTTTAAGAAAAATGTAACTCCCTGTTCATACATAAGAAACTTAACCCCCTATTCACACAAATATATGGGTTCTAAGATTTAAAATAATATGAATACTTTTCAAATTAATACAGGTGTTCTGTCTATTGGATTGTAAGCCCCCCAGCCCCCATCAGTAGCAGGGGTCCAAGAAAGTGAATAGGCTTCTTGAGGCCCAAGCTTGGAACTATCACAAGACAAGGGACAGGGACAGGGCAGCGAGGCCCTGACCTGCAGGTCCGGTTTGGGAAGGCCTGTAGGGAAGTCGGATTAAACCAGATGTATCAGCTATCTACTGCTACGTAAGAAACAACCCCAAACTCAGTGGCTTAATGCAACAATTATTCCTTTTTCTCCCATTTGGTAGATTGACAATGTAGGCTGGGTTCAGGTGAGTAGTTCCTTAAGCCTTGACTAGGCTCATTCATGAATCTGTGGTCAGTTCTGGGTGGCTTGGTAGTTCTGCTTCAGGGGGCTAGGCAGTTGGCTGGGAAGCCTCTAGTCTCGTATCCTCCAGCAAACTAGCCCAGGCATGTCCACAAGGCCAAGAGAGCAAGCAGAAGTTGCAAGGCTTCTTGAAGTGTACGCTTGAAACTAGCACAGCATCCCTTTCACCAAGTTCTATTGGCCAAGCCAAGTTAGGTCAGCACAGATTCAAGGGGCGGGGAAACAGGCACCACCTCTTGATGGAAACCGTGGCAAAGTCACACTGTAAGCATTTGCACAGGGAGGAGTCAAAGGTCCATCCATTCCGTAATCACTTCAACAAAGGCAGTAAGCAGCAGAGTGGGATTCTAACCCAGGAGGCACACTGCCACCACACAGCCAACTCTTCTCAAGCTTTAACACCTTTGCTCCGTACTTGGCTTTCTCACCTCGCGTATCTTCCCTGCTATTTGAAACCCCCACTAGCCTTCTGCATTAGTCAGAACACATTTGGTTGCAAGTAACAGACATCCAAGCAGCGTGATTTAACCTAAGAAGGAACTTATTAGCTCCTGGAATTGAGAAGTCCAACAGTAGATTCTGCTTCAGGCACAGTTAAAACAGGTACTTATAGGATATCCTCTGAGTAGTCTTTCTTCATCTTTCTACTTAAAAACATTTTTTGTGTGTGTTGTCCTAACCCCCAGCAGATGCTTCCCAAGAGGAGATGAGAACAGCCCAAGGATTATATCCCAGAAGCTCAGCAACCTCATTGGAAAGAGAGCAACAATAGCAATGACAGATTGCACACTGTGCTCCAAGCACTTAGCAGGTATTAAAGTACTCAGTTCTCACAATGATAAATAATTATCATCCCTGTTGTACAGATGAAGGAATTTGGGCCCACAGAGGTAAGATGTATGTCTAAGGTTACATAGGTAATAAGTGGTGGGCCTGGAAGTTGAACCCAACCAGGCTGGCTCCAGAGTTCTTGTTCTTAACTACTTAAGTAGTTAGAATAGAAAAGTAGTAATAATAACAAACACTATTTGGAAAATATAGTTTGTGCTTGATGCTGCAATAATAAAATCATGCCCATTTAACCCTGCCAGCAACCCTATAGGGTAGGCATTCTTATTATCTCCCTTTTACAGATGGGGAAATGGAGCACTGAGAGGGTAGATAAAACTAAGGTTATGTGTGGGGCAGCTGAAACTTGAACCCAGACAGTAGGGTCTCTAAACTCTGCATTTGCTGCCCCTTGGGTCCCACTCCTGAGCCTGGGGTGAGGTCAGCCTCTGAGAACTCTATGAAGTGAGGTGAAGGAAGGCCCCCCCCCCCAACCCCCAGCACAGCCTCTCACAGGCCTTGTGCCTGCCCCTCCCTCCTCTCCCCACCCTGCTGTCTGGTACAGCCTTCCCAGAACCCACTTGTGAAAGAACTCACCTAATGCAGTCTGGGCCCTACAGCTAAGTCCAAGCAAATAGGCAGAGGCCAGGCTAAGTCCCCCGACAGGGCTTGCCAGTGTGGCTGGTGTGAGCCTGTGCCAAGGAGGGCATAGGGTGGCACGATACCTAGTGCTACAGAGCAACTGGGTTTCCTTTGGAGCCAATGACCTTGGCACTCACTAGACCTCTGCAAAACAGTCCCACCACCCGGACAGGGAGCCTGGGCAAATGCCAAGTCATATTTCATACATTTATGAGAAGCCAAGATGTGGCTATTTATAGCCTTTGGAATTGTCTGCTAAGTGAGAACTGGGTAGTAATGGCATCACAGGAGCTGAATCCAGGCGATGCCAACTGCCCACTAATAGACAGCAAGCACCATTGGCCTCATGACTTCTCTGGTTCTCAAAGCTGCCTGTGGGCGTGGGGAAACAGAGGCTCAGAGAACCAGATGTGGCAGGGCTAGGGTTGTAATGCAGGTGGACTCTTTACCCACCCAACAAGCTACCTCGCTGCATGGCCAGGACCTTTAAGGATAAAACTTTATTTTCAGTTGTGTGTGGGAATCTTTGAAAACCTTTCATCCCCTACCACTCCCCCTTCCTCCTCACTCTCTTTCTTCCTCCTTGATATTAAAATGTCTCTTTCTTGTCTCTCTTTTCTTTATTTCTTCCCCCTTCCTTTCTTCTTTCTTCCTTTGTTTATCTTTTTTTTAAATCAAGGCCATAATCATAACACTAACAGTAGCTGGCATTGGAGAGGGTCCAGGTAAGTCACCCAGCCTCAGCTGATGCTCTAGTAAATGCCATTATTATCTCCATCTTACAGATCTAGGCGGGGAATGCACCCACATCAGTTAGAATGCCAACATGGCTCTTCCAAGTTGGGTCTCCTCAGTGCTTTTGAAATTTGTGATGTTCTCTCAGCACTTTCTTGGCTCAGGTGGGCACTGTGGCTGAAATTCCAGCAGGCATACAGAAATGAGTCAAGAAAGTATACATCTTTAGTGGAATCTGAAATGTGATTTATTCTTACTCTGAGGTGATTATTTATAGTAGGAGGTTCACAAAAGTCCCCAGTTCTGTGGCCTTTCATGGAGTCATAGCTCTGTGCCTCAGTTTCCCATCCCCCATCCTTATTGTTGGGAGGATCATATGAGTTGATACCTGTTCGGTGCTTGGAACACTGCCTGGCCCTGGCCGCGTGCTTCCTGAACACTTTGATGGATTTTAAAATGCATTAACATGAAGTATTTTAAAGTGAACATCAGTATTCTTAATCTTTAAACATTTCAGCATTTATGTCACTAGAGTTTGGTATTTATAGTTCTTTATTGAGTAAAACTTGCATACAATGTAATGCACACATCTTAATATGTTTGCTGAGTTTAGACTAGTGCATATACTATGTAATATAAACCCCTATTAAGATAAAGAACATTTCCATCATCTTATAAAGTTCTCTTTTACCCATTCCCATTTTATCCCCACCCCAATTCCACCCCCAAAAGCTGCAAATATTTTTATGCATTAGTGTAATCAGTATTTTTTAAAATATATTTTATTGATTTTTTTACAGAGAGGAAGAGAGAAGGGATAGAGAGTTAGAAACATCGATGAGAGAGAATCATTGATCAGCTGCCTCTTGCACACCCCCTTCTGGGGATATGCCAGCAACCAAGGTACATGCCCTTGACTGGAATCGAACCCGGAACCCTTCAGTCCACAGGCCGACACTATCCACTGAGCCAAACCGATTTCAGCAAGTTATCAGTATTGATACTATATTCTGGGAGTGATCCTAATTATAAGGACCTTTATTATTTTATAAAACAAGTAGTCCCATCAAGGTAGGGAGGTTCCACAGTGATCAATACATCAGCCGAATGGTGTTCTGATGGACTAAGAACCCTTGGCATGTTGGTAACATAGCGGCCACAGTTCAAGCCATCATTTCCTATAAATGCAAAACATTACAACCTTACACTTCCTAACCCTAACCTATTTTAAGTGTTGGCCTCTCTGATTTGCTCTTGGTACTGGCTAGTGGAATTCCTGCTCTAGGCTTTGAGGATTAAAGACTCTTCTAAGTGCTGGTGAAAGAAATTGTAGAAAGATAAATATAAACGTTATCTTTCTTTGCAATTGCAGAAAGTTAGGCATTCCTCAATGTCACAAAACTCCTTTCCCAAAAGCCAGATAGGACAAGAGTCTCAAAGTCTGGGCAGTTCTAAATGTTATTTCTTGCCAAATGTTAAAACATAGCATAGCATTTTGCAGATGCAGAAAAACAAAAGAAAACAGGATAAGCTGACAGGAACTCAAACAGATAAAAGTAGGCAAGTAAAGAAGAAATCAACATGTAATTGACCAATCAGTGTATATAAGCAATGGGTAGGCCTCCCTTCTGGGAGACAGATTTGGATGTTAATCCCCTGTCTTCGTCACTTGGTGCAAGTAAATAACACTGCCTTGGAACAACTACATCATATATATATGTACTAGAGGCCTGGTGCATGAAATTTGTCCACAGCCTGGCCTGCACCCTCTCCAATCTGGGACATCCCTCTTGCAACCAAGGACAGTTAATTCCTAACCACTCACCTGCCTGCTCTCCTGATCGCCCTAACTGCCAGATTGCCCCTAACTATCATGCCCTGCCAGCCTGATTGCCTCTAATTGCCCTCTCCTGCTGACCTGATCCCCCTAACTGCCCTTCCTTGCTGTCGTGATTGCCCTAACTGCTCTCCCCTGTTGGCCTTATCCCCCTAACTGCTCTTCCCTGCCAGCCTGATCACCCCTAACTGCCTATGCCTCGGCCCTGCCACATGGCTTTGTCTGGAAGGACATCCAGAAGGTCATCCTGAAGATACCTGGTCTAATTAGCATATTACCCTTTTACTAGTATAGATATATAGATAGATAGTATATGTGTATAATATATAGATATATGTATATATGTATATATAAATCTTTATTGTTGACACTATTACAGATGTGCCCATTTTATCTCTCTAGCCCACCTCCACCCAGCCCTTACCCCCTCTTTTCTCTGGTCATTATATATATATATATATTTTAACCCAAGGATATTTTTTCTATTGATTTCTAGAGAGTGGAACAGAGGAAGGAAGGGGAGGTAGAGAGTGACACACACACATTGATTGGTTCCCTCTTGGGGCTAGGGAACCTACAAAAGTGGGCTGATCCTTTAACCACTGATCCAAACCAGTTTTGGTCTTTTTTTTTAAGAGAGCACCTCAAGTGGCACAAATATTCTTTATAGACCGCAGGGACCTCAGAGATCATTGGAACATTTTGTGAAAGGAAACTTTAACCTTACAAATCTATAATTATGATTTGTTGTCTTACTTAGCTATTTATTACCCTGGGACTAACACTTAACTTAGTATGTGGATTCTGAAAAGGATAAATATTTGTGAAATTTTTCTTTGTTAAGCCAGAAGAATGTTATTACCACCCTCTCTTCTCCCAATTTGATGGAGGGGGAAACAAAACACAGACACTGTTATGAGGTTATAATTCTGCTTTAGACTAGGAGTTTGAGAGAATCAAGTTCCATGTCAGTGAATGTCCGTGGGCACTGCCACACCTTCTGTGGGAGACAGAAAAGGGGAGTTCTTTTCCTTGCATTACAGCAGTGCCCTTTAGCCACCATGGTACTTTCAAAACCCCCAGTGGATGTCTGAAACCAAGGAAAATATCAAACCCTACATATACGGTATTTTTTCCTATCATACATAGCTATGGTGATGTTTAGTTTATAAATTAAGCAGAGTAAAACAATCTATAAAATAGAGGAATATGCATATTATCTGGGACACCATCACAGTAACAGTAATGACCAAACAGCAGGCTGTGTGGGGTGGGGTGACCAGGCCAGCAGGGGAGTTTGTGAGGCATGACCAAATGATTGAACAACAGGCTGCATGGGGCAACCAGTCCAGCAGGAAGGGGCAGTTGGGGGTGACCAGGCCAGTGGGGGAGCAGTTGGGGATGACCAGGCCAGCAGGGGGGCAATTGGGGGCAACCAGGCAAGTGGGGGGGAGGCAATGAGGCATGACCAGACCAGCAAGGGAAGGGGCAGTTAGGGGCAATCAGGCCACCAGGCAAAGGTGGTTAGGGGTGATCAGGCTGGTAAGGGGGAAGTTGGGGGGATCAAGCAGGCAGGCAGATGAATGGTTAGAAGCCAGCAGTCCTAGATTACAAGAGGGATGTCTGACTGCCAGTTTAGGCCTGATCCTGGCCTAAACCAGCAGTTGGACATCCCCTGAGGGGTCCTGGATTGGAGAGAATTCAGGCTGGGCTGGGGGGCTGCCCTTCCCTCATGCACAGATTTCATTCACCGGGCCTCTAGTAACTAATAATAAAATAGAATAATTAAAATAGTATACTATAATAAAAGGTGAATGTGGTCTCTCTCACAGTATCTCACTGCACTGTACTCACCTTTCTTGTTATGTGAAATGATAAAATATCTACATGAGAAGATGAAGTGAGGTGAATGACACAGGCATCGGGGCTTAGCTAAAATGGTCATTCTGACAAACAAGCCCTTTATGACTTCTCTTTGGCATACCCGAATTGCCAGCATCACCCCCTTGTGGTCTGGGGCCATTGTTAAGTAGTATAAGGGTTACTTGAACACAAGCTCTGTGAGACCACCCAGTCCATCTGGTAGCAGAGACAGCTACTAAGTGACTGAAGGTGAGGAGCATGTGCAGCTGGATATTCTGGAAAAAGAGATGAATTATGTCTCAGACAGGATGGGGCAGGACAGTGTAAGATTTCATCATGTTACTCAGAATGGGCTGTAATTTAAACCTTAAAAATTGCTTATTTCTGGAAATTTCCATTTAATACTTTTGGGCTGTGGGTAGCTGAAATCATGAAAACTAAAACCTCAGATAAGGGAGTCTACTGTATTTTTTAAGAACAAAAACATTTTCCCCCCAGAAGCTTCCTGCTAACCACTGTGACTTCTCATCACATCTTCTTTGTCAAGAGGGAGGCACAGCCCTTTCCAGAGCCAAACACTAATAAGGAGGTAAGGGAGTTATGACTGGCTGAGACCCCTTTTGCTGAGCACAGGGACAGAGCTAATAAGCAAGTGAATAAAATCAGGGCTCTGCCTGGATTTGCTTATCTGTAGAGCAGATTGCCAGTGTCACTGCTAGTTGCTGGGCTGCTTCTGTAGGCGTGCTGCCAGCCTGGCACTTTGATTCTGCTTTTCTGCCTCAGGTTGCAGGAACCCCACTCGGGCCTCTTAGGCTCATGGGGTGGGCATGGCTTCTGAGTGAGGGAAGCATCTGCCCACATCCCTCAAGGGGAAAGTACCTAAGTTTGACTGCCTGCATATCTTTGAGGCTTTATTTGCAATCAGGCCTTTTATAAAAAATGACTGAAAGCCAAACTAGCTTAAGCACAGGGGTATTTATTGCTTCTTGTAACAGAAATTCCAGGAGTTTGGATCTCCCGTAAGGCTGAAGCCAACTGTTCATACACACTGAGAAATATGCCCCGCTCCTTCTCTCTTTTCTGCTTTCCTCAATACCGAGTTCATTTCCAGGCAGGTTCTCTATGTCCCAGTGTTATAGAAGACTGGAGGAAAACCATGCAATGCTTAGAGAAATGGAGTTACATAGATTTATTATGCTGGCAGACTCAGAGGAGGTTTCTCTCAAATTCTGAGCAAAACAATTTAATGGAAGCTTTTCCTTTATATCTTTTTGGCTTCTTTGTCCCCCAAATATGGAATTGGGCTTTCAGACCTTTCAAGGACTTTGCAAAAAGCCCCATGTGTGGGGATGGGGTCATGAGACCAGGCCCAGCACTGACAGTCCTCTCCGGGAGTTGTGTATTGTCTTGTGATTTATGGACTCTGTAACATGTGAGCAAACAGGCAACAAATCTTGCTAGCCCAGACTGCAGAAAAAGGAACAATCCTATCTAATAAAAGAGTAATATGCAAATTGACCATCACTCCAACACACAAGATGGCCACCCCCATGTGGTCAAAAATGGCTGCCACCATATGGACACAAGATGACCACCACAAGATGGCCGACGGGAGAGGTAAGTTGTGGGCAATCAGGCCTGCAGAAGAGGACAGTTATGAGTGACCAGGATGTCAGAGGAGGGCAGTTGGGGGTGACCAGGCCTGCAGGGGAGGGCAGTTGGGGGGGACAAGGCTGACAGGGGAGGGCAGTTGAGAGGGGCCAGGCCTGCAGGGGAGGACAGTTGGGGGAGGAGGGTGGAGAATAAGGCTGGCAGGGGAGGAAAGTTGGGGTGGACCAGGCTGCAGGGGAGGGTAGGTGGGGGGACAAGGCCTGCAGGGGAGGGCAGTTAGGGGAGACCAGGCCAGCAAGGGAGGACAGTTAGGGGCAATCAGGCCAGCAGGGGAGAAGTTAGGCATCGATTAGGCTGGCAGGGGAGTGGTTAGGGGGTGATCAGTCTGACAGTCAGAAGCGATTAGGGGCAATCAGGCAGGCAGGCAGGCAAGTGGTTGGGAGCCAGCCATCCTGGATTATGAGAGGGATGTCAGACTGCCCATTTTGGTGGGATCAGTCCTAAACAGGAAGTCAGACATCCCTCAAGGGGTCCCAGATTGGAGAGGGGAAAGCTGGGCTGAGGGACATATACCCCAAGCCCCCACCCCTCATGCACTAATTCCGTGCATCGGGCCTCTAGTAGGTTATATTTTCCCATCTGGGTTTCACTTTTCTGCTTGAGTAAAGTTCCCTCAGAGGGAATCAATATTACAAAACAAATTAGCCTTTTGCCATATCATCAGCAGTCCCAGCTTCATAGCCTACCAGATAAGTAGCCATGGCAGAACCAAAACTCAGTGTCCCAGGAGTTCCAGCACAAGTCCTGGGACTGTTTCTCATTGGCTTTACCTGGATGGCCTGCTGATTTCCGAAGCTGGAAAATGGCGTTGGGTCTATCAAAATCTAAGAGAAGAGAGGATGATTCCCAAAGAAAATGGAGAAAGAGAAATGAATGCCCATCATGTCAATATAGCTCAGATATACAGAGAAAGAAACCCCAGGAGCACTCACCTACCCTGTTTTATCAGCAGGAGCAGCTCAGCTGCTAAGGGTGATAGGGGTTAATTTGCTGGGGATGGTCAGGAAAGGCATCTTGGAAAAGTCAACATTGGGCCCTAAACGGTTTGGCTCAGTGGATAGAGCGTCAGCCTGCGGACTCACGAGTCCAAGGTTCGATTACGGTCAAGGGCATATACCTTGGTTGTGGGCACATCCCCAGTAGGAGTGTGCAGGAGGCAGCTGATCAATGTTTCTCTCTCGTCAATGATTCTAACTCTCAATCCCTCTCCCTTCCTCTCTGTAAAAAAATCAATAAAATATATTTTTAAAATATATTTTTTAAAACATCAACGTTGGAAGCAGAGCCCTGAGGGGTAAAAGACAGTGTTCCAAGAAGAGGAAACTACAAGGGCAAAATACCTGAGGCAAATCAATATTTGATAGATGAGTGAATCACTTCAAGAATGAATGAGTGGCCGGGACCGGTTTGGCTCAGTGGATAGAGTGCCGGCCTGTGGACTGAAAGGTCCCGGGTTCGATTCCAGGCAAGGGCATGTACCTTGGTTGCGGGCACATCCCCAGTCGGGGGTGTGCAAGAGGCAGCTGATCAGTTTCTCTTTCATCGATGTTTTTAACTCTCCATCCCTCTCTCTCCCTCTCTGTGAAAAATCAATAAAATATATTTTTAAAAAAGAAAAGAATGAATGAGTGAGTGAGTGAATGCCTTCAGGTGGAGACTTTAGAGAGAGCACCATCTTCCTTCTGGGAAGGCACCTTGAGCCCTGGTAGCAATAGGGGATCTGGGGCTGTACTGCAGACCTTGCAGTGGAAGTGGGGAGTGCAAGCATGGCCTGAGAGGAGAAAGGGAAGGCAGTGGGAAGGGGAAGAAGAGGTGGGGGGAAAGAGGTGGACTTCTCTAGAGTCAGGAGGAGGGGTTGACAGTAGACCTAGCCTGGGAGACCATGCCTCACAGCCCTTCCTTTCTGGGCTTTCTGGGGCCTGGATTCTCCCCCTCCTCCTCCCCCCTCTAAAGTTTCCTCTCTCTTCCCTCTCTCACTCTCCCACCTCATTCTCACTTCCTCTTTCTGTTCTTCATACATACCAAGCTTGTTCCTACACAGACCTTTATGCTTGCTGTTCCCTCTGCCTTGAACACCCTTTTCCTGGAACACCCTTCCCCGGGAACTTTGCAAGCTGGCTCCTTAGCTCTCAGGTTTCACTCAAATAAACCCTCCTCAGTGCAGCCCTCCCTGACCACCCCAACCAATCCCCTCCCCCCCCTCCCCGCTCCCACAACCCCTCCCGATCACACCACCCTGCTGCACTTCCTTCCTCTGAAACTTTCATGTTTGTCAGCCTGTTTGTGGTCACAACTGTCGCCTGTGCCCAGCACAAACCCTGGCACAGAGCAGGTGCTCAGAGAGCTCAAGGCCAGCAGCCCAGCGTCCCACCCAGGGTTCCAGGGACCTCATTTGGCTGTGCTGTTCTTCCCAAGGTGCTAGTACCTCTCTGCCTCAGTCCCCTCCTCCTCTGTTCAACAGGCACACAACAGACACCATTATAAATAAAACAAAATTACTAGACAAAAAAACCCTTCTTATCCAATTATAAAATGGGCAATGCCCTGGCATGCTCAGTGATAAAAGTGTTGGTCTGCACACCAAAAGGTCGCCAGATCGATTTCCAGTCAAGGGCATGTACCTCGGTTGCAGGTTCCATCTTGCATGTGGGAGGCAATCGATGTATTTCTCTCACATCAATGTCTCTCTCTCTCTCTCTCTCTCTCTCTCTCTCTCTCTCTCTCTCTCTCTCTCTCTCTCTCCCTCCCTCTCTCTCCCTCCCTCCCTCCATCACCCCTTCCACTGTCTCTAAAAAGAAACCCCCCAAATGGTCAAAAAGCCTGAAATGACACTTCGCCAAAGAAAATACACAGATGGCACATAAGCGTTTGAAAAGATGCTCCATATCATATGTCACCAGGGAAATGCAAGTTAAAACAATCATGAGATACCACTACACACGTATCAGAATGTCCAGAATAAAAAATGCCCAGGATCTGGAGCCACAGGAACCTCCATTCATTACTGATGGGAATGCAAAATGGCACAGCCATTTTGAAAGACAGTTTTCCAATTGCTTTCTAAACTAAACATCCTCTTATCATACAATCCAGCAATCACACCTCTTGGTATTTATCCAAAGGAGGTGAAAATGTATTTCCACAACAAAACCTACACATTGATGTTTATAAAAGCTTTATTCATAGCTACCGAAGCTTAAAGGCAACCAAGATGTCCTTTGGTAAGTGAATGGATTTGATAGTGGGGAAGGGCACATAGTAAGAATAGAGCCACAGTTGTTTACTAATTATTCACCTTACTAACTGAAAGTTTCCTTTCAGACCCTAGGAAACTGGAGGATGAAACAAGGCTCTCCTATCTGATAAAGAGGGAATATGCAAATTGACCATCATACAATCACAAAGATGGTGGCAACCATAGCCACAATAAGGTGGCACCCAGTCCCCTCAGCCCTGCTGGAGTCCCACAGTCCTTTCAGCCCAGCCAGAGGGGTGCAGGCACATGGTGCAGCTGGACCTGCCCTAAGCACCCCCAACCACCCAGAGCCAGCCCAAGGCACAGGCAAGCCTCAGATGGTGGCTGCCCAGCCGCCCATGGCTGCCCAAAGCCCAGGTAACCAGGCCCAACCAAGGCTTGTGCTGCTGGCAGTGGCAGCAGCAGAGGTGTGATGGGGGTTGCCTTCCCCTGATGGCTGGGTCGCCTCCAGCCCCTGAGGGCTCCCAGACTGTGAGAGGGGGCAGGCCGAGCTGAGGCATTTCCTCCAGTGTATGAATTTTCATGCACTGGGCCTCTAGTCTCTCTCTCTCTCTCTCTCTCTCTCTCTCTCTCTCTCTCTCTCTCTCTCTCTCTCTCTCTCTCTCTCTCTCTCTGATACCCCTTAATAATGAAATATCCAAGAACTAGTTTGACTCTCTGCCATTTAAAAACTCTAATTAGTTATATGTGTAATAGCTATTTTTGCACATTATTGCTATCTATTTAATATATTGAGATCATGGAAGAAGATGGCGGTGCTGGGTAAAACACCTAAACAGCCGTTGGGCACAGCAAGTCCAAGGAAAAACTATAAAACAAACGTCTATCTCCCAAAAACCAAACGAAAGCTGGCTGAGAGGAAGCCCTTCATCTAGACCACATGTGTCAAACACAAGGCCCGTGGTCCAAATCCGTCCCGCCAGGCCTTGCAATGTGGCCCGCACCGCGCTGTCATCACTGCACTCCGCTGCGTTTCCATCACAATGACAGTTTATGACTGTTCAGTAAACCATTCGGCCTGCGATTTAGGCTGGATTTTAGATTTTGGCCCCTTCTCTGATTGAGTTCGACACCCCTAATCTAGACTGAAAGAGAAAGAGGAGAATCCAGGGCACAAGCACTGAAAAACTGAGGTAGGAGGGGCGAGGACTCAATATGGGCTGGCGGAGGATCCCGGCGCCCACAGAGCAGTGCTTTCTTCAACCCGAAGAAAGACAAGCGCCCGATCTCGCTGAAATCCAGTTTCTGGGGAGAGGCTAGACTGCCATCGAGTCAGAAAGTGAGGCTGGCTTGCTTGTGAGCTGAGATTGTTTATTGTGCTGTGGTGCGAGAGCCGGGAGACGCAGGACCCCGTCTGAGAGGCAGCGAGGCCACCATTGCTGTTGGCCATGCCCCAGCCTAGTGACACCCTGAGACTCCGCCCTGAAACTCCGCCCCTCACAACACATCCAAGCTCCAAGCTGCAGACTTTGCATATGAATGGCCCTCTCTGTTGCAGTTTAGCAAAATTGCAACCTGGGGCAAACAGATCCAAGGAGGACAGGACTATAGTTCACACTGTAGCTTCTGCGACAGTACTGGCCTCAGACAGTAGCTAAATGGCACTTCGTTGAAACCCAAAAACCATAGTTCTAGTGCTCAGTTTCAATCCCTTACACACATAAGTGACACATTAGGGAGACCTTCTCAGTGAGCACCAAAGCCCCACTGAAACAAACCATGTCTCCAGCGCAGCAGTTCTTCCTTTATAGACACAGTGGATCCTCACAAACAATTGGCCTGCAGGTCAACTCCTCCAGTACCAACAGCAATCAAGGCTTAATTACACCAAGACTGTGCACTAAGCCTACAAAGGGATATAGTAAAAGCGACCACCTCAGGTGATTGGGGAAGCTGAGCTACTGACCCCTATAGGTCAACAATCACATAAAGCCACTCTATCAACACAGAGAGATGGCCAAAATGAAGAAACACAAAAGCATGACACAATGGGAGAGATGGAGGAGAATAAACTAATGGATGACACAGTTCAGAATCACATTTATAAGATTACTCAAGAATCTTCTAAAAACCTTTGAGAAACTTGATGAGACCTCCAAGAAGCTTGGTGAGACCTTCAAGGGCCTTAAAGAGAATACCAAAAAAATGGAAAAGGACCAGTCAGAAATTAAGCATACAATCTCTGAAATAAAGAATATACAGAAACTCAACTATAGATCAATGTACCCCAAGAATCAAACCAAAGATCTGGAATATAAGGAAGAAAAAAATCACCCAACCAGAGAGGCAGAAAGAAAGAAGAATCCAAAAGTGTGAGGACAGTGTAAGGAGCCTCCAGGACGGCTTAAACCGTACCAACATCCGATTTTTGGGGTGCCAGAGGAGAGCGAGCAGGATATTGAAGGCTTAATGGAATAAATAATGACAGAAACCTTTCCCTACCTGGTAAAAGAAATAGACTTACAAGTTCAGGAAGCTCACAGGACCCCAAACAAGAGGAATCCAAGGAGGGACACACCAAGAAACATCATAATTAAAATGCCAAGAGCAAAAGACAAAGAGAGAATCTTACAAGCAGCAAGAGAAAAACAGCTAGTTACCTACAAAGGAGTACCCATATGACTGTCAGCTGATTTCTCAACAGAAACTATGCAGGCCAGAAGGGAGTGGCAAGAAATATTCAAAATGATGAACAACAAGAACCTACAACCAAGATTACTCTACCCAGCAAAGCTATCATTCAGAATTGAAAGTCAGATAAAGAGCTTCACAGACAAGAAAAAGTTAAAGGAGTTCATCAACACCAAACCAGAATTACATGAAATGCTGATGGTTATTTTTTAAGGAGAAGAAGAAGAAGAAGAAGAAGAAGAAGAAGAAGAAGAAGAAGAAGAAGAAGAAGAAGAAGAAGGAGAAGAAAAAAGTAAAGGTAAAAATTATGAACAACAAAAAGACATAAAATACATACCTACCAACAAGCAAACCTAAAAATGTAGTGAATAAAAAATCTGAAGAACAAAATGGACTAGTGAATATAATAGAATCAGGGACATGGAAAAGGATTGGACTAACAATTCTCAGGGGGTGAGGGAAGAGATTGGACAAGAATCTTACACATATGGATGAAGACAGGGGAATGGGGTAAGGGCATGGGGTGGCGTTGGAGATCAGGTGGAGGGAGCCATGGGGGAAAGAGGAACACCTGTAATAATCTGAACAATAAAGATTTATTAAAAAAATATATAAATTGAGATCAGTCTCAATACATTTGTCTTGGTGTCTGGTGAACCAGTATTATCATCTGAGCTCTAATTGCATCCTTCCCAGGTACATAAACTTTTACAGATGTCATTCATGTCAACAAAAGTAATGATGGAGTAATACCTGCTTTCTTGCCCAGGTCTATGTAACTTTATAACTCTTCCAGCCTGGTCACCCCTAGCTGCCCTCCCCTGCAGGCTTGTTTGCCCCCAACAGCCCTCCCTTGCAGGCCTGGTCCCTTCCAACTGCCCTCTCCTTCTAGCCATCCTATGGTGGCCATCTTGTGTCCACATGGAGGTAGCCATCTTGTGTTTTAGAGTAATGGTCAATATGCATATTACTCTATTATTAGATAGGATAGAGGCCTGGTGCATGGGTGGGGGCCAGCTGGTTTGTCCTGAAGGGTGTCCCAGATTAAAATGAGGATTTCCTTGGAGCTTGGGGCCGCCTGGGCAAGGGACCTGTGATAGTTTGCAGGCTGGCCACGCCCCCTGGTGACCCAAGCGGAGTCCCTGGTATCTGGGATTTATTTATCTTCTACAATTGAAACTTTGTATCCTGGAGAAGAGCCAAGCCTCCTGCTTGCTCTGTGGTGGTAGCCATTTCTGTTGGTATTTATTTTCTTCTATAATTGAAACTTTGTAGCCTTAAGTGGAGGCTTAGGCTGGAAAGGGCAGGCAGAAAGCTTGGCTTCCTCCATTGCCAGGGGAAATCCAAGCCTCCCTCCTGCTCTCTGTGGCTGTAGCCATCTTGGTTGGGTTTATTTGCATATTTACCCCTGATTGGTTTGTGAGCATGGTTGGTGGGCATAACAAAGGTAGTGTCAATTTGCATATTACTCTTTTATTATATAGCATATTATATCTATATATATACACACTATATCTATATATAGGTTATATATAGATATAGTATATAATATATAATATTGATATTATATATTATAATAAAAGCCTAATATACTATGTGTCTGGTTGACTGGTTGGCCATTCAACCAATCAAAGCATAGTATGCAAATGATATACTAAGGCCATTTAACTACTTGCTATGACCTGCACTGACCACCAGGGGGAAAAACTCCAACTGGTAGGCTAGCTTGCTGCTGGGGTGGGGCCAATAAGGACTGAGCGAGAAGGTCCGGACATGCCCTGGAGCCTTCCCCTGTCCCTCCCCAGCTGGCCAACCTCCTGCATCCCTCCCCGGCCCTGATCATGCACCAGAGGGGTCCCTCAGCCTGGCCTGCACCCTCATGCAATGTGGGACCCCTTGGGGGATGCTGAAGAGCCAGTTTTGGCCTGATCCAGTAGGCCAGGCTGAGGGACCCTACTGGTGCATGAATTCATGCACTGGGCCTCATATATATAAATGCCTAAGCAATCATTATGTCCAGATGACCACCAAGGGGCAGACGCTCAAAACAGGAGCTGCTTCCTAGTGGTCAGTGTGCTCCCACAGTCAACCTCCCACAGCCAGCCAATCTCCAGTAGTCCCTCTCTCCAGCAGGCCAGCCCCAATCTAACCCAATTGCTGGCCAGACCGGGGAACCCCACCCATGCACAGACTCGTGCAATGGGCCTCTAGTAAAAGATAGTCCATTACTCAGAAAAGAAATACATTTTGAGAACAGACCAAAGACAGGACATGCTTTCATTTGGTTGCTGTGCTCAGACCCTGACCACCTCCGGGCATTTTTCTCAGGAACGCTGACCATGCTCTGGTCCCAGGAATGGGCTGAGCTGTTTGTAATATCACAGGAGATTAGGCACCTTGTCATCGGACTTTGAGTTTCTGAAGGCCGGACTGCAGACCCTCCTCCCCTTTCCACGTTACACTTGCAGCTCGCAGCTGCACAGTTATCTTCTCCCTCGGGTGTATACAACCAGCCAACTGGTAAGGGGGCGGGGGGTGGGGGGAGTCAGAGCAGAATTCCCAGGGTGACGACTGCTCCCCCCATACTGCGGCATTATTGGAATAAATGCTCATATGTGATTCAACCCCGTCTCTGCTTAATTTGGCTCAAGGAGAGGCAGGCAGCCTTGGACCCATTGTGTCTGGTTTCAAACTTGGCAGCCTTGATAGGACCCCAGTGGGATTTCTTTCCAGGTAAGTACCAGAGATCCCGCTGGCTGCCTGGCCTGGGGTTTCTGGGGCTGAAACCGGCACTTTTTTTTTTTTTTTTTTTTTTCACTTGAAGTGCTGCCAGGAATTTTCCTGTGGAGTCCTCTCAGCTCCAGCAATCCCCCTCCTTCCAGTTAAGTTGAATCAAGCATTTTTTGTATGACACGAGAAGCATTTGCTGCCTTGGCTGGTCTTCTTTGCAAGGCACGGGAGGCATTTACTGCCTCTTGTCAAGCCTCATCCAGCGGTCCTTGCCTGGTCTCTGAGCCCTTAGTCTGATCCACGCTGGGATGAGAGAGACATTGCTCTGTTTCAGTGTGAGTGTGTGTGGTTGTTGTTTGTTTTTTAATGCAGGGCATTCTGGGGTTTCTGTGGCTGGACAGACAAGGACATGGTGTGAAGCTCGTGTCTGTAGGTTGTGTGTAACTGTAAATATTGTACATGGAGTGTCTCTGTTGATTGTTGCTTTGTGTCTCTTTGTTGTCTGGTTTAAAGATGGGGGTGCATCCCCCTCGGCTGGGGGTTCCCGCTGCTTTCTTAACTTTTGGGGACTTGGTTTTGCTCTTCACAATCTTATGAACACAGGGAGGCTGACTCCTTCTCTGCTGTTTGGCTTTGTGCCACTCAGACCTTAAGAGGGTCATTTGCTATGCAGGTTTGTGTGAGATGAGAATCTAAAGGTAGTGGCCCAGTCCCTTCTTTTTGAGAGGGCTCATTTATTTTACTTTGGAGGTTGTTTTTGTTTCTTTCTTTTTTTTAATGGAATAAGATTTCTTTTTATATGCAAGACTTAATGTTGTTGCATCATAAGGAAACAAATCTTTTAAACACCCTCCCACTCACCTTTTCTCCAGCCTTCTAAAAGTAGTCAAGGTCATTTTATCCCTGTTACAAAATTTTCCAAGAAAATGCCTTAGGTAATAATTGATTTCAAAATCTCACAGAGTTGTTAAGACATAATGATAGATATAACTAAAAGGAAGGGTTCTGGTAAAGTTTTACAATATGATTGTATTTACTTAAACATTGTATTTTGCAAAAAGGACAGGGTTCCATGTAAACTACATTGTAAATAAATCTATAACTGTGTCATTTTAAGTTTTGTGGGGTTTTTTTTTTCATTTACAGACAGTCATTGTTTTACTCTGATACATTTGCAAAGATATTACATCCTCTGAAAGATCCATGAAAAGAACTCTGATTTATTTTATATTACATATCTCTGAGAAGATATTACATATCTTTCAGACCATCCCCTCAAACTGGATGAAAAGTATTGGAACTCTAGTATCTGGATTTATATAAATATTGGCAAGAAAAATCAAAAGAAACTGAATTTGATTATAGGGCTGAATGAACTAAGAACAATTATAGTTTTTATAATTTAAAAAATATTGCTGATTTTTAACCTTCTTATTTTCCAGACATAAGGAAAGTTGTTTCTTTACTTAAAGCAATTTGATAAATTATACTTTCATAAGCAATATTGAGGCATTTATATTTTTCTTCCTACCTGATCCCTCCGTATTCTGGAAACTCTTAATGAGTATTATTGCTCTCATGGCAAGGTGTTTATTTGCATAAATAGAATAAAAATCTGATTTCTTCATAAAAGGACATAAGTCAGTTTCCAATTGTGATTTTATTAACCAAGACTTTGCTGGAATATCATGTCTAAAGAGATGTGCCAGGACTCTGGATGTCACCAGAAAGCTCTAAGAATAAAGATAGACTTTGAAGCCAATAAGCCTGTTGGATAAAAGCATGGTACCTTGCTTGGTCACATGGTTCATGGCGGTCTTTCCAGGTAAGGAATGAAGGCTGCTTTCCTAGAAGATGGCAAGAAGGAACCCAAGACACCTGTGGGGACCTCAAAAACTTGTGGAATTTACCCAAACATGCAGGTACTGCAGGAAAAGCCTGGTGGCAACTGTGAGGCTCTGAGAGAAAACTTCCTTGGGAGATTCTGGAAAAGCAGATTTAAAAAGCCTATATGATCAATTGCTATTTCTGTTGTGTTTATGCAAACAATCAGGCTAACCTGGAACTCAACTTAATACAGTAAATAAATTAGTCTTGGTTTGGCTCTTTGATGAAAATGAGGGTAATCTTAGGGAGAGAAAAAATGTGTTTCACTGGAAACCATAATACCCAATTGTAGGTAATGAATTCCAAATGCAATTAATTGTCTTCAGAGTTTTGTTTTCAGGTTGTCTGTGTATGACATACAGACCTCAGCACTGATGACATCACCAGGAATGTTCTAACTGCAGACAATGTTCTCACTACTGACAATCTATCAGGCTGTCACCGTGATCTTATTCCAGCAGAAGCCTTATGTCTGGAAATCTTCTCCACTGGTTTATGATTTACTGTGTACGTATATTAATCTTCATGTTTTGTGTTCTGTTTCATAGCATGTATCCTCTGTCCCCGCTTAACTAATTGCTTTACTCACACAGTGTGGGCCTCACTGTAGAAGCCATCTGCATCACTGTGTCCTAAAAATAAGACTCAATGGTTTGGGTTTATAATTGAATCAATGAAACTGGAATCGCTTTCCCCTTTTAGACTCCCTCCTTCACCTGTCAGACAGGGAGGACTTCAAGACTCTGCCCCCATCAGCAGGAAGCAGTTACAAAGGGAAAATATAATAGGCCAGGAATTCAGAGCCAAAGGGAAAATATAATAGGCCAGGACTAATATAGTTTAACAACAAGATACTTTCCATGTTAAACTAATCTCATAGATATGAGATAATTCCCTGGGAAATGATAGTGGCGAAGGGCATGTAATAAGAATAGAGCCACTCTTGCTGGTTTGGCTCAGTGGATAGAGTATTGGCCTGTGCACATGCCTAGGTTGCAGGATCAAGAAATTCATTTTGAGAACAGACCAAGGACAGGACATGCTTTCATTTGGTTGCTGTGCCCGGACCCTGACCCCCTGTGGGTCAGGAACGCTGACCATTCTCTGGTCCCAGGAATGGGCTGAGCTGTTTGTAACATCACAGGAGATTAAGCACCTTGTCATCCGATTTTGAGCTTCTGAAGGCTGGACTGCAGACCCAACCCTCCCCTTTCCACGTTACACTTGCAGCTCTCAGCTGCATGGAGTTATCTTCTCCCTTGTGAGTATACAACCAGCCAACTGGTGAGGGGGCGGGGGGGGGGGGGGTTCAGAGCAGAATTCCCAGGATGACCAACTGCTCTCCCCATACTGCGGCATTATTGGAATAAATGCTCGTATGCTATTCAACTGATCTCTGCTTAATTTGGCTCAAGGAGAGGCAGGCAGCCTTGGACCCACTGTGTCTGTTTTCAGGTTGGTAACCTATGGTCCATGCAGACAATGGAATATTATGCAGTGCTAACAAAGAAAAAGGCTATCAAGCCACAAAAATACTTAAATGCATATTATTAAGTGAAAGAAGCCAGTCTGAAAAGCAAGATACTGTATGATTCCAACTGATGGGGGATGTTTGGACTGGAACACAGGGTGTTCCCCTGGGCAGGATGGTTCCCCCAATTCTTTCTTGGATTAAAAAATGAATCCACTGATGGAAGGTGGCATAGCAAAGGTGAACATTTATTTATTTATTTTGATTTTTTAAAAATAAATCTTTATTCATATTATTACAAATGTTCCTCATTTTTCCCCCTCCATTGCTCCCCTCCACCAGGTTCCCACCCCATCCTCTGCCCTTTCCCACCCCCCATTGTCCTCATCCATAGGTGCACAGTTTATGTTCAGTCTCTTCCCACACCCCCCTCCCCACTCCCCTTTTCCCTGAGAATTGTCAGTTCATTCTATTTCCATACCTCTATTATACTCACCAGTTAATATTGTTCATCAGATTTCTTAATTCCTTTGGTTTTTGGATTCACTTGTTGATAGTTACATATTTGTTGTTCATAATTTTTATCTTTACTTTCTTCCTCTTCCTAAAGAACCCCCTTCAGCAATTCATATAATTCTGGTTTGGTGGTGATGAACTCCTTTAGCTTTTTTTTTTTTAATTAGTGAAGCTCTTTATCTGGCCTTCGATTCTGAATGATAGCTTTGCTGGGTAGAGTATTTTTGGCTGTAGGTTCTTGCTATTCATCACCTTGAATATTTCTTGCCATTCCCGTCTGGCCTGCATGGTTTCTGTTGAGAAATCAGCTGACAATCGTATGGGTACTCTTTTATAAGTAACTAGCTGTTTTTCTCTTGCTGCTTGTAAAATTCTCTCTTTGTCTTTTGCTCTTGGCATTTTAATTATGATGTGTCTTGGTGTGGTCCTCTTTGGGTTCCTTTTGTTTGGGGTTCTGTGCACTTCCTGGACTTGTAAGTCTAATTCTTTCACCAAGTGGGGGAAGTTTTCTGTCACTATTTCTTTCAGTATGTTTTTGGTATCTTGCTCTCTCTCTTCTTCTGGGGCCCCCATAATTCTGATGTTGGTTCGCTTGAAGTTGTCCCAGAGGTTTCTTACATTATCTTCAACTTTCTGGATTCTCTTGTCTTCTTGCTTCTGAGGAGGAGTGCCTTCTGGCTCTTTATGTTCCAAATCTTTGACTTGATTCTTGCTATCTTCCATTCTGTTTTTAGGACTCTGTATAATATTTTTTATTTCAGACAATGTGTTCTTTATTTCTTGTTGATCCCTTTTCATATCCTCATAGGTCTCATTTATTTTATCGGCTTTTTCTAGGAGATTCTTGAAAAACCATATAAGCGTAGTTTTGAACTCTATGTCCAGGTGCTTTTTGTCCTCCATTTCTTTGGTTTGTTATCTGTTTCCTTGTCTCGGCATTTTTGCAGCTTCCCTGAGTTGGTAGGGTGGCTTTGTGTGCAAAGATGCCCTATATGATTCAGTAGGTCAGTCTCCCGGTTACCTGAGGTAGACACTCTTGGTGACCCCTTTTGTGAACTGTGCGTACAGCCTTGTTGTAGTTAAGTCTTGATTGTTGTTGGTATCACTGGGAGGAACTGACCTCCAGGCCAATTGGCTGTGAGAATCAGCTGTATCAATGCCAAGAGACAGCCTTATTTGACTAGACTTGGAAAATTGCAAAAGTCTCTGTGCTCAGCTTGGATGGGGCGGAGTTTCAGGGTAGAGACTACAGCCTTGGCTTCCATCAGCCCTGCCCTATGAGGTTCCTGAGTCTCAGTGTTCCTTGGTGTCCTTCAGTACTTGTTGCAAGCACCTCTAAGAGAAAGGTGCCCTCGAGTTTCGCCAGCTACCAAACAATCTAGGCTCTCCCCCAATGAGCCCAGAACTGGGGTTCAGAGCAGATGGAAGTAGGGTTGGAAGTGGGGTTCAGAGCAGTCCGGAGCTTTTGTCTCCTTCCCGCTAGGGCAATCCAGTGGCACAGTCAACTGTCTGTTCTCTGCGCACAATGTGCAAAGGTGGACATTTATTGAAGAACAAGTACAGACTCCATGTGGGGAAGAGGAAAGAATCTCACAGTTCAGACTCCCCTGTGAGAAGAGAGAACGAGTCCCTCCAACTTCCTGTTTTCACACTTTATAAAGGCTGCAAGTCTCTGTGTCCTGATATCCGCTCTGATTGGTCAATATTCCCTTTTGAATTGGTAACTCCTGAGGCCCTTCTCCCTCCCTGTCCTCTTCTTCCCTCTTGGTTTTCTTCCTCCTTCTTTATTTTGTAACTATAGACTTTTTGACTAATCCCAGTTCCTTTGTCTTATGGAAATGTACCTTCTCCCAGCTTTTCTGTCTTATAGAAATGTAACTTCTCCCAGTCTGTAGCCCTGTGTTTTTCCCTGGACTCCCAATTCTAAAAATTCCCTAATTCTGCCTATAGTTCCCTAAAATTTCTATTTCACAACTATATGATAGTATTGAAAAAGGCAAAACTAAAGAGACACTAAAAAGATCAGTGGTTGCCAGATGAGGGAGGGATGAACAGACGGAGCACAGAAGATTTTTAGGTCAGTGCATCTACTCTGTACAATACTGTCATAATGCATGTCATTATACATTTGTCTAAACCAGTAGAATGTAAGACACCAACAGTGAACCCTAATGAAAACTATGGGCTTTGTGTGAGAATGATGTGTCCATGTTGGTTCATCCACTGTAACCTCTCTGGGTGAGATGTTAGTAATGGAAGAGTTGTGCCTGTGTGGGCACAGGGAATATATGAGAACTCTCTGTACTTTCCACTCAATTTTGCTAATAATCTAAAAGTGCTCTAAAAAATAAAATTCATTAATTTTTAAAAAAGCATTGCTGTCAACCACAGTGGTTTTCAAAATTTCCTGACTCCAAGAAGGTCACCTTATGTCACAACTCAGGATGAACACATGATCGCAACAAGTTCCATAAAACAACACTTCCTATCACCTGAGACAAACTCTGACACCCTTTTTTTCTACTTGATTTCATTAAAAATGAAATGTTTGCCAAGACCTACTCCACTGATCTCATGAGTCACTGATCAGTATGCAAAACTCTAATGCGAACAGGAGAGGATATGTTAAAGTCAGAAAAGAAAAAAAAAAAGTGGGAAGGTTGTACCTGTAGAATAACCCTTTACACTGAACACATTTGTCCTGATGAAATCATCATTGTTTTGCTTTTTTTTTTTTAAAAAAAAAAAAACAAAACAAAACCTGTAGCCAACAGATGGAGAGTGTGCCATGGAAAGGCACAGATAGGGGAAGCTAATTCTGTGGAACTAGTTTCATTCATCTATTCATCCATTCAGCAAATTTGTGTGGGGTACTGGGGTATTGATTGGCTGCAGCTAGCTCATACAATGAGTGGGAGCCAGCTCATACAAGCCAGCAAGAGTCCATTGTTAAAATTTTAGGAATTTCAGTCTAAATCACATTGGTGGCTTGAAATCAGCCACAAGGAAATCAGCAAATGCTGTAAATCAGCTAGTCCCCTCTCCCGCTTACCCTGTAGCCAGTTGTTAAGCATTCATGAGCATACTACGCATCAACAGTGACCAAGACCTGGTTCCTGCCCTGCCTGATGGAGCTTATGTTCCAAAGGGAGAGGGGGCATAACTTACTGAAATAATCACAAATACAAAAGTAAAGATGATAAATGCTATCAAGGAAAGGTACAGGAATCCACAATAACATACAATACTATTGAGAGTCTAAGAAGGCTTCTCTGGGAACAGAAATGATGAGAGGATTTAACTAGATTTTTTTTTTTAATGCAGGGAAAGTACTTCAGGGAGAAGGACTAGCATGTGCAAAAGCCCTGTATCAAGAAAGGGAATGGTGAGTCTGAGCCATGTAGCTGGAGTAGAGAGCAAGTGGGAGCAGAGTGAGAGATGCTGGAAGATGCGAGCCAGCAGGGCCTGTGGTGGGGGTGGGGGGGAAGGGGGTCATTTGGTTTTCATGCCAGAGCAAGTCATACAAGGCTGCTTCCATGCTGCGTAGGAGATGTCCTGATAAATGCCCACTCTCCCAGCTTCTCCCATCAGACTCCGTAAATTAGACTGATGATACAGGCACACAGCTACAGGGGAGAGAGGACATCTCCATCTCTTCCTGGTGTGCTTTTCATTAATGATGAAAACTTGCACTTTAAAATTCAACCTCTTGCCGAAACTGGTTTGGCTCAATGGATAGAGCGTTGGCTTGGGGACTGAAAGGTCCCGGGTTTGATTCCGGTCAAGGACCTTGATTGCGGGCATATCCCCGGTGGGGGGTGTGCAAGAGGCAGCTGATCGATGACTCTCTCTCATCGATGTTTCTAACTCTCTATCTCCCTTCCTCTCTGTACAAAATCAATAAAATATATTTTAAAAATAAATAAAATTCAACCTCTTGTAGGTCAGACGGCACCATAATGAGCAAAAAGCACTTTGCTGGCACACTGGGACTGATTTTATTTAAAAGCAGTGAAGTAAGAAGCTCGTATGTGTTAGGTTAAATTGAACAATTGAATCAATGCCCCCTCCCCTGGAAACTGACCTGTAGGCCACTTCATAGTGGACATTCCACATGTCTAGACCACAATCCACTTTCTAAAACCATTCTCTCTCCCCTCGGACTTCCCATAATCCAAACCTGCACAGAGAAAGTTCTCCACCCCCAAAAAGCCACCAAAAGTCCTTTAGAAACCGCTGACTCCGTCACTGGGATGCTGGAACCATCCAGGCTCAGCACCTGGTGTGCAGATGACTGAATAAATTCGTAATCCCTCATCATTCTGGCCTCATGTTTTCCTCCTTCTTCGACCCTAACATTTGGTGCCGAAACCCAGGAGGGTTCCACGGGGATGGGGGGCCATCGCCCTGTCTTTGGTCACCCCGAGTTTGCTACTCGGAGAGCAGTAGGCAGTGGCAGCTCGACCTGGGCTTAACTCCAAATCCTACTCAGGTGACTCGATTGCCAGCCTTGCTTGATCAGGCCTCCCTCCCTTGCGGGATCCCCAGCTTCCAGTCAGCCAAGGAATCTCTCCTTCTCCATTGCTGACTCTCCATCCCACACCGGCCAAGGTAAGTGATATTCCACATTCCCCCTCGCCCGGGTCTTCTGCCCACTCACTCTCGTCGACTTCTTCAAAGTCTCTCGTCCCAAAAGTCCTAGCACTAGGCCAGAAGACTCCTCAGCCATTTGGCTTTGGGACCTTCTGGATTGGGGATGCCCAGTCCAGAGAGTCACCTCTCATTTCTCATGGTGATTTGTTTAGCAGAAGGGACGCCTGCCCTAAACAGTCACCTTTGGGTTTGAGGTCTGTCACTCACCCTTCCTCTCTCATGGGCCACGCCACACTCCCTCTGCACACTTTCGGGGGGAGATCATGCCCAATCACCTCATTTTATTTTGTAACACTGTTTGGCCACAACATACACTAGATAATAAATCTCAATGGCCTGAAAACAGCACTTTCAATTTTAACACACTGAGCAATTTAGATAATTGCTGTCACTCCAATGGAAAATGGTCACAGATTCTCTACATCCAGGCCTTTTTCATCCTTCAGTCCCAATCCTCTCTCTCAGTCCAGCTCTTCCTGATAGATCCTCCCTTCCCCCAACTGGGGGGCAGAGTATGATGTAACCTGCAGCCCAGAAATACCAGAGAACCTAACCAGGCGCCCTGTATGGACATATACATTGACTAATCCAGTGTTTCCCAACCTTCTCTCATGATGAGAATCACCTGGTGGAGTTGTTAAAACACAGATTCCTGAATCCCAACTAAGAAGTGCTAAACTAGAATTTTTGAGAACATATAGGTAAAATTGCATACCTAACTTAGTGCTCTGTATATAAAATCTGTCTTAGAGCACTAGTTAAGTATACAATTTTACCTATATGTTCCCAAAAATTCTAGTTTAGCACTTCTTAGTTGGGATTCAGGAATCTGTGTTTTAACAACTCCACCAGGTGATTCTCATCATGAGAGAAGGTTGGGAAACACTGGACTAATCAATCAGCACCTGCCAAATACCCTAAGCCCTTGTCCCTAAGTACCTGAATGACTAACTATGTACCTTATATGGACCATACATAAGCCACCAATCAGTGCACACCAACTACGCTAAGCCCCCATTCCTCCCCACAAAAGGGGTGCTCCCCTCTGCACGGGTTGCTGTTCTCCCCTTGCAAAATAGGGTGAGACAGGCAGGTTTTGCCCCTAATAAAGCCTATAATTCTGGTTTTTGCTCCCGACTGGTCTTTCACTATCCATCAGATCTTTCTCCTTCATACAAAACATCATACCCCTAACACTTCTAATTCTGAATCTACTTTTGACCCAGGAGACCACTGACCTCCACCCCCTTACATATCCCCTCCCTTACCTGCAGTAGATTCCCCAAACCCAGACCTTCCTAATCAGTAACCACTTTCTCCCCAGCCCCTGAGAGCCCAAATCCCAAGAATACAAGCTCTGAGAGACAAAATGGCAGAAGAATAGATAGGCAGATTCTGAGCCTTGTCCCAAAGCAGAAAGAGAGAGCAGCTGAGGGTCATGCTGTCAGTGTTTATTAGCAAGCTGGGAGACAGCCGAACACCACAAGAATACAAGCTCCAAAACAGCCTTTTCCCACCTAATACTTGCTCTCGGGCCACCCAAAGACCACCCTCCCCAACAGCCTCTTCTATACCCACATCCATTTTTCACACACACACACACACACACACACACACACACACACACGGGAGGCAGTAGGAACTGAGGGTATTGTGGTCAATTATGACAAACTTAATAAAATCACTCAAGGCCCCAATGAAAACCCAACTCTCCTCCTCTCCCGCTTCACAGAGGCCTTACGGAAATTGACCACCTTAGACCCTACCTCCCCAGAGGGAGCCCTTCTTCTGAACACCCGCTTTATATCCCAATCAGCCCCTGACACACACCATAAATTTCAAAAAATAGACAGAGGTTCACAAACCCCTCAAAAAGACCTCATTAACCTGGCCGTTAAGGTCTTTAATAAAAGAGATGAGGAGACCCAAGTCCAAAAACAAAGGTGAGATCAGGCCAAGGCTGAGGCCCAGCAGGAGGCCTTCCAGCTCCTAGCCTCCTTCAGGCCCATGCCTCAAATGCAACAAATAAGGGCACTGAGCCAAGTCCTGCTCAAACCTGAGACCCCGGCCTGGGCCCTGCCCAAGGTGCGGAAGGGAAGGGCACTGGAACTCAGACTGTAGTCTGGCCCCTCCGGGTCAGACTTCAACCAGTATAGCAAGGCCACCCTCTGGATCCCTCCTGGGACTTCCCATCAAAGAAGCTGCCCATATCCTGACAGGGCCCCACAGTCTCATATCACCAGGGCAGAGCCTCAAGTAACGACTGTGGTGGCAGGTAAGCCAATCCCCCTTTTAACTGACACTGGGGCTACTTATTCTGCCCTCTCTGAATTCGCTGGGACCCTTGTCCACTCCTCAGTCTCTATTATGGGGGTTGACGGGTTAATCTCACAGCCGTTTGCTACCTCACCTCTACACTGCATCTTATTAAATACCTCCATTCACTCTTTTCTCATTCTATCTCGGTGCCCAGCCAGGGCTACCATGCATCCCCTCATAAAGCCCGCTATCCCAAACCACAGTCACCTATCTCAGTTTCACTCTCACCTCGCAAGGCCGAGCCATTCCTTGAACTGTAAACATCTTATCTCCTCCATGACTGTCCCCTCCTCTAAACAAGAAATGGTCTCCTTTCTTGGGCTCGCTGGATACTTTCACCTCTGGGTTCCCAACTTTAGTCTTCTCCCACTGAGCAAAGGGACCACTCACTGAGCCTTTAGATCCCAAGGCCAACATTCTCACCCCTTTAATGCTCTGAAAACTGCTCTGACCTCAGTGCCTGCTCACCAACACCCACCCCACCTTTCCCTAAGAACAACTTTCTTTACTGCACATGCTTAACAAGTATGGCTACTATCAGAAGCTGAACTCGTTGTCTCCCAAACCGTAGCATGTTATCTCTAAGGGGAAATGTGGCAATTTTGAATCAAAGTGGCTTGAGGCCTGGGAACAGGCTGCTGGACTTGCTTCCTCGCACCTCCCCCCTTCACCCCCCCCCCCTCGCCCTTTTCTCCAACCTCATAGGCCTACACATAATTTTCCAAAGTCTTTGGTGACTTAAAGGCTTTGGAGCATTGCTGCATAAACATCTAAATATTTTAAAATAGCATAAAATATTGAAACATTGATTGCTAGACATGTTTTAATTTGCCTGCTCTTAGTTTTTATTACAGAAAGTCTCTTGTACTTTGTTGAGTGTATATTTTCTTGAAAGTAAGAGTGTGCTTAAAGTGTGTTGATAAATGTCAATCTAAGAAATGCTGATTGTTTACTTTTAGGCTAAAGCTGGTTATTTTTGAATGGGTAGAAATGTTTGTGAAAGTTCTAAAAAAAAAGTTTGTCCACTGAGTCAGGGCCTGGTCACTCCTGATGTCCAAAGGGACCCCTTCTCTCCTAGTAAGCTAAAGAATCCCTCCCAGGCTCTCTCTTGTTGCTTATGTCCTTAAGTTGAAACCTAGACTGACTTTATTTCTATGGTTCATTCCAAGTCCTTGACACTATCACTGAAAGCCTCACAGGCCTTCCTGCTTGGTGTTTAGGAACCTCTCTCTCCTCTTCTAGCCTTCTTAAAAAGTCATACACTACAAAGGACACCATGTAGGGAACAATCCTGTAATACAGGGAAATAACAAAGCAGACCAGGAGGCCAAAACAGCGGCTCAGAGGAAGCCTCCATCTCTCCATCTCTTAGCTAAATCCCATATAACACCCTAATACACCCCAGGGAACTTCAGTCCTTATTTTGGGGCCACTCAGGAAGATCCATGGTTAAAACTACAGAGAAAATACCTTTTCTGACCCTCCCTGTTTGCCACCGGTAGTATTATTAGTAACTTGGGTATAAGAATCCAAAGAGATGATTTAGGGTTTTTTTCCACCATACTTCTTGAGAAAAAAAGGAAGGTCCACTGCTGGAGGGCTAAGAAATGTCATATCCTGCCCTACCCAGTTTGGCTGGATAACGCCTACGCTTGCTGACCACAGGGTCCGGGTTCAATTCTGACCAAGGGCATGTACCTAGGTTGCAGGCTTCTCCCTGGCTGGGGCCCAGGTCAGGGCTCATGCAGGAGGCAACCAATCAAAGTGTTCCTCTCACTTTGATGTTGCTCTCTGTCTTTCCCTTTCTCTTACACATTCTGTAAAAGTCAATGGAAACATATCCTCAGCTGAGGAAAAGAAGAAGAAGAAGAAGAAGAAGAAGAAGAAGAAGAAGAAGAAGAAGAAGAAGAAGAAGAAGAAGAAGAAGAGGAGGAGGAAGAAGAAGAAGAAAAAGAAATGCATATTCTATGAAAAACACATCTTGAAAATGCCTAAAGAAAGTTGTCATTTTTTCATGGTGAAGGGATTGGAGTCTGTGTTGATGAAAACACCTTGGTGGCTGCAGTGACTGGCAGTGGCTGCAGCAGTGGGGTGATGGGGCTGGTGCCTTCCCCTGATCAGCCCAGTTGCCTCAGTAGGACATCCCCTGATGGCTCCCAGTATGTGAGAGAGAACAGGCTGGGCTGAGGGACCCACTCCCAGTGCATGAATTTTGTGCACCAGGACCCTAGTTTTGTTATAGCTGTCAAATGGTGTCTAAGTGTGCACTAAGATGTCATTCCATATTCTCTTTGCCCTCAGCAACCACCTCACTGGGTCATGGATATTTGGTGAGATTTGAATCAATGGTGAGTTTACAATTTCATTTTTTCCCCTGTATCTTCTGACCTGAACTCAACACAGTCCAGAACTCGGAAGGGAGCATTGTGGTACAGACAGAGAGAAATCTAGGAGAAGCTTGAGTCCAGAAGCAGGAAAGGGAATTCCTACACCTTAGAGAGCGTGGGAAATTTTTGTTTCTCTTCTTTCTCTCTTGCAGGCAAACCCACAGTGAGCCATTGAAAAGGGGCAGAAATGGAATGTTAGGGAACTAGCTAGTGTAAAAAAATATTAATTGGCCAAAACCAGTTTGAATCAGTGGATAGAGCATCAATCTGTAGAATGAAAGGTCCCAGGTTTGATTCTGGTCAAGGGCATGTGCATTGGTTGCGGGCACATCCCCAGTAGGGGGTGTGCAAGAGGCAGCTGGTCGATGTTTCTCTCTCATCGATGTTTCTAGCTCTCTTCCCTCTCCCTTCCTCTCTGTAAAATATCAATAAATATATATTGAAAAAAACATTAATCATACTCTGTTAACCATGATTGGTTTATACTGATTAAATAAGGCACAGTTTATCCTGGCTGACAGCCGCACTGGGGACCTGGGAGCTGACCTAGAGATGCCATTTGGAGCTGCCTATTATCTTGGAAAGATTAACAAAGATTTGTTGCCAAAACCAAAATGGTCAGCCCTTTTTGCATACCTTTGCAGGCCTCTGCAGACCTCCAGCTTGCTTACCTGTTAACTGCCCATCTGGCACTCATTTTGCTATTTCCCCAGGTAATTCCAGCCCTTGCATGTCATTCAGCCCTTTAAAGTCCCCAGCCCTTTTACATATCTATGAACTGCCCATTTTCCCATTTGCCTACTTTCCTTTGTGGTTACACCATGACAGCAACAGTACCTGGCAGAGGAGCAGACAGTAGAAGCCAAAACTGTGACCAAGAAAGACCTTTCTCTTCATTCAGTGGAGCCCTGGCTCCAGAGGGCACCGCCAATCCTTATTGCTCTTCCCTCTTCCCCCTGTTGCCTTATCTTGTGGTTTTAGACCTTGTACAATCATAGAAGTGGCCAGTTTATAGCTGGAGGATCTAAAGGGGGAGCTCAGAGGATCAGAAAGTACCAAGAAGGTACCAAAAGTAAAGGGCTTGGGAAAATTAAGGTCAAAAACCTCCTGGGCTCAGCTGGCCTTAATTAACATAGCAAAGACTTTGAGAACTGAGCTATTGGTTAGACTTCTGCCCAGACTGACAACTAGGTGACAATAAGTGAGACAGATTAGAATAGCATTGCAAATGCTTCAAAAACTGAATTGACATTGGAACCACAGATTACAGAAGGCAGATAGGAATATGCAAAATGAATTTACCTAGGTCAATTGACTGCTAAAAGAAGAAAATATCAGCAATCTTCATAGCATTTAAATAAGACTCAGAGTGTCATAATATAATATTCATACTGTGCAGGATACAATTAAAAATACTTGGCAAATGAATAATTCACCAAATCGTAACTCTCATGGGAAATCACAATCAATAGATATTTTTTACAATAGTACAAATGTTGAAATTATATGTGTGAGAATAAACAAGTCATCTTTTCTGTCAAAGAACAGTTTAGACAGCCGCCATGTTGGACTACATGACTTGGCAGCCACCATATTGGCTGCCTGGCTTGCAGCTCCCCTGGGAGTAAGTCTATTAGATCCTGGGGGCTGCCATCTTGAAAGGCAAAGGTCAACCCCTCCCTGTGAATTAGCCAACCATGAAAGACTGTGCGCCTGAGCTCTAATCAAGAGCAAGAGACAGATTACATGTGTCAGGGATTATAAATCCTGAGCAGACCACCTGCTTGGTGTGCAGGTACTTCCAGACCATGTGTGCACACCCTTCTACATAGAAGTAAAGAAGTTTGCCTTGCTGCCTGGCTCCCAAGTATGTTTTGTGTTTTACCAGGACCTCTGACTTGGGGGGCTCACCTTATTTCTAACAATTTGTGGGTGTGTCAGGGACACCCTTTGTCACCACAGGGAATTTGGACCCTCTCCTGAGGACATATACCCCACTGCCACATTGCAGCAGCCTTGGTGATGAGGGGCAGCCAATTACCCCTGGGCTGACTATGAGCTTGGGATCAAGAGTCAGCCAGTAAGGCAGGAAGGGCCCAAGCAAGACCCATGGCAATCAGGTAACCTCATGCATGAGCAGAGGTAGGAAATGGACTGAGTATGACTTTGGTGATTGGGTATCCTCAGAAGTGGGGTGTATGTGACGGGTGTGTCTTGAACATAAAGCAAGTACAGAGTTTTGATCTGTGGTTCCGTTCTCCTGTGAGGGAAGTGGCCAGAGAGGGATTCAGCAGATCTTTAGAGAGTACTCCAACATGGGGACTTGAGTACACAGTCACAAGGGACTGCCGAGGATGGGAACAAAAATTCTAAGCCTAGGGAATACATTCCCCTGAAACAGTCCATTGGGAGAATGCTGAGGTTCTGAGGAGACAAGCTCCCGAACCAGGGACAGAGACATCGCTCTTGGTGTAAACTTTTAGTGTTGTGCGTGCCTGTATGAGAGTGTGTTGACATTTTATGTCTGGTTTTTGTTTGTTTGTTTGTTTGTTTAATTTGATTGCAGGAACATCCCAGAGGCTGCTAAGAATCCTTACTCTTGGTGATTCATCCTGTTCTCCCTGGCAGGGTGTTTGCCCACCAGAAACTCTTAGCTAGTGAAATTTCTGTCTGTATGTCTGTGATGCAATTGTGGCTAATTTTTAGGGACTTCAATTTGCTCTTCCCTGATTTATGATTTTGCTGTGCTGAGTTAAAACTTTAAGATTCTAAGATTAATTTAAAAGTGTAAAAATTTGTAAAGGTTGCAATCCAGGGGAGTTTAAAACAAAGGCCAGCCAGTTCCAAGACTGCTTGTGGTTAACAAACCATTATCTTCTTCACCTGAGACAAAGTGGGAGCGGAAAGAAGAAAAAAAGGTTTCCAAAGTGGCAGAATGGGAGGTGGTACTTGGGTGCTTGCAGAACTCAGCAGGGTGGAGAAATTTGCACGTGTACACACACACACACACACACACACACACACACACACACAACAACAACAACAAAAAACACTCACACACAAACAAAACAAAACAAAACAAAACAAAACAAAACAAAACAAAACAAAAAACAAACCCAGCATCACACCCATTAAACATCCAGTTGTCAGCGTTGGTATTAACCAGGATGGGACCAGAATGGTACCAGACCAGGATGGGAAGCAGGTGGCCCATGCCTGCTTGTGATGTCACAAACATGTGCAGGCCAGTGGAGGCTGACCTTGGGGACATGGCAACAAGAGAATGGGTGGTTCTTGAATGAGGATGGACCTCATTGCAAGGGTGGTCCTGGAGGCATAGGACCCCCAGCCAGATTAGCATGTCCTTTCTTTAAGCAGAAAGGGCAATCACAGTTAACAGCATAATTCAAATAAAATGGTACTTTCACATTGAGTTATCTCTGTTGCAAAATTAGTCAAGAAAATGCTTTAGGTAATAATTGGCTTTAAAAATCTCAAAGTTGTTAAGATATAACAAATAGACGTAACTAGAATGAAGAATTTAGATAAAGCTTTTCAGTAAAAATCTAAAAGAGAACAAGGGCAGACAGGAATGAGACCCTTGCCCTGACTTCCCCTCCCTATGTGACCCAGGACAATCTGAGGGAAGAGCCAAAATGGTGATTGACAATCCCAGCCTCCCCCTTGGGAGGAGAGTTATCTTGATAAGGCTCCAACCACCATGAGGTCACTGTGCCATCAGAAACCAGCTTTTCTAGGCTGTGAAAGGAGTTGGAGCAGTAAAAAAGTTAAAAACTGTTAGAAGGCCCACATGGCTCAGAAGGAGGGGTGATTTAAAGTTGGCTATGGCTATCTGGGAAAGGGAGCACCTGTCTGGCCTTGGTGTACTTCCAGTAGGTGTAAGATTTCCAAACCCAGGAACCCTAGTGGGACCTTAATAACAAGGCCCATAGGAGATACATGAGAGATCTCTCAGGGAACTAATAATTAACAGGATTAGGGGAGAAGTTACCTGCTCTCAGAACCTAAATAAAGCCTTCAGTAGTCATCAGGGCAAAGAAGAAAGGCCTTCCAAATTTTACCAAAGACTAAAAGATCAAATGAGAAAGTATTCTGAGTCAGACCCTGAGGACCTTTTTGGCCAAGAAATATTAAAAATTACATTTTGTCACTAATTGTTGGCCTGACATCTCAATAAAACTGCAAAGGTAGAGAACTGGAAGGAGAGAAGTACAGAAAAGCTGTTAAAAGAGGCTCAGAATGTCTATGTACATAAAAATAAGAAAGGCAAAAACATAATGTTAAACAGAGGGTAAATAACTTATGCCAAAGTTCTCAGGAAGACTGCTAGGAGAAATCCAATTAGTGTCACTTGTCGTCCACACCCGAGGACAAATGAAGTTATAAAATAAGCCTTATTTTGGTCAGTTTTTTTCTAGTAAAATAATTATGTTACATTCATCAGGCTAGATGCCAACAGCAGGATGATCTGGGAGAGTAGGTTGGCCTTGGATATGATTCTGGCAGAAAAAGGAGGAACATGTGTAATGTTGTGGCCACTGCTGTACATTCATCCCTGACAACACAGTGCAGATACCATCACTGAGGACCTAAGGCATCTGCAGCTTCAGTGATGAGTGAGCTAGAGCCTGGATCAAGGGTCCTCTCTCTGGTGCACTAGAGCGATAGGAAATCACGTCATCCCATGTCTTATCCAAGGGTCAATTGAAACCACATTGACCAAATAGCAAATTAGTCTTCTCCTAGACACTGCAGAGCAGGAAAGTATAATAAATGGATGTCAACCAAGTTTGAAGAAAAGTGTTTAAATAAAGAAAAGGGGGTGGGGGGGAATTGTGAGAATAAACAAGTCATCTTTTCTGTCAAAGAACAATTTAGATAGCTGTCATGTTGGACTGCGTGACTTACAACCACCATGTTGGCCGCATGGCTTGCAGCTTCCCTGGGGGCTGCCATCTTGAATGGCAAAGGCCAACCCCTCCCTTTGAATTAGCCAATCACAAAAGACTGTGGGCCTGAGCTCCAATCAAAAGCAAAAAACAGGTCACATGCATCCTGCCTGCTCGGTGTGTGCATCCGTCCAGACCATGTGTGCACTCTTCTACATAGAAGTAAAGATGCTTGCCTTGGGGAGATAAGGACACATATGTACCGTGTTTCCCCGAAAATAAGACATCTTCTGAAAATAAGACCTACTTACAGGTTTCCTTCTGAGTGAAATATAAGGCATCCCCCCAAATATAAGGCCTCCCCTAGGCTCTGTCTCAGAATGAAAATTAATTTACCATATTGTATACAGGTAATAAATTTCCTTTATTTTCATTTAACAATAAATGTGTACCGTATTCTTCTTCATGGAAAAGTAAGACATCCCCTGAAAATAAGACCTAGCGCATCTTTGGGAGCAAAAATTAATATAAGACACTGTCTTACTTTCAGGGAAACAGGGTAATACCTTAATCAATAAAAAGTTAATTAATTAATTAATTAATTAATTAATTAAAAATATGTTTGTCTTGCCTGGCTCCCTAGTATGTTTTGTGTTCTACTAGGACCCCTAACTTGGGAGGCTCGCTTTATTCCTAACATATGAAAAATATTTTAAATAAGCTTTTGTAAAAGTACTTAAAGAGCAATTATAAAAATTCTTGAAATAAATATTAAACTAAAAGATATCATCAAAGAAATAGAATATATAAAAAGGGAAATATTTCACTAAAAAAACAACATAACTAAAATAAAAAATTTACTGATAGACTCAATATGGACATGATAGAAGGGAGTCAGTAAACTTAAAGGTATATAATCAGAAATTATCCAATCTGTACTGTGGAAGGAAAGAAGACTTTTAAAAATGAATAGAGCTTTAGAAACCTTTAAGATGACAGCAAGCATTCTAATATTTGTGTCCCAGAAGGGTAAGAGCACAGTGCTGAAAAAATAATTTTTTAATGAATGAAGAAATAATGGCTGAAAACCTTCTAAGTTTGGCAAGAAAACATAAACTCACAGACTCAAGAAGTTCAGTAAAACCCAAAATAGGTTAAAGCCAAAGAAATTCATTCAAGACAAATCATAATCAAATTCTAAAACCAAACTACAAAGAGAATATATATATATATTTTAGAGGTCTGGTGCATGAAAATTGATGCACTGGAGGAAGGCCCCTCAGCCTGGCCTGCTCCCTCTCATAGTCCAGGAGCCCTCAAGGGAGGCAACCCAGTGATTAGGGGAAGGCGATGCCCCATCACACCTCTGCTGCCGCCACTGCCAGCAACGCAATCTTTGGCCGGCCCTGGTTACCTGTGCCTTGGGCTGGCCCTCAGCAGCAGGGGGACTGATGGGTCTGGGGAGACTCCAGAGGCAGGTGTGCAGAGTGGCCGGGCCCATGAGGACCTTGCCCCATGCCTGCCCCGCCCCCCCCCCTCGGTGGGTCTGAGGGGACTGGACACCACCATCTTGTGCCTGTGGGCACCACCATCTCTGAGGGCATGGCAGCCAATTAGCATATTTCCTCCTTATTGGCTGTGGGTGCCACCATCTTTGAGGGTGGGGCAGTCAATTACAATAGCATATTCCTCTTTATTAGAAAGGCTTTTTTATTGCCTTAGCTGATTTGGCTCAGTGGATAGAGCATCAGCTTGTGGACTGAGGGGTCCCAGGTTCGATTCTGGCCAAGGGCACATGCCTGGGTTGTGGGCATGGTCCTCAGCAGGAGGGGTGCAAGGGGGAGCCAATCAATGAGTATATTTTAAATATATTTTTATTGATTTCAGAGTGAAAAAAAAGATGAAAGAGAAAATAAGACTTGTGGGGGCTAGCTATCTGAATCTGTGCCAGTATCCTGCCTTCTGATACACACTCTTGCTTGCTGATAAACTCCATTCTTATCAAACTCCATTCTTATCTGTGATGCCTGTCCTGCCTTGCAGGACCTGTTTCCTGGAATACTCCCATTTTACAGAGGCCATAACCATGAACTATATACAACTTTGGAGGCGCTGGCACCAGTGCTGGCAAGCCTCTGAGTGTGATCTCACTTCCCCCATCCCAACTCATGAGGGGGGCTGCAAAGCCTGTGAAAAGTCCAGAAGCCAGATCCATATTTGGGGGACAAAGAAACTAAGGGTATACAAGGAAAGCTTTGTCCATATTCATCACTCAGGATTTGGAGACTGACTTCCCTGAGCACAGCTCTAGTGCAATCTGTAATAACAGCTGCTTTTCTGAATATCCTCTTGAGTGCCGGCTGATTAATTCTCCCAGTGGGCCACCAGCACAGGACAGACTCAAACCCTGCGGCAATCTGGTCTCTAGCCTTAAACTCCTTGACACTCCCCCTGGAACCCTAATGGGGTCTGTGTGTATACGGGGATCAAAGAAACCCCGAGACTCTCTCTCCTCTTCCTAGTCTGCCTGTCCATTGAAAAAAGTTTCCTATATGTCAACGTGAAAAGGATAGCCAATTGTATCAGAGCACAAGTTCCACTCCATTTGCTGGGCAAGGCCACAAGTCAGGGTCCCCCATAACACCACCAGACATCGGCACAGGGTATCGGCACCCACCAATGAAAAAAAAAAAAAAAAGTATCTCTCCATTTCACTTGTTATGAAATCCTAGGGATGTCCCCACTTTACTTTCCCCTGCCTTCTTAATCTTCCACCAATGGATTTCACGTCTTCCCTGTATTGTCCCCTTACACATTTTAATGTGTAAAATAAACTGTAAAATTGTTATTGCTCAGAGCATTTTCTCATTCCTTTGAGATTTTGCTTCTGGGTATGACTCTCAACACTTGACTTAAAAACATGTTTTAAACGTTTCTTTAGATTTGGGGGTTTCTTCTGTTAACAGTAGGATTCACCAGTGAAGCTATCAGGTCTAGAACTTTTTTGGGGGGCAGAGATTTTTTATTCCTGATTCAATCTCCATACTATTTCAATATTATAGGTCTATTCAGAGTTTCTTCATGATTTAGTCTTGCTGGGTTTTGTGTTTTAAGGCATTTGTCCATTTCATATAGATTATTCAATTTGTTGGTGTATAATTGTTCACAGTACTTCTATAATCATTTTAATTGTGTAGAATTGGTAATAATGTTCTCCCTTTCACTTTAATTTTTTAAATTTGAATCTTCTCTTTTTTTCTTCATTAAAGGCAATTTTATTAATCTTTTCAAAGAACCATTTTTTTTGTTTCACTGATTTTTCCCTATTGTTTTTCTATTATCTAGTTTGTTAATCTCTACTCTAGTCTTTATTTTTTCTTTCTTCTGCTAGCTTTGAAATTAGGAGTTACAATGGATGTCAGCCTAGAGCAGGAACAAACAGGGTTTAGTTTGTTCTTCTCTCTATAGTATCTTAATTTTAAAGTTAAAATATTTGTAAAGTTAGGTTGTTGGTTTGCCATCTTTCTTACTTCTAATGTAAACATTTGTAGCTATAAATTTCCCTCTAGCATTACTGTTGCTGCATCCCATAAGTTTTGGTATCTTGTGCTTTTATTTTCACTCATCTGTAGGTATTTTGTAGTTTCCTTGTGCTCTTTCTTTGATCCATTCATTTTTTTTTATTGTATTGTTTAATTTCCAATTTTTTTTAATTCTTTAGTTTTACTTCTGTGATTGATTTCTAACTTCATCTCATTGTGGTCAGAGAAGATACTTTTTAGGGTATCTATTTTTAATATATAATGAATCTTAATTTGTGACCTTACATATGATATATCCTGGAAAACGTCTGTTTGTCCTTGAGAAGAATATATATGCTATTCTTTTTTTAATTAAATTATTATATGTGTACATATCTTACCATTGCACACACACCCCCACTCTGATACATACCCTCCCTCCCCAAAGTTTTGTGTCCATTGGTTATACTTATATACATTCACATTCACAGCTGCCTGCCATAAGGCTGGGTTTGGGAGGTGAGTAGCTTCTACTGTGCTAAGAGCCAAAGCTAACTGAAATTAACCAAAATTTACCAGCCAACCCTTGTCCTGGAAGTTGTCAGTCTTCAATAGACCCCAAAGTACTTTAATAGACTTCCCATCTATTTCATTTCTAAGAGATTACCATGATAAATTAATGAATGTCAAAGACCTCTATTCTTAATACTGTTTTGACTTAACTAGCAGTAACCATGCCCACCTTATCTTGGACATATAAGTGCCACCACATCCCTATCACCTCTGGATCTCATTATACTTATTGCACTTAGAGTTCCCAGTTAAATGGTGGACAATTCCACTAGCATTTCTGACCTACATAAAAGAGCTGCCAGGACCTCCCCTCATGAATTTATTTCTGATAGCTACATGATAGTTAATAATAGTGACTATCTATTAGATAGAAGGTCTAAGGTGTTCTCACCACAGGGAAAAACTCCTGCATCCCCTTGACCCTACCAGTTAAATGACAAAGGTACTTGGTGTTCTGATATCCCTCAGCCTGTGTTTTTTGCCCTCAGCTTTATTGAAGTTTAATTGACAAATAAAATATGTATATAAATAAGGTATACAACATGGTGCTTTGGTATACGCATACATTGTGAAATGATTACCAAGTCAAGCTAATAACACTTCCATCACCTCACACAATTATCCTTTTTCTTCCTTGTAGTGAGAACACCTAAGATCTACTCTCTTAGCAAATTTCAGTATTACTGTAATATATACAGTATTATTAACCATAGTCACTGCGCTGTACATTAGAACTTCAGAACTTATTTATATTCTATAACTGAATTTTGTGCCCTTTGACCAACATCCTTCCACTTTTCCCATCTACCCCCAAGTCCCTGGCAACCACCACCTATCTACTCTTTGCTTTATGAGTTTGATATTTTTAGACTCCACTTATGAGTGATATCATTCAGTATTTGTCTTTCTGTGTCTGTCTTACTTTATTTAGCACAGTGTCTGTACCCCAAGTTCTAAGCCTTTAGAGAGATTCCTCTAAGTCAGGGGTCAGCACATAACCACCTATAAGCTGTTTTTGTATGGCCTGCAGTCTAAAAATTGTTTTTACATTTTGAAAATGAAATAAAATCAAAAGAAGAAGAATATTTGTGACATGTAAAAATTTGTCATGAAATTCAAATTTTAGTGTTTGTAAACTTTCATTGGAACACAGCCATGCTCATTTATTTATAAGTTGTCTGGCTGCTTTTTTGCTACGATGGGTAAGTTGAATAATTTTAACTGGCACTGGCCTGTAAAACCTGGAACATTTACTCTCGAGCTTTTTATAGGAAAAGCTAGCATGCTCTACAATATACCAAGAACTTCTGACATTTTAACCCAGTATAGGTCGCCTTTGGGTCCACATATCAGTCAACCACACAAACTGTCAAAGCTATTTTTAACCGCTGAAGCTCAAACATTGAATCCAGAATCTCTGCTTAGTGAGGCAATATCAATAAATTTGGCTTGATCTAACTTTATATTCTTTTGCCTAATTCTACACTTTTAACATCTATTTCCACATATGTTTTCCAGTTTTATGTTTACATAAAAAGAAATTGGCAATTGTTTTGATATTACATTGCATCTCTGTGTGGGTCATATTTTGTACCGCCGCTCCCTCCCCTTGGATTCTGTTGAGATTTGGGCCTAATTATAGGTCTTAGAAGCAAGAAGGGATGATGAGAATAGGTCCTGAGAAGTATCTGCAGGGCCTTGCTAGGCAGCTACCTTAGGGAAGGCCATTGCATTTCTTTAGGCAAGAGAAAACCACCCTCTTCAGTCAGGAGTGCAGTTTGCTTCTGTGATCAAAAGAGATTCAGAAGAATTGAGGGGTTTTGAGTCCCAGGCTTATTAGAATCTTCTCATATGTCTCTGTTCCAACTTTTAGGATCCCATTCCTTTCCAAGCAATGCCACAACTTTAAAAAGAGATCCTGTGAGACTGGAAGTTCCATTTGTGCTGTAATTCAGTCACCCACAGGATTTGACTTTGTGTTTGCTTTGCAGAACTCTCTCCCGTGTGGCCATGGGAAAGCAGTTTCTTTTAGAGCAATCACGGAAGTTTTCAAGTCCCTCATACATATCCTGAGCTGGAAGTTTAAAGCTTTGAGCTCACCATTTTCTTTCCCTAAGTTTTCACCACACTTAGAAGCAACCAACCAACCCCATTACACTCTTTATTTTCACTCAGTTGTTCTATGGAAGCAAATATTTGGCCACTCAGAGCTTTGCCTTCTATAGGAACCTCATACAGAAAACTACTGGTAATGATCTGAATAACTGTTTCCCCACTTCAGGCCATGAACTATCTGTCCCCTTTACTACTGGAAACTGGGTCATTAATTACTTTAAATCCAGTTAGATCAGGGAACCAATTTAAAAAAACACCCAGAACTCATCCTTAAGATTCTTCTGGAGCCACTCTGAGACCAAATTCTGTGTTAGCAAAGCAGAACCACACACACACTCACACACACAATTTGTTACAGGAATTTGACCTTTCACAACTGTGGGAGCTGGATAAGCTGTCTCTGAAAGACTAACTCTGAGCTTATCCTTGTACTTGATGTCCATGGGACAGGCAGTGCGGAGGGGAAGATGATGTAAGGTTGGGGAGATCAAGAGCAAACTGGATCCCACAAGCACAGGCTGGAGTCCATCAGTATAGATTGAACCCCATATTATTCTCTTTGCCTTTTACCTTGGTGGTACAGGTGTCCTCCTGAAACCAGGGCCCCTCATGATGGGGCTAAGCGCACACCTGGCCCAGGAATGGGAGAGACTGAAGGAGGCTCTAAGGCACATGTGTCAAACACAAGGCCCGCGGGCCAAATCCGTCCCGCCAGGCCTTGCAATGTGGCCCGCACCACGCTGTCATCACTGCACTCCGCTGCGTTTCCATCACAATGACAGTTTATGACTGTTCAGTAAACCATTCGGCCCGCGATTTAGGCTGGATTTTAGATTTTGGCCCTTTCTCTGATTGAGTTCGACACCCCTACTCTAAGGGGAAGTATAGCAGTTGCAGGCCTACTTGCTATCTTATGTGGAAGCCACAAAAGGCTGCTGCTCCAACCTCCACCCAGCAAATCTCCCAAGAGAACATCTGTGTCCTCCCTAACCACAAGCAGAGAAACATGGGAAGAAGAGTTCTGGAAAACGTAGATTAACCTAGACAAGTGAACACATTACAAAGCCAACTTAGAAGATGTTTGATGTTTCAGATTCTGTTTAATCTCCCATGAGCAGGAGCTGAAGTACATTGACTCATCAACCTCCTTAAAGCAAACACACCTTACTGAACCAAGCATTGAAGGTCCCTCCCAATACCCCAAGAAAAGCACAACCTAGCTTCGGATGAGTAATCAGACTTCTTTCAGTTAATATAATTTGGCTTTAATTCTTCCAGAATAAGAACCTTGTCATTGTACTCAGGAGGCTGGCTACATTACAGGAGCCACTCCATTAGCTCTTGGCAAGAATCTCTCCCCTGATGTAAGAGTGAAGGAAGAGGCTATAGTTCAAAACTTCACATAAAGAGTGTCCTGTGCCAGAGGGGTCTGGGCAGCAGATGACAGCCTTCGGAGCACACTGGGGGCACGGCTGAAGAGATCTCTAATGCTTCCCCAAGACTGAGATTCAGTGTTCTGTCCCTGGAGGTTTCAACAAACTCCAGCATTATTCTCCCTGATGGCACTCAGGATGTCCTGGATTCAGCTAAAAGACTCCATTTCTCAGTTTCCTTTTGCAGAGAGAGGTGGATAATCAGAAGCAAGTAGCAGTCTTTGGGAGGGGATCTTGGAAACTCTCTAAAAGGAACTGAGTCACCTAGTGGCTCCTTTCTCCCATCATTTTCTTTTATAAAATTTTTATTTATTGATTGATTTTTATTTTTTTAATATATGTTTATTGATTTCAGAGAGGGAGAGGGAAAGAGAAATAGAAACATCAATGATGAAACAGGATCATTGATTGGCTGCCTTCTGCACACTCCCTACCGGGGATTGAGCCCACAACCCGAGCATGTGCCCTTGACCAGAATCAAACCTGGGACCCTACAGTCTGCAGGCCAAAGCTCTTATCCAATAAGCCAAATAAGATAGGGCTATTGATTGATTTTGAGAGAGAGAGAGAGAGAGAGAGAGAGAGAGAGAGAGAGAGAGAGAGATTGATTGTTCCACTTGTTTATGCATTCATCAGTTGCTTCTTATACATTCCCTGACCAGAGACTGAAACTGCAACCATGCAGCATCATGATGATGCTCTAACCAACTGAACTACTCAGCCAAGGTCCACCTTTTGCTTTTCCTCTTTCCTCTTTTTTCTCCCTGGAATGCGGCATTGTTATTGGGGAAATTGAGGTGTCCCTTTCCCTTCTGAGTTCTGGGGGTGGAGTCCTTATGATATCTCAAGGAAAATAATTTTCTGAGACTCTCACAGGAGAATGAGTGGGTTTTATTTGTGTGGAATTACATCCTTGGGTTTCCAAAGTCCCATTTCTCTTAATCCAGTTATAGAAGTGTAGCTGGGATTTCAGTAGAGCTGGAAGCAAAGCCAGTGTCTAGAGTTTCCGTTCCATGTAGCAACCAGATCCAGTTCAGCATCAGGCTAGTTACAGTCCATTAGTCTATTGTGTGGGTGGGGTTCACAGGGCCCAAGACGAATACAGGAAGCAGGAGCCTCACAAGCTAGGAGTCAAATACAGCACACCAAGAGCAACCAAGAGAGCGACCTCCTTTGTTTAGGGGATTCTTTTCCCCACACCAAGAATTCTCTGTGACACCAGCTGGGTGTCTTGCAATTCAATTCAATCCAACACTAACTCGAGTTAGTACAGACCCCACAAGTTAAGGGCTCACACAAGACTGTTCCCCTCCACTTTAGATGTCAATTGCTACCAGGTCCTGCGGTTACCCATAACTTCTGTCCAAGTTGTTTACAAATTGGAGGGTCCCATGACTTCCCCCATTTGGTTTTAGGTATTTGCTGGAATAGCTCACAGAATCAGGAAAATGCTTACATTTACCAGTTTATTATACACTGAGTGGCAAGATTATTATGATCTCTGAACGCATATTAATCTGCCACTCAGTATATATCCTATATAATAAAAGGCTAATATGCAAATTGTCCCCTCTACCAGGCGTTAGACCAGCAGACAGGCAAGCCAACCGCCTATGTCCCCTCCCGCTGGCCAGGCTAGCCAGACCCCATCCATGCACAAATTCATGCACTGGACCACTAATAAACACACACACATGAGTGGCCAGATTATTATGTGTTCAGAGATCATAATAATGGTCTCTGTATAACTCAATGTATAACTAGAGGCCCGGTGCATGGATTTGTGCATCAGTGGGGTCCCTTGGTCTGATTTGCACCTCTCACAATCTGGGACCCTTCAGAGAATGTTGGACTACTGGTTTCAGCCCAATCCCCTCAGGCTAGGCTGAGGGACCCCACCAGTGCATGAATCTGTGCACCAGGCTTCCAGTATGCATAGAAGATCTTTGGTTAATCTCTTCCCACCCCACTCCTTTCCCCCTGAGATTCATAAAATTCGTAAGTCCATTTCACATTTCCATGCTTGTGCATTGAGTGTCCTGGTAGTTAGTGTGTGTCATAGCTACCGGTTGAACTGTCGAATTGTCAAATGGTTGGACAGTTGCTTAGGCTTTTTTTATATATAATAGAGACCCAGTGCATGAAATTTGTGCACAGGGGCAGGGGTCCCTCAGCTCGGCCTGCAACTTCTCCAATCCAGGACCCCTCAGGGGATGTCTGACTGCCTCTCACAACTCCACTGGCTCCTAACTGCTTGCCTGCCTGCCTGCCTGATTGCCCCTAACCCCTTTGCCTGCCTATCTGATGGCCCCTAACCACTTCTGCCTGCCTGCCTAATCACACCTAACTGCTCTCCTACTGGCTTGATCACCCCTAACTGCTCCTCTACTGGCCTGATTGCCCCTAACCCCATCTGCCTTACCCACACCCGGGACCCAGGATTCCCTCCTCTGGCTGGTTGCAAGCATCCAGGACCCGGGCTGGTTTTGCCCAGGCCACAGCCACAGGCACCCAGGACTGTGGGGTGGGTGGCTTGTCCCTCTCCCAGGCTGCAGGAGCAGGCACAGCTGTTGGTGCCCAGGACTGCAGGATGGGAGCCTTGTCCCTCTCCTAGGCCACAACCTGGTTGGCCACATTCCTCTCTCACAAGCTCATTTGTGTCTGACTGGCCACATTCCTCTCTCCCCAGCATTGAGTGTTTGAGCTGTAATGACATGACAGCATGACGGTGTGAGGGCATGATGACCATTTGCATGTTAGCTTTTTATTACATAGGATAGCAAAAATGATTTTTAAAAAAAAATACAGATGAGCATCAAGATGAAGAGATGCATAGCATGAGGTCTGAAAGGATCCCAAGCACAGGAGCTTCTGTCCCCACGGAGTTTTGTTGTCACCCTCCCAGTACAAGGAACTCTCTGAACCCCATACCATTGGGGTTTTATGGAGGCTTCATGATGCAGGCATGATTGGTCGTTAACTCACTTTCCAGCCCCTCTCTCCCTGCTGGATGATAGAGAATGGGGCTAAAAATTTTAAACTTCTAATCATGCCTCCAGGCCCCATCCTGGAGCCCATGAAACATTGTTACAACAAAAGACACTCCTATGACCCAGGAAATTCTGAGGGATTTAAGGTTTCTGCATCAGGAATTGGGGTCAAAGAATAAATATTACAAAAGATGCTCCTGGCACTCTTATCGTCTAGGAAATTACAAGGGTTTTAGGAGCTGCATGTTTGGAACAGGTGGCAAAATCCAGCTTATATGTTTTCTAACCTAATAATAGAGTAATATGCAAATTAACCATCACTCCACTACACAAGCCACGCCCACCAGCCCGATCAGCGTATGCAAATTAACCCAACAAAGATGGTGGTTAATTTGATATGCTGAGGGAGGGAGGAGTGAAAACTGAAGATAGCATAGAAGGAAGAGGGAGGGAAAGTGGAAAGCACTACTGTGTTTCCCCGAAAATAAAATATCCTCCGAAAATAAGACCTACTTACAGGTTTCCTTCTGAGTGAAATATAAGGCATACCCCCGAAAATAAGGCCCCCTCCTAGGCTCTGTCTCAAAAAGAAAATTAATTTACTATAAACTGGTCACTAGGGCCGCCCCGACTGGTGTCTAGCAACCACTGACGTTACTCGGAGTCCTGATGTCACTGCTGTGTGGAGGCGGAGAGAGAAGGAGACTTTCGCAGATGCATGTAGAAGAATAGGAGGATTAGAGCAGACGGGAAACGGCAAAGGTGATGAGTGCTGGTCTGTCTCTGGTGACACTACCTGATGCTCCCGGCCACCCTCAAGATGACTGAAGGTTCTCGGTCAGTGGTAGATCCTGCTCCAACCCAGATCCAGGCCCCAGCAAGCCCAGTGACAGTCCCCAGGCAGGCCCCAGGGGGTAAATGTCTGATAAAGGGGTAGGGGGGATGTCTGGTGAAGGTGTTCAGTGGCACAGGGGTGGGGAGAGGGGGATCACTTAAAATGACACAGGAGGATCCGAGGGGGCAATCAAAAAGACACAGGAGGATCAAAAGGGGTTACTAAAATGGTAATCCCCCCTCTGATTCTCCTGTGCCATTTTGATTCCCCCCTCTGATCCCCCCTGTGGAATTTTAAGTGATCCCCCTACCCCAACCTTGATACCCCAATTCCTTTTTTTTACCCCTAGAAATGAGTGCAAAAAGAAAAAGCTGCTCCGTGGAGTACAAGAAAGGAATCGTGGAAGACTCTTGGGGCCAAAATCTTACTGCTTTCTGCAAAGAGAAGATGTTGAGTATCTGATTGGTCTGAAAATGGCGAGCAGAGTATGGTAATCTCATTGAACAAGTGGACAAGGGAAATGCTAAAAAGTGCAAGTGTGGATCAGGTCAGCAACCATTATTTTCTGAGCTGGAATACCTGATCTGTGAATGGGTTGTTGACAGGAGAGCAAGGCTTTGGTTGTGAATAGGGCTCAGATTCAAGAATTTGCCCTTGCAATGGCACCACAGTTTGACATAGCCCCCAAAGACTTCAAAGCATCACAACACTGGCTGGACAATTTCCTTCAGTGAAGTGAACTGTCTTTAAGAAGATCTACTGGTACAACATTGTTTAGGTTGGAAGATACTCAAGTTATTAAGCGAGCACTTGCATTCAAGTCCTTTATTCATGACTTCTCTAAATACAATCTTTTCAACATGATTGTTATGGATAAAACTGCAGTGTTTATGGGCCAATCATCTCAAACAACAATTGAACAGCAGGGTGCCTTCTTAGTGTACATTCCCTCCACTGCTTACGAAAGTGCACATGTTTCCTGTATTTTGGCAATTCATCTGAATGGCACTAAAATCCCACCTTTAATCATTTCTAAGGGCAAGAAGGAAAAGATTAAATGTGTTTTGGGCATTTTTATTCTTGAAACTGAAAAAGCCTGGGCCACAAAAGCAGTTATAAGGAAGTGGGTCGATTTACTGCTGCCGCTTGTTATGCGAGGAAGCCAAAGAGGTCTGCTAGTCTGGGATGCAGCCAGCACTCACCACGCTAAAGACATGAAGACATTTCTTCACGAAAGAAAAATAGATCATATAATGATTCCCACAGGAATGACGGCTAATCTCCAGATTCTTGATATTGCAATAAACAAGCCATTCAAAGACAATTTGCGCATGGAAATTAATGACTACATTGAAAATAGAATGGAGAGAAATCAGCGTGGAAACTTCATGAAACCTAAACTACAAGAAGTTGTGACTTGGGTGAAGAATTCATGGGTGAAGAAATCACTGACAGTTGCATTGCAATTGCACTGCGAGCAGGCTACCTTGACAAGAAGTACTCATTTAAAGACAGTGCTATTGCTAAACATGAGAGATTTGGTCCACTGATTCTGAAAGAAATGGAGTCATAAGAAATTCACCAGGAAATTCAGGAATTGGATTGTTATGATGATGTTCCAGAAGATGATGACATGATTGTCATTGAATAAATGAGTAAATTCTTGATACTGTAGGATTCACAGTTTGTCTGGTTTGTGTTGACAACTACTGTGCTACTGTACCGTATACAGGTAGTAAATTTCCTTTATTTTCATTTAACAATAAATGTGTACCGTATTCTTCTTCATGGAAAAATAAGACATCCCCTGAAAATAAGACCTAGCGCATCTTTGGGAGCAAAAATTAATATAAGACACTGTCTTATTTTCAGGAAAACATGGTAGCAGTGCGTGCAAGGCGGGGCAGGGTGAGGTGCGTAGCAGTGCAGCCGTGGAAGCAGCAGCGGGAGGCAGCAGGGGCAGCGGGCACAGTGGGTCAGGTGGTTGGGGCAGGTGGCAGAGGGTGCTGGTAGCAGGTGAGGCAGCGGCAGCGGCAGGTGCAGCTGGTCGGGCTTGCGGGGCGAGGCGCGCTGTGGTGGTGGCAGCACCCGCTGGAGATGGTGGTGGAAGTGGCAGCAGGACTGGTGGGGCGGGCTGGTGGGGCGGGGCGCGCCTTGCTCTGCCCACCGCAGTGGGAGAGGTGGGAGGGTGGGAGGGAAGCCCACCAGAAGTCTTGAAGGAATAGTCCTGCAACAGGTGCCTTGTTATTTCATAATGACCAAACTGATCCATATAGGGGAGCACCTTCCTATACCCCAATCAGGCGGCCCCACTGCACATGGCATCTTCAGGATCCTGTTGCCCTGTCTCTGACTCAGGATCAGAAAGTCTTCACCAACCAGGACATAATTTCCCCTTTGTTTTCAATTCTGTTGTGGTTTGCTTTGAGGTATAACTCACATATAGTTATACCTTTCTTTCTTTCCTTCTTATTGAATTTACTGGGGTGACATTGGTTAATACAATTATGCAGGATTCAGGTGTACAATTCTATAATACCTCAAAAAATTAAAATTGGAACTACCTTATGACCTAGTGATTTAACTTTTGAGAATATATCCTAAGAAACCCAAAATGCTAATTTGAAAGATTATATGAACCCCTATGTTCATTGCAGCATTATTTACAAAGTACATAGATCTTAAGGGTACACTAAGGGTACACTCAATCAGTTCTGAGCAATATATATTCCTGTAATCTGCACCACTATCAGGATACCGAACATTTCAATCCTTCAAGAATGTTCCCTTATGCCCTTCTTAGTCAACCCATATCCCCACAGTAGAAGCAACTGTTATTCTTTTTCTTTTTTTTTTAATCATCACCTGAGCATTTTTTTTTTTTTTTTTTTGGAGAGAGAGAAGGAAGAGAGAGAGAAACATCGATGTGAAAAAGAAATAACTATTGTTTGCCTCCCCTACATGCCCTGACTGGAAATTAAACCCACAACCTTTTGGTGTACTGGATGATGCTTCAACCAACTCACCAACCTGGCCAGGAGGAGGCAACTATTATTCTGACTTCTATCACCGTTGGTTACTTTTGCTCATTCCAGGACTTCATGAAGGTGGAATTATACAGTCTGACTCCTGTATCTGGCTCCTTTCACTCAGCATAAAGCTTCTGAGGTTTGTTCATGTGTCATGTGCACCAGTGCTCCCCCTTTTCATTGCTGAGCAGTTCTCTGCACACAAATGCCACAGCTATTATTCCCTCACCTATACTGATGGCCTTTTAGGGTTGTTTTCAGTTTTTTGCTATTTCAGATATTATTGCTACAAACATTCATGTATGAGTCTCTGTGTGGACATCTGGTTTCCTTTCTCTTGGATGAATATCTACAAATTGAATGGCTGGGTCATATGGTAAGTTTACATTTACCTTTTAAAGAAACTGATAGTTTTCTAAAGTGATTGTAACAATTTACAGCAATCCATAAAAATTCCACTTGATCCATATCCTCTTTCAACTTGGTATTGTTAATCTTTTTCATCTTAGCCATTCTGTGTGTGGCGGTGTCTCATTCTGATTTTCATTTATTTTTCCTGATGATTAATAATACTGAGCATCTTCTTGTGTGTTTATTGACCATTTAGATGAGGTGTGTGTGTGTGTGTGTGTGTGTGTGTGTGAAACTGCATTTTAGTTCCCATCCATTAGTGACTGGATACTACACTGGTGTCACTGAAAACCTCATCACTTGCACAAACACGGCAGCATAATATAGCCAATTAGGCAAAAAGACCTTCTCTTTGGCCTTCTAAATCTCATAGGGGGGCCTCTAATTAGCAGACCTGGAGCTGCATCCAGAACCCCTATGAGAAACAGGATTAGCTTTTCATCTCACCCCAGGGAAGATGGAAGGAGCAGTGAGTGGACCCAGAGTGCCCATCCCCAGTCCCCCATGCAGTGGGTCAGCGCTGCCTTTGATCTGCCCTGGAGGCTGGTGAATGCTTGAGGCCGGGCTGTGCTTCAGTGGTGGCACATGAAATGGTTTAGGCCCCGAATAATATACTAAGTCACATTGAATCCCATCATGAGAGAGTGTACAACTTTTGAATATCTTTTAATGCATCAAATGATATGAGGGAGGTTCTGTGTGGTAAAGAATTAATCTTACCCAAAGAGAGGTCTGACTTTTGCCCTCAGCTCTGGGAAGGCATGCCCTGGAATGTCCTGCCTCTAAAGAGCACCTTTCTTTACCTGGGGTTTTTTCTAACCATGGGATTGACTGGGGGGGGGGGGGTGTCTTTGGGCCACAGGTACCAGCTCAGCCTCCAAAGGGATTGGAAACTAGGTGACCATGGGGATGGTCTCTGAGATCTTTGTGACTGAGCTCCCATGAAAGCTCTGGACCCAAGGCTTGCAGGAGCTTCCCTGGTTGGCAGTACCTCATGGAAGTTGTCACACATTGTTGCCAGTGGATAGCACTGTCCACGACCCCACTGGGAGAGGACAATTGGAAGCTTTGTGCTTGGAACTCTCCTGGTCTCTGCCCATGTGTCTCTTTTCTTGGCAAATACTAATCTGGTTTCTGTCACTGTAATAAATTGCAACTGAGGTATAACAGCTCTCGGTGAGATCTATGAGTCCTTTGAGTGGATCTTTGACCCTAAGGGTGGCCTTGGGGACAAACGCACTGGTGTCAGAAATGGGGGCGGTTTCGGCCTCCCGAACTCTGCAGTGTGTTTGAGCAGATAATTGATGGTCCCTCCAACTGAGCAGCTCTGGCTCCTGGCTCAGAGCCCTCGGTCAACAAGTCGGTTTCCAGCTAGAATGCACTTAATCTTTTTGCTTGTTACTTTCCACTGGGTTTATCTTTATAGCTATCTTCTATTTATATCAAGCAGTAGCGATTTTCCATATATGACTGTAACTTTTAAAATAATGTATTTAAGTTAAAAAGAGTTGACCATATGTATGTATTATGTGTACATATGTAATATACATATAATATGTATATGAGTGATATTCCCTCCTGATTAGGCATCTGTTTTGTTGCTGGTAGCTGCCAATCAAAAATACTTTTAGTATTCTCCCTATATGTCTATCACATACAATGTCCATCACATATATTGTATAATATGTTATTCATAATTTATGTGGATATACATAATACAGAATATGTCACATATTTATGATACATATAACATATATGTGTTTGTTTTCTTTCTTTTTATAAAATATATTTTATTGATTTTTTACAGAGAGAGAGGGAGAGAGAGGGATAGATAGTTAGAAACATCAATCAGCTGCCTCCTGCATACCCCGTACTCGGGATGTGCCCACAACCAAGGTACATATCCTTGACTGGAACCGAACCTGGGACCTTTCAGTCAGCAGGCTGACGTTCTATCCACTGAATCAAACCGATTTCAGCTATATGTTTGTTTTCATTAGGTTTTTCTTTCTGTCTATGTTCTTTTTATATGAAGCAGTGTTTTTTCCATACATGCTAGTGTTTTTAAAATAAATGTACTTAAGATTTAAAGTGAGTTGATTTATTAAAAGTAAATAATAATGCAGGTAGGATGAACTTGTGGCAAAAACTGAGGAGATATATGTATATGGCTATATTATTTGATACACTGATATTTCCTTTTATATCTTACCAGTGACCCAGTGCACAAAATCAACAGCCCCACCCACCCGCGCCTACCTGGCCCACCTGCTGGCAGCCCTGCCTCGACACCCTAACCTCTCCACCCAGAGCTCAAGCCCACCTGGCCCCACTCCTGCCCCCTCCGGCCTTCTCTGGCTGCTTCAAGCCCCACCCTCAGTCTCGTGAGTCACCTCGGGCTGGTTCCGCGTCCTCCAGGTGTCTCCCCAATCTCTGGGCTTCCCCCCAATCTCTGGAGCATCGCTGCGGCTCCACCCTGTCATGGTACTAGAGAAGAGCGTGGAAGCCTACTGCATAGTTTTAAGCCCGGCTTCCTGGCTGTTCTCTTTCCCCTGGCAGGTGGGCGGTTGATGTGCTGAGTACGAGCAGGGGGTGGTGAAGGACTGGTGAGGGGGGCACTACAGGCTCTCACCCCTGCCCTCCATGCCTCCCTACCTCCCCCACAGGATGGTGCTGCCTCCTCCTGGGGCCTCCCTGTTTCCCAGGCCGTGTCTCCAGAGCAATGTGGTGGCTCCGCCCTGCCACACACGCAACATGAGGGCATCACAACCTTAGCATATTAGCTCTTTATTATATAGGATTACTTCTTTTAAGTTACTCACAGCCCACTAAACTGATTTTGTAATCCATGAATAGGCTGTGACCTGAAGTTTGTGAAATACTCTTATGCAACCACCTGTGAACAGGACCTTATCCCTTTACTTTGGCAGAGTGACCCTTAAGCCTGGGTAGAGGCCTCTGCCCCAAGCCCTGTACTTCAGAGGGCCTGCTCTGGCCTGGTCTGGTTGAGCCCCTCCTCGCAGGCTGAAGAACCCAGGAGCCTTCAGGAAGTGTCCACTGGAGCCTATGCTATACTTAACCATGCTCTGGGAACCTGCGACCCAGTTCCCATCCAAACTTCTCTGAGCCCCCTCTGTTGTCTTCTTGGTGGGCACTCTCTTAAATTGAGAGGCAGCCCAATCTGTGGCTGGTGATGTGGATGAAGCTCGGATATGCAGGCTGGGTGTCCACACTCATGTAAGGACTACACTCATGTGTGCATGCTGGAGGGACCCAGACTGTGAAGAAAAGGGGGCCACCAAGGGGCTGGGACCTCCCCTGTGCTAGCCCAGTTACCAAGGCTACCTACTAATATTAGGGGTAAGCTGACATTGGACACCAGGCTCTGAGCTTGGACCAGGCCGATGGTCTCAAGTTGTCGTAGGTAGAATCCAGCCCTGACCAGAACCCCTGCAGCCCTTTCCCCATCTCCCCTGCTTCATCCCAGTCTAGCTTCATCCACTGTATCTCTTACCTTGTTTTTTCAGTGTGACCTCCTCACTAATCCTCAGGCAGCCTGTCCCCAGCTCCTGCCACTTTCTTCCACTCCCAGTAATGAATGACCAGAGATTAAGAGACAAGGATTGCAGTGCTTTACTTTTTTCTGAACAGAATGGTCAATGTGGGGACAGTGCCTGGCGAGCTGGACAGCCCTCAAGGCAGTCAGGGTTGGGAAGGTAGGAGGTTCCGGCCATCGGCTCTGGCTCCATCTGGGTCTTCCCTCTCAGGTTGGGCGTTTGTGACTCTGTAGGCTCTGTGAGGGGAGGGAGCAGGTGAGCATGGTAAGCTGGTGGCAGCTTCGTCATCAGCCCCCATTTCTGATGGACTCACCTGTTATGATTCCGGCATAATCGGGGCAACTGCCTACACTTGCCACCTGTGGATGAAGGAAATGATCCAATCACAAGTTGGAACAATATTGATTTCTGTGTATGTGTGTGTGTGTGTGTGTGCACGCGCACGCGCGCTTTGGATGCTAGAGGACAAGGCCCATCAACCTTGCTCTTCAAGAAGCACCAAGGAGAAGTGATAAGAGCAAGTGATAAGAAGCAGATAGAAAAGCAGGGCCCAAGGGAGGATCTTCTACCACACATGGAGGAGCACTTTGGAAACCTTCCTAACTTGTGTGTTATTCATTCCACAAATGTTTACTGTGTACCGACTATGTGCCAGGCACTGACCTAGCCCTAGGAATACGGCCAAGAACAAGAATGACTAGAATACTTGCTCTAGTAGAGCTGGCTTTCTAGTGGGGGAGACAGGAATAAGATCAATAGCCTAGCCCTGACCAGCTGGCTCAGTTGGTTGGAATGTCAACCAGTGCACCAAAAGATGGCAGGTTGGATCCATGGTCAGGGCACATACATAGGTTGTGGGTTCAATCTCTAGTTGGGGCATGTATGGGAGGCAACCAATTGATATTTCTCTCTCACATCTATGCTCTCGCTCTCTCTCTCTCTCTCTCTCTTTCTCTCGCTCTCTTTCTCTCTCTCTCTCTCATCAATTAAAAAAAACAACCACCATATCCTCAGATGAGGATTAAAAAAACAACACAAAACCAAGACAAGTGTGCAGGCGGTGATAAGTCAGAAGGTGATGCGTGCTATAAAGAAAAAGCCAGGCCAAAACCGGTTTGGCTCAATGGATAGAGCGTCGGCTTGGGGACTGAAAGGTCCCGGGTTCGATTCCGGTCAAGGGCATGTACCTTGGTTGCGAGCATATCCCCAGTAGGGGGTGTGCAAGAGGCAGCTGATCGATGACTCTCTCTCATCGATGTTTCTAACTCTCTACCTCTCTCCCTTCCTCTCTGTACAAAATCAATAATATATATATATATATATATATATATTTATATTTAAAAAAGAAAAGAAAAAGCCAGGAAGGAGGCAGAAGGCCTGAAGGCGGTGATAGGGGAGCCACTTGGACATCTGGAGGAAGGTATTCCACAGAGTGAAGAGTCATTGCAAAGGCCCTGGGATAGGAAGGAACAGGTGGGCTTAAGGAGCAGCAGGGAGGTCAGGGGGCTGGACCACAGTGAATAAGAGGGATTTTTAGAAGACAAAGGGAGCTCCTGGCCACGACCCTTACTTCCCAGGTTCCTGACCTGTTCAGCCTCTTTCCACAGTTACTGCCACATGCTCAGCTCACTACTGCACCTGGGGCTCCTCCCGCTGCCTCTTTGGCTTTTTTAATCATCCTTCTCAGCCTCAGGAATCAGCTCTGATTTCACCTCTTGAGAGAGAGTAACTCTCCCTTTCCCTCTCAGTCACGTCATATGGCTTTATTTTCCTCGTGGTTGTTACCTTTCTCTGTATTTACTCTGCTCATTAGTGCATTTACCTACTATGTGCCAGGCATTGACCTACTGCTTGTTTGTTGTCATCCCATTGTGAGTTCTGAGCTCCCCAGAGAAAGACCAGCATTATGGCACAGGTTGGTGCCCAAAATATTTGTCTCTGGAACAATTTATGGCCCCAGAACTAACATTCAGGCTCTGTCCTCACACAGACCTGGATCCAGTCCAACTCTCTGAGCCTCACTTTTCCCACAGGGGAGAGAATAGGCGAGGCACAAAGTTAGGATCAACAAACACATGTTGCTTGACCCCTGATTCAATGAGGTTCAGACACGTGTTAACGTGCTAATCTCTTTTTATTACTGCCAGTGTTCTGCCTCCCACCTTAAGTAAAAACTATATGGCTATGCCCATTCTCCTGATGAGAAAGTTGGATAAGAGAGGTTATAAAACTGGTGTAGGTTACGTGGTTTAACTGAGAGTTTGCAAATAGGTGGCCTTAGTGTATTATTTAATGTGCAGCATTTTAAAAGCTTTTTCAAAAGTAGTTATTCTGCTTGTTAGTCTCCTGCTCCCTTCCCCATGTGATGCTGGGCCCTGGGAGCCAGCTGGCCGGAAACGCCAAAGTCCCAGCCCCTCACCCTCTACTTCAGCATTGGCAGAGAGGCACTGCAGGAGAGAGCAGGACCGGAGAGAGAGGTTTATGTATCTGGTCCCCTCCATTCTGCTCCCTCCTGGCTGGGTTACAATGATGCAGGGGCTACAAACCTCTCTGACAGTTCTCTCTCTTGACCCTTCATGCCAGTGTAATTACAGCTCCCTATTGCTATTAGTCTTGGGTACTGCACCATCTGGTTATCCTGCTACCACCATATGAACAAGCCAAGGCAAATGAGGGGAAAAACCAAGGTGCCAACAGAAACAAAGGTCCCTGCTGACCTGCAGCTGACCTCAGATACATGAATAAACACAGCAGCAACCAGAAGAACCACCCAGGTGAGCCCAGCCTACATTTCCAAATTGCAGAATTGAAAGCTAAGTAGATGGCTGCCATTTTAAGTCACTGAAGTCTGTGGTGGTTTGTATGGCTATAAAACTAAGGGATATGCCTCATTTAAAATTGCCTTGCCCAGGGGCCTTCATGAACCTACCCCCAATCTGGGTTATAATGCACCCCAAGGCCTCCTCCCTCCCAGTCTTGGTACCCCTCCCACCCAATGCCCATTCTCACTGGTGAGGATCACAATGCCTGTGATGAACAGCACAGCTGCAACCAACAGCCCCCGTTTCCGGAGAGTGTACACATCTGCAGAGAAAAAAGTGGAGAAGTGTGGTAAGAAGGCCTTAACCAGTTCTCCCCCTTGAATCCTCCCTGGGTAACTTACCGTAGGAGAAGGGATCGTCCTCACTTGAATCTGCAAGGGACAGACAGGGAGCAAGTTGAAGTTCAGCAAAACATTGTGAAGTGAACAGTGAATGACAGGGTCAGGGAGAGGGGACACATGAGTCTCAGTGTTGCTGCACTTAGAGAAAAACCTAAATCTCTCAGGTGGCACACAATCTGGCTCCCATCACCTCCCTAACTTTACCTCCTCAAACTCCCCTCATCATTTGCTCCATCCCTGCTCATGGCCCGCCAGATCACTGCAGGCCTCGGCACTGGCTGCCCCCTCTGCCCAGAGTGCTTCCCCGGATATCCTCATGGCTTCCCCTTCAACTCCTCAAGAGGCTTCCATGCCATTTACAAAATGATCCTAGTCACGCTCTCAACTTAACCCTGTTTTATTTTTCTTGGTAACAACTTTAAAACCACATGACATATAATTAATATGGCTATTATTTTTGTCTCTCTTTCCCCTACTAGAATGCCTGTTCTATAAGGGCAAAGATTTTTGTTACTTTATTCACTGCTGTATCCTGGCACAGTGCCTGGCACTTAGGTGAATATCTTTTGAATGAATGAATGAATGAATGAATGAATGTATTGCATGGGCATATCATTTCCATCTGCTCATTGGGGCTGGCTGGTCAGGAAGTGGAAGATAGAACAAGGGGAAGAATCATGGCGCCTCTAGAAACAGAGCTCCTTGCTGACCCCCCAGAATGATCTCAGATGAGAGCAGGAGAACCACCCAGCTGAGCCCAGATTAAACTTCCAAATTGCAGACTCAAGTTTCTCAAAAACTAAAAAAATGGTTGTCATCTTGAGTAACTGAGTTTTGGGGTGGCTTTCATGCAACATTCATTTATGTATTCATTCATCATATATTGGGCCTCTCTCCCGTACCCTCCCTCTACCAGCCTTGAAGTTGTGTATTCACCCACCATGTTTACTGAGGCAGTATTCCAGGTGCTAGAACACACAGTGAGTAGGAAATAGCTTGTTTCCAATCTGGGGAGTTACTGACCAGAGGACTGGCGGGCAGGGTCTGCTGTGAAGTCTTTGTCTGGAGACTGCTTGGAGAGTGTGGTGCCTTTGGTGGGATCAGCTGAGAGCGCGGTCAAAAGATGATGGAGGGCAGGAGCGAGCATGGAGGAAACAAGGGGCATCACCGCACGTGTCTTTGTGAGAAACCCCTTCCCACACCTACACATGTAGTGGGCAGGCACAGTGTCCCCACTCCGACCCCTGAAGCCAGTGAATAATGAATATATTGAAATTCCCCCAACCTCCTGACCCCTCTCCTAGGACTTTGTGGATGGCCCCAGACCCAGGAAGTAAAGGATAACATCTGTCATAACCAGGCCGGGTGCCCCCAGGACCTAGAGGCACTTGTTATAAAACATTTTGAATATCGCCTCTGCTCCCAGGCCAAAATTACCAGAGGATCCTCCTCTTGTCCTGCCCCTCTGGCATGACAAGGGTTCCAGTGAAATGGCTACTATTGTCTGATGTCCCAGGGTGACGTCAATAGGCAAAAAAAGTTGTCTCATGAGCCCTGAGCTCCCCAGGCCAATCCAAGCTCCTCACTCCCAAAACATGAACCATCAGCCAAGGATGCTGACATGTTTGGGAAAGCCTTGCCCAGAGGTAGGCGAGATTAATAGCAGGGACAGAAAATGTAAAGAACAGCCTGGGTGGCATGTGGTGCTGAGGCACCATGGCCCTCCAGAGCCTGCTCAGAGTCTAGTTCTGCCACTTGTGCTGTGGCCCAGGGGTAGCAGAGTAACCTCTCTGAGCCTCATTCCCTCCCTGTAAAAGGGGGTTACAATGTGGTTGTGAGCATTGAGTGAATACATGAAAGCTTAGCACAGGGTCCAGCACTGAGCAAAGTCCCGGCAAATGTTGGCTGTTATCATCTACTTGGCACGCACTCCTCCCTGCTTTTGAGAACAGCTTCCCCTTTCTTTAGGGGAGGAGGTGCTCAGGCTTCCCTAGTCTATCTTGTTCGCCATCGTAACCCAGGCCACAAGGGGGAGCACGTGACCCAGTCTTGCCTTTCCCTGGGATCTTGGAAATTCCAAGAAGAGGTTCTCAGTGGAAGCTAGGTGAAGCTTGGGCAGCTCTGAACCAGCAGATGACGGGAACCAAGGGGGAGACAAGCTCCCGCACAAGAGAAACAAAGATGGTGGCAGAGAGGCACTGGGGGCTTCTGTGCTCGGAGTCTGGGCATCCCTGAGGCTCAGCGGAATTTCAGTCACACATAACCAGGAGTATGGGACAGCACACAGAAGGGCTCAGAGCAAGTGAATGAGGCACATGGAGGTGACTCCTAAATTGGGAAGTGGGGGGCGGAGTTGCTACACCCCACTTGGGGATGTTCCCTTCCCCAAGACCCTTCATTTCCATCAGTCATAAAATAGACAGATTCTGTCTGACTGCGGTAGTTTACTGCCATCACTGGAAAACTAACACTTACAAAGTCTGTTATAGGGGACGGCAGGGCCTTCGAGGTGGGGCTCTTGCCCAGTGCCCAAAAAGCACACTGTGGCTGTATCTCAGCAGAGGAGTGGCCCAAAAGAGGCTGCTCCTCAAATATGGAGCATCACACAGGCCACCTTCACCTGGTCTCAGCCCCTTCCCCATCTCTGGTCACATTGCTGCTCACTGGTATTGAGGGGAACCACCTCTTCCCTGACTCTTGGTCTACGCAATTCAGACAAGGCTGACAAGGCCCCAGGATGCAGGCACAAAACTCCGGCCTGACCCAGCCCTTTTCCCAGGTTCTCATTGGTCAGACATGGGCATGTGACCCCAGTTGCACCAATGAAAGTCAATTCTAGACCTTGGTGTGCAGATGGTGAGAAAGAAATGTGCTCTAGCTGCTGAGTTTGGTCCCTAAACTTAGAACTATGGGACCATCTTTGCCACCAAGAGGGAGAAAGCCACTTGAGAATGAAGACAACAGAGAGAAGGAGCAAGTCGGTCATGATGACTTGAGCTCCTTGATCCAACCATGCCTGAAAGTGGTGCCTCTGGACTTCACAGCACATGCACAACCAGTAAGCTTTGATTTTAGCTAGATTTTCTATAATTTACACCTGAAAAGCTCCTGCTCTAACAAGAAGACATACACAAGAGAAACACCTTGGCCACATTTCCCGGCCCCAGACCTGTGAAAAAACCTGAACAAAAGAGGATCCTTAGTCTATTAGGCTTGGAAAATATCCCAAATTAGATGCCCGTCTTGGGAACACTTGCTGCAAACAAGGTTGTTGAGACTCTAAAATATCCTGCCAGAAGGAAACGTGATTAACTTTATCTCAGAGTTTCGCAAACACCTTTGACAGCAAATCCCACTGAGCCACACAGGCTGGGCAAATAAAATAAAAAATTTGGAAGATGTATTAAGAACTCCCCAAACGGGTGCTCTGAGAAATACCCTTGGAGAAAAGCTGGCCTAGAAGATAATTAAACAAAACTTGCATGTTGCTGTCTAGTGCGAGGCTCTACCTTCCGTGCTGCTCTCATCCGTCCCCGGGTCTGTGGTAAGAGGCACAGTTTCTCCCTTCAGTTGCTGCGTCTGGGTCATCTGGTTCAGTGTTTCTACTGAGGTCAGAAGAGCAGGGAGAAGAGGGCAAGAGACGAGTGAGTGAGCAGCATGGATCCATAGAACTGCAAGGGGCCCTCTCCCGCTGGCACAAATCAATGACGCTCCTAAGCCAGTGGCATGGTGGGAGTGGGACAGGGGGGCTCGTGGACTGCTGGTGGCAGACAAATCAGTGCAGCCATTTCCAAATGGCTTTGAAAACAAATGTTAGTGTTCATGTCCTTAGCCCCACTGTGTTGTGGGCAAACCTGGGCTCTAGAGCCAGGTTCCTGGACCCTGATCCCAGCATGTCACCGACATGCAGTGACAATTTGGGCAAGTTACTCTGAGCTTCCATGTCCCTATCTCTAAGGTGGGGATAAGGATCATTTCTACCTTAGAGGGTTTGTGTGAAGGTTGAACAAGTGAACAAGTATAAAATATTTAAACCCAAACAGTCACATAAGTACTGTATTTGATCAAAGGGAAAGGGACAAGATTGCTCATTGTGACACTGTGTGTAGCAGAAAAACCTGGAAGTGACCAAGGTGCTCATCAAGATGTGCAGAGAGGCCTGGCCTGTGTGGCTCAGTTGGTTGGGTGTCATCCCATGTACCAAAAGGTCACCGGTTCAATTCCCAGTCAGGCCACAAATCCCGGTTGCTGGGGCCTGATTCCCAGTTGTGGGCATGCAGGAGGCAGCCAATTGATGTTCTGCTCTCACATCAATGTTTCTCTCTCTCCCTCTCCCTTCCTCTCTCTCTAAAAATCAATAAAAATACATATTTTAAAAAGATGTGCATCAATTCATTAACTGTACACAGGAGAACACAACAGTGAAAAAGAACAAGATCAGTGTCTATATGGGAATGTGGGAAGAACTTCCAAACATTATTTCATGAGGGGAAAAGGCCAGTTGCAGAAAAACAATCATACAACATCCTTAAGCCCATACAAATATACCTCCCAGTCAGCATATTTTCTCCAGTTTACACTCACGTGATACAATCTCATTGGGGATCTATTCCCAACCTAATGCTAACAGTGGGAGCCTCCCCAAGATGGGAGAGACAGCAAGGATGGGGAATGAGCAAAGGGATTTCGTCTTGCCTACCACATTGTTATTACTTCCAAGAAGAGTGTGCTGTGCCGGGACCGGTTTGGCTCAGTGGATAGAGCGTCGGCTTGGGGACTGAGGGGTCCCGGGTTCGATTCCGGTCAAGGGCATGTGCCTTGGTTGCGGGCATGTCCCCGGTAGGGGGTGTGCAAGAGGCAGCTGATTGATGACTCTCTCTCATAGATGTTTCTAACTCTCTATCTCTCTCCCTTCCTCTCTGTACAAAATCAATAAAATATATTTAAAAAAAGAAAAGAATGTATTTGCATACATCTGTATCATTAAACAATAATGGAAAATATTGGGGAGCACTTTTTGAATTATGTTAGACTCCAAGGAAAAGTTCAAAAATGATTTGAAATATTTTAAAAATGGAAAAAGATAAAGAGGTTAAAGGAAGAAGCGAATGGGGTTGGCACATAGGAAGTTTCTGGGGTGTTTGCAAAACTATTCATTGACTTAGTGGTGGTTACACAGGGGTTCAATTCAGAATAATTTGCTAAATTGTACATTTATGTTTTTTGTACTTTTCTACATGCATGTTATTTTTCAAGAGTCCAAAAGATTATTTTTAAAGAAGTGAATGAGTTGGCTGGGTGTCCAACCATAAATCAAACTGGGGGGCTGAGAGTTGGGAGGGCTGAAATGGGTAACCAAAGACCCAGAGTGTCAGGGGAAGTGGGGAAACAATGTTGGTCCCAGGCCTACCTCCCCCCATATCACTGCCCCACTCACCACTGGCCTGCAGGGTTGAAGTCTGAGGGGTGGACTGGAGTTCTAGGTGAACTGCGTCTGAAGTCCAGAAACAGGGAGAGAAGAGAGAAGAGGTGAGAAGGTCCATGAATGGAGGTACAGGAGTATTTCCATAGCAACTCAATTTTGATGTCATGGAAATGACTTAATTAATCCAGCCATTTCCTTGTTGCCTAAATGCAATGGCAGTATCTTCCCTGTCTCAGGCCCTGCCCTCCCGCCGATTCCCATTCCCCTTCACAGCATCCAACCACCTCTGGTAAGAGTCCTGGGACTTCCTTTGGAGAACCATCCTTCCCCAGCTCTCAGCCTATTTAATTCAGGGGGTGGGGGGTGGGGAGGCTGGCACCAGCCCGGTTGGAGGTTGAATATGAGGCCCAGGTCTGGCTAATCAGCTTTCTGTGTCTGTGGCCACAATGATCAGCTCACGTGTGGGCATGTGACATGGGCTTGATCAATGACACTCAGTTCTGGGACATTTGCTAGATTGAGGAAGGGAAAATTCTCTTCCCTCTGGATTCTTAGCAGGTAGGATGGAAGTCCCAGGTATCTAAATGCCATTTTGGCACTATAATAGATGATCTGCCTGAGAATGAAGCCAACACAGAGAAAAAACTAAGAGATGAAGACAGGCTCCTGATAGCATCATTTGAGAACCTAGATCAAGCCATACCTGAAGGTCTATCCTGGATTTTCCAGTTACACAAATTCAAAAATACCTGTTTGGTCCAGCTTGAGAATTGTATTGCCATTGTTACTTACAATGACAGGATCTTGCCAGATCTGTTCCTCTTTCCTCACCTGGGGTTTGAGTCAGGGCATGAATGTTCACAGTGGTTGAGTCTGCTAGAGGAATGGATGTGGCCTCCTCCCATTCCAGTCCTGAGAAATCAAGGATGAGAAGCCAGGCTCTGGTCCTCCTCTCACTAACACCCCCACTTGCCCTCCCTTCTGAAGCCTTTGGGGGTGTGATTCAGGAGGTCCTTCAGTAGACAGCTCTTTGATTGATCAGCTTTGGTGGTATCAATACATGATCTTAGAAGTGTTTTAAGAAATGCTAATGCCCAACACCCTTCCCCCATCTTTGTGGGATGGGAGATTTGGGTGAGCCCAGGCACTCGAGTCAGCCAGGGCCTCATCTCAAATTCTGCTCCCAACCACTCCCTTGCTGTGTCACCCACTCTGAGCCTCAACTGCAAGGTGGGGATGACTGAGTCTACATCTCAGGCCTTAGAGTAGGGGTGTCGAACTCAATCAGAGAAGGGGCCAAAATCTAAAATCCAGCCTAAATTGCGGGCCGAATGGTTTACTGAAAAGTCATAAACTGTCATTGTGATGGAAACGCAGCGGAGTGCAGTGATGACAGCGTGGTGCGGGCCACATTGCAAGGCCTGGCGGGACGGATTTGGCCCGCGGGCCTTGTGTTTGACACATGTGCCTTAGAGAGTGTGAAATGAGATGGGGGTAGAGTCTCCCCCACTGCTTAGCATGCTGTCAGTGCCTCGCCCTGGCCCTACTGTCACTACACTAACCTCTCCTTGTCCCACTCTGCCCCTGTCCACCCAACCCAGCCACCTGGCCTACCTGCTGTTCCTCAGACTCTCTCATTCCCCCAGGTACCTGCTTGGCTCACTCCCTCAACTCCGGCAAGTGTCTGCCCAAAAGTCACCTCCTCGTAAGGTCTTCCCTGAACACCTTATTCAAACAACCCTCATTCCTGCGCACTATTTTTCTCCCTAACAGGAATCACCTTCCAGCATTCTGTGTAATTTACCAATGGGTTTCTGTCTTTCCCAAATAGAATGTGAGCCCCTGTTTTGTACCCTGCTGTTTCCACAGTGCATGCAATAAGATCTGGCACATAGTAGCTGCTCAACGAATACTTGTTGCATGACTGAAGAAAGGCACAGGAACCATTGTGTCCAAGAGAGCTGCGGCAGTCAGTGAGTGTGTTCTGGTTCTGGGACAGCAGTGTGACTGGGCCCAGCGCCTCCACTCACAAGCCTCTAGCCCAGGCACTTCCCTTTGCTGCGTCTATTTCTTCACTGTGAAACGGTCAGGGCAACATGCATAAGATAATACGGTAACGCTGAAGGCCTGCTCCCACACACTGCCATGCAGAACGCACCTGCCAATGCCACCATAGCTGCTGGAGACATCTCCAGCTCCTGGACTGGCCCTGGCTCACCCCCTTTGCCTAACTGTGTATCACCGGGCATCCAGCGAGCTGCTGTGCTGGGAGCCCAGGGCTCCTGGCTGCTGAGTAGAAAACTGACACCCACCTCCTCGCCAAATCAAACTCAGTTCTTCTGGGAGGTGAAATGGAGGCTGCTCAGCAGGACAGGCTCTGGCCAGACTTGGAGGCGGCCACCCAGGTCTGAGGTGTCCAAAAGGAATGCAATCTTGGCCCCTACACAGGGACCCCCACTCCTGGTGCCAGCTCGGTAGGGAGTGAGGACCCAGGACAAGGCATCCAAACCCGCTAGCTGCCCACCCAGCAGGGCCCTCGGAGTAGGCTGGGGCTCCGGAGCAGGATGGAGACAAGGGCTAGGCCTTACCTCTGGCCGGGAGAACCAGGCCCACAATGGTGAGGAAGTACAGGCGACCGGAGGGCGACATCTGTGGGGTGCGCAGGAGCTGGGGTCAGCCATGATGGCCGTGAGGCAGGCCCAGGGAGGCCCCAGGGATCCCTACAGCCCCTTCCCCACCCTGAGCAGGTACTTCTGGTTTCAAGGACCCCCTACCAGGGCTAACAGGAAAACCTCAGAAGTGGGGCCCCCAGCAGCCACCCCCTTCTTCCTTCCGCAGGTCCCCAAAGAAAACAAGACACATCAGACAAAATTGGGCTTCAGGTAGCAGCCACTGTACACAGACACCACTGAGGCAGAGAAGCACCGGCCCCCAGGGACTGACCCTGCTGGGCACCCAGAGGGGCCTGGGCACAGGGGTAGATCCTGGGGCCCCTTCCCTCCATCTGGGGCTGTCTCCCAGCCCAGGAGTCAGTCAGGAAGGGAAAGAGGAAGAGTGAGTAATGTGCTCCTGACCTCAGAGGAAAAAGTGAGTGGTGTCAGGACCTCCCTGCAGGGACGACAGAACAAGATGCTGGGCAGATCTGGGAGGGATGGTCAGAGAGGGAGAGGAAAGCTGAGGCAGAAGGAAGAGGGGCGGGGCAGCCCAGGACCCCTGTAAGGCAGAGCAGGCCGGGGAGCTAAGCGTGGATGGGGGCGGAGAGGATCCGCTAAGACCAGTCTTTACTCACCTGGGCCCGGGCACTGGGCAGAGGGGAGAGGGTGGCGGAGGGTCGGAGGAGAGACTTGCGTCTGAGCGGGATCGGAGCCGGCAGCCTCGTGGAGAGAGGGCAGCGGCGCTGCTGCAGGCGGAGGGTGTGGCCAGGAGAGAGCCTGCGGGCGGCGGGCGGGGACCCAGACGGGCTCAGTCATTTCCTCTTGGGTTTCCTGGCTTCAGAGCCTGGGGTGGGAGCTGGAGGGGGAGACGCTACGGGTGACGGGGAGAGGGAGAGGGGCGAGAAGCCAGACTGGGACTGCCACCCACCAGGCCTGGGCCTAGGAGGTCTGGTTGGCTGGGGCTCCTTTGGGGACGGGGCGGGCGAGAAGGGAGGCACCTATTAGTGTCTCTAGAGGAGGAGGCGGACAGGGCACAGCCCAGGGGGGGTTGAGGGAGGGGAAGGGAATCCTAGCTAGAGGAGGAGGCCGCTGGGGAAGAGGAAGAAGGAGGGACCGCTTGGGGACTTGGCGAGGACTCCCCCGGTTCAGCTTTGCTCCTCCCCCATTTGGTCCCCACAGATGAGAGCACACAGACAGAACAGGGGGAAACCAAATGCACATTTATTCAGCTCAGGACACAGACACCCAGGGCGCAGGAGGACGGATCTCTGGGGAGGAGACGAGGAGGTGCGGGAGGGGGGGGGGCGGTACCGGGAGCTCTGCGGGGCAGGGGGCGGGCTCTCGGGCTCCAGGGCCTGGAGGCCCGAGCCCTCGTAGGTGGGATGCAGATGAGCTCTGTGGGGTTCGTCATTGCCAAGGCCTGGGGAGGGGCAGCGGGGTGCAGCGGCTCCAGCCTCGGGGTGGGTGGGGCGGCTCATTCCGGGGAGCGCTCCCAGCAGCGCACAGCTGGGGTCCCCACCACCTCCACCCGGTCCGCAGGCTCCCACATCAGGCAGGGACAGCAGCGGAGGGGAGGCTGGCTTTACACACCGCCACCTCCTGGGGCTGGAGGGAGGGAGACACAGTTTAGGTCAGTGGCCAGAGCACCCCCTCCCCAGAGCCAGTGAGCGCATCCCCACCGTGGAATGCAGACCCCCAAGAACTGACACGTCTGAGACGGCGCTCCCGGATGTGTGGTCCATGCAGGGCGCCCGTGTGTCTCTGTCCTGCCCTATAGGACAGTCACCAAGGGGATACACCTGTGCCTGTAAGGGGACTCCCTGGCCCCGCTTGGGCTTCTCTGGGGCTCCCCCCTGTCAGAAAGGGAGCCTCCACCTCCCACTTATGCTCCCTCCCTCGCCGTTCCCCACACCTGGCCTCGGAACATTGAGGCACAACAGGACTCTCCTGTTCCCACCCCCATGGGCCCGTCACTCACCCGGAGCGGGTCAGAGCCCTGCACAGACCCTCGGAACGGCCCAGGCATCAGGGCCTCCCCGCCCCCCAGGGTGTCCCCTTCATGCTTTTAAGTCTCATTAAAGAAAGTCCCATGAAACACTTGAAATCTGCCACCAAATCCCCCCCAAATATTGAGTACCCCACAGCCCACTTTTTAGTTACAAGAACTTTATAAGAGGTAGAGAGATTCCCATCTGATTCTTCTAAATATCCCTGGAGAGGACGCAGGTCCAATAAAAACAGGTCAAGATATTTTTACATAATTAAAATTAACACTCCCAAGGAGGCAGTCTGTCTCTACATGCTCACCCCCTCCATGGCCTACATCTCTCTCCAGTTCCCTTTACACCTTCCACCCACCTCACCCACTCTCCCCCTGCAGTACCCTTCCTACTCCCCTCTGCACCCATCCCTCCATCCCCCTCCCTCTCCCCTCTCCTGTACCCCCACGCCCTCAGTCCCCTCTGCTCTTTATCCCTTTCCATTGTTTCGCCTTGTACTACTTACATCAGTTTTTAAAAATCTGCATTCCATACCTCTCTCCTTTTGTCATTTTGATACTATTATTCAAAACCCCTTCCTTCCTTCACCCCTTCCTACCCTCAGTTCTTTCTCTTCTCTCCTTCGTTTCATTCTAGACTTCCAAATTGAACAATTAAGTCTGGAAAACATCTGTCTTTCTGCTTCTCTAGTACTCAGCTTTGTCTTCATTTCGACTGCGGAAGTCCTTTTCCTCTGTGGGGACCCTCTCCTCCCAGGCTTCTGGCTTTCTGCTCTGGGAAATCAGTTCATCCTTGCTTTCATAAGCTTGTACACTTGCGTCTGGGAGGCATAGTGAACTCTAGGACATTTGACATCCCGCTGACTAGCCGCAGTTAAACGTTTTGATCTGCAGGATCTCAGCTCCTACTGAATCTCTCATGTCCATCTATTGCGTTGGTGGCCCCATTCTTAGGGACACACAGTACACGTCCCCTTTTAATGACTCCCTTTTCTGCTCCCACACGTCCTCCTCCCAGACCACGCACTTTCTCACCCTCACCTGAGGAGGGAAGCTCCGACTTACAGGACTTGCATGTTGGGCTGTGGAAGCAAAGATGAGAAAGAAAAGCATAAGGACTTGAGATTTATGATCACTTAGTAAGTTATGTAACGTCTAATTTTTTTTTTTAAAAAAAGAGGCTCAATGGCCACAGGTTTATGTGGAATATAGGCTAGCCCTGGGCCTTTCTGTTCCCACCCGTCTCCCCTCTCTCCCCTCTGCTGCCAGACCTCTCAGACCTGGAGTCCGCCTTCCTGCACTTCACTTTCTTGCCTGTTAGGAGAGAGACAGACAGAAGAAGACAGGACATGAGGGTCTGGTTGAGAGCCAGCAGGGGAATGCTGTGCCTGGGCCTGACCGGAGGTGGCCCTCTTTGGGTTTTAGATTCCAGGAGAGAGGACACACTTACTGATGATGATGAGGATGCCCAGCAGGAACAATATGGTGGCCAGAGTCATGCCCACAGTCTGCACTGTGTCGTAGTCTGGGGAAGACAATGGGGGACATCAAGGTGAGGTAGCACCTCAGCACCCCCTCCCCCCCAGCCAGTCTTCATATTGCCCAGCCAGCGTCCCAAAATTCAGGGATGCTGCAGGCTATGCTGGAGGCTCCCCAGTGGGAGTGTGAAGATGACATAGCTCCCCTTGTCCTCTCTCTCCCTGACCCCTTCCTCTGGACCTCCTCCTACTGCCTGCTCCCTGGTCCTGTCCACCATTGTCACCTTCTGCACTACTGCAGCAAGCAACCTTCTCTACAGTCTCCCTCCCCCAGCCAGAGGGTAGCACCTGAGCCAGATCAGGGTCCTCCTCCCATTTTTATTGCGCTCCAAATAAAAGCCAGTCCTCATCACAGTCCACAGGGCCCTGTGAGATCTGCTCTCTGTTCCTTCTCAGACTTCACCCCACTCCACTTCCCCTCAACCCCTACCCCTAGGCACACCAGTCTCCCTGCTATTCCTGGAGCATGTCAGGCATGGTCCTACCTCAGGGTCCTGCACTTGCTCTTCCCCTACCTGAAAGATCTTCCCCCAAATACCCCTCTCCTACCAACTTCTGGGCTTTATTCAAATGTCAGTAAGACCTTCTCTTGCTGTCCTATTTAGAACTTCTCATCATCTTCTCAACACTGTAATCTAATTCTCTCCTTTAGCTGGGACCGGTTTGGCTCAATGGATAGAGCGTCAGCTTGGGGACTGAGGGGTCCCGGGTTCGATTCCGGTCAAGGGCATGTACCTTGGTTGTGGGCATATCCCCAGTAGGGGGTGTGCAAGAGGCAGCTGATTGATGACTCTCTCTCATCGATGTTTCTAACTCTCTATCTCTCTCCCTTCCTCTCTGTACAAAATCAATAAAATATATTTTTTTAAAAATAATAATTCTCTCCTTTATTTTCCTACATAAGAATTATTCTTATCTAATTATACTGCAGTAGATATTTTTTGAAATATTAATTTTTAGGACACCCACACTGTATCAGCAGTGGTCCAGGCTTCTGCCCCCAGGAAGTTGACTTTATTATTGTGCTAAAGCACTAAACAAAACAAAACCAAAAATTGAGTCATGTGACCACATGTAGCTGTGGTGTGGTTCCTCTTGCCTGGGATTCAGGAGGGCCTCTCCTAGCAGAGCAGTCAGTATTGGCTGAGGCCTGAGGTAGGAAAAGGAGCCTCGCCAGCTGTGTGAAGAGCTAGAGGAGGACTACTTCTGTCAGAGGAAGAGCAAGTGAACAGACCCTGAAGTGGGCAAGCACGTGGCTAGAAGCAAGAACAGTGTGAGCAAGCAAAGGCAGAAGCAGGAGGGCTGTTTGGAAAGAGAACAGGGACCAGGTCTCCTGGACCTGCAGGTAGCTTCTTTGAGCTTCCATGTTGTGGGAATGATTTGATGGCATCATCCAAGTAAATCTTTCCCACAGTTCTCTTAGATGGGAACTATTATTTTCCCTTATTTACAGAAAGATTCAGAAAGGCAACACGGCTAGTCAGTGGATAAGCCAAGATTCAAATCCAGGCAAATCCCAGACTTGTTTGCTACTCTGGTGACCCCAATGCACCAGCCCAGAGTCCTGGTGAAGCCTGAAAAAGCCCAGAGAAGATACCCCAATTTGATTTTGCCCTCCATGAGCCCAGCCATTGTGAGCTGCACCCACATGGTCCCATGGTTAATAGCCCAGCACATTATCAGCCACAACTGAAGTCACTTCAGCAGTGACCCATGGGCATCAGCAGCCACCTTCATCCATCCCCAGGTGCTCTTATCATAGAATCTGCCACTCACCATAGTGAAATGGGTCAGGTTCCTGAGGAACTGTAGGAAGGAAGGCAGAGAAAGAGAGAGAGGGAAAAAAATATTTCAACACTAGGTTTCTTAACATATGTGAGGATCCAGAGGGGGCCACTGGCCTAATGGTTTCTGTGTAGAAATCAGATAAAGAGAGACCCCTTGTGCTGGGTGATAGAGCTTCAAGGTTTGAAGAGTAAGCACAGGATGGATTCCAGCTCCCACTTAATCCATTGGTTGATAACCTTCCCTTGCATAGTCCTGGCCCTAGGCCCTTGTGGAGGTCTTTTGCAAATGATGGATTCATTTCCTGAAATATAGATAATCTCTCGTGTATACGGGGCTGGGGGTGAAGAGACTCCAATCTCACCGCTGGACTGCTGAGTGTGTCACCTTCCCCTGAGCACTCCCTGAGACCTCTCAGTCACCGAGCTCCAAAAGGCAGCCACTGTAGCTACTGCTCTCATCCACTTGCTTCTGCCACCAAGTCCAGCACAGGGAGCTGTCCTATAATACACTCTATATTCTGCTATATATAATGTGTTTATGTTACTTATTTCTAAGGCATTACCGATTTTAATATTCATAATTGATTTTGTAGCAGCTTTTCCGGGGGTGGGGATTATGCATGAATATGAATGTAACTGTACAACATGAAACATACCCATCTTTTAGAAAACTCACCCTGATTTCATAAATGTTAATGTATGGGTAAAATATCTATGTGTGTGGGTTTTCTTTTCTCCTTGTCCCAAACTATATTCTGCTTCAGGAGAGCTCAGAACATCCTTTCCATTCAGGAACCCCTCTGATGGCTCTTGAATTTCTCCAACAGCTCTCTGTACAGTCTGCTGTGTCTAGGGCAGAATTCTAGGGCACCGCTGGGGGAGGGGTGCCAGCAATGCCAGGTGTTGTCGTTAGGGTTCCTCCCCTCCCAGGCTCAGGGAGAGATGGCTGCCTTGATGTGGGGGGGAGGAGTCATGTGACTAATCCTGGTCAATGAACTGTGAGCGGAGATGTCATCCTCACTTCCAGGCTGGAGCACTTAAGAGCCCAGATAAGATCTCCCTGTTGACTTTGACCTGGTGACATGAATGTTCAGGATGGTAACCGCTCGGTTCATTGGTGAATGAGGTCCCCAGCTGACCTGTGATTGATGAGTAGTATAAGTGAGAAACAAACCTTGGTTGTCAGAAGCCACTGAGACTTTTGGTACCATTTGTTACCCTGAATGCTCTAGCCTAAACTGACTAATACAGGTGGCACTCAGGCAAGACCCTGAAGAGCACTGATTCACACCATGTGCAAGTTCACCCTTCTCCATTCTCTGTCCAGTCTTCCAAGAGGGAAGGGGGTCTTGGGTAGAGCAATGGGATTATCCTGCTTTTTGTTGCCTATGTTTCTATACACCATCCCTACCCAAACCAGCAGGAACCCGCTGGGTGAGTGCCCATCCTAGAATCCTCTCTGGTTCTTCCCTGGCTGCTCCGTGCTCCAAGTTCTTCTGGTTCCTGCTACCCCAGCAGTCTGGGTCCTCAGGGCTAGGCTGGGCTAAAGGTGGAGCCAGGAGGCAGGAAAAGGGATGTGCACCACTCCTGGCCAGTTGCCAGAGACAAGAGGAAGGAGGTGGTTGCTATGGTAACTGGGGCATCTGATGAAGAGAGGTAGTGGGCTCAGGCACCTCAGGCGGGTGGGGTTCCATGGGGGCTTAGGGGTTGGGTTTCTAACTCTGGAGCCAATCTTGACTCCCTCTGCTCCCTTTGTACCTCCCTTTGTTGCCCCTCCCCAAGGCTGGCTTCTGGCCAAGTTGAGGGTCCTTCTCAGGAATAAAGGACCCAGGCCCAGTGAGTCTCCTGCATCCCCTGATTGTCCCCCAACTCTCCCTCCTGCTCTGTGACAGGCTGGGGAGAACTTCGCCTTTCTCTCCCTTCCCTTCCCCTCCCAACAATCCAGTATTTAGTTTCCCTAAGCAGTTTGCAAGACACAACATTACTTTTCCTCCTGAGGTTCCCCCAAACCTGTAGCCCCCTCTGATGGTGTGACTGGGGAAAGTGGAGAGGGGTTGGCTGAGGCGTCTGTCCTCCCACCTTGGCCCGTCCACTGGCATCGATCCTGCTAACCACCTCCATGAAGAGAAGCCCTGGGCTCCCGCCAGGCCTGCCGGCTCAGCCCAGCCCCCTCTCCCCAGGGTGGTTTCCAGCCTCTGCAGGCCCCCCCCTCCACCCCCGCCCTGCTTCCAATTCTGCAGATACAGCTCGGTGCAGCAGCCCCTGCCTGCCGGGAAAGGGGGCAGGGAGGGAAAGACTGGAGCGCAGTGGGGTTTCCTCAGCACCGCTAGCCTTATCCCCTGGCCCCGCTCTCGGCGCTGGGAACCCTTCCTCTGCCCCCAACCCTCAATTAAACCGTTCTTCCCTTGCTCCTCTGGAGAAACGGGCTCAGGAAAGGAAAGGAGGCGCTTAGGAGAGTGTTTAAGCGGGTGCATATAACTGGGTTAATGGGTGTGAAATGCACATCGCTGTGGTTGGATGGAGATGAGGAGGAGCAACTATGTGCACCCAAGTGCACCCCCTAGTCCAGACCAGATCCCTGAACGAGGGCTGGAAAGGAGGGACCTGTCACCCATTCCAGCCCTGGGGGCTGCTGCAGCAGATCAGGCCCCACCCTGTGCTGCCCTTCCTCCTCATTCCGCTCTAGCCTTTGGATCTCTCTCTCACCTCCTGTGTCTTTCTCTATGCGTCCCTCTCTACAGTTGCCTCATCTCCTCTCTCTCTCCCCGTCTCTGCTCTCTCTTTCTCTGCATTTCTCTGTTTCTCTCTACCTCTCCCCTTCACTCTCCTGGAATCGCTCTGAGTCTCCTATCTGTCTTTCCGGGTCTCTGACTCTGGGTCTCCTGTCTCCCTGGATCCTTTTCTATCTCTTTCAGGCTCAGTCTCTATAATCCTTTCTATCTCGCTCCATCTCTCACTTCCTCCATCCCCCATCTGCTCCTTTTCCTCCCTTTCCTCCTGAGCCTGCCTGGCAGGCTTTCCCACCACAGAAGCTAGCGCTGGGGAAAAGGGGGATACGACCCCTCCCCCCTACCCATTTCCGGGACCCTGAAAAGGGCGAGAACCTCTGTGGCTGCTGACCCATCAGCTCCCACCCTCAAAGCCCATCTCTTCGCAGTCCACTACCATGCTGTACTGTGCAGGATCAGCCACCCGGTTGCCATAGCTACCGGTCAGAGCATCCTTTCTCTCCCGACTCCGCTCTCCCACCAGGGGTCTCGCACAGGAGGGACGCCGCCGGGGGACGGTGCCCGAGAGGCCCAGGGGGCGCCAAGGGGTGCAGTGCAGGGGCCTCCGCCCAGGGGAGGGACGGACACCCCTTCCCCTCTCCCCTCCCTTTCCAGTGCTGGTATCTCCTCAGATCCTCTCTCCGAAGCCCTAAGACCTCGGAGCCCCCCCTGCACCCTTTCCCCAGGCGACGCTCACCCTTGGTAGGGGCCTGGGTTGGGGTCGCCATGCCGGGCTGGAGCAGGGGGAGGCTGGATGCCGAAACGGTGAAGGCACGGCTGCGGCAGCTGGAAGACCGATGGACTGCTGTCTGGGGGAGATGGGGGTGCCTTGCTGTGGGGGGGCCGCAGCCAATGGGGGCCCGGAGAGCCCGCCTCCGTCCAGGCCGCCCCCGCCCCCGCCCCCGCCCACCTCCGAGGTCCCCGCCCCTTCCCCGAGGGCGGGGGCGCCCCCTGCCGGGCCCGGGGGTGCCTGCCGAGGCTGCCGCGGGAGGAACTGACATCGACAGACGCAGTCGGGAGAGAAAAACACGTTTTATTGTCAGTGGGGGCGGCGGGGCCGAGGGGGGTCCGGCTGGGAAGTGGAGCGGTCCGGGCGGCGGCAGGCGGGGGCGGGGGCAGGGGTGGCGGGGGCCAGGTGCATCCTGTGGGGTGAAAGGGGCGGCGGGCTCTCCTGAGAGCCAGCCGCCCCGGCCCTTCGCCCCCTCCGCCCCGCCCGGCAGGCTTGGACGGCGCGGCAGGACCTGGCTGCGTCCCGGGGTGCCAGTGCTTCTACCGCCTGCGGCTGGACAGACCTGAGGGACACGGAGTTCGGTGTCAGGGCACCCCGGCTCCGGGGAGTGGGAGCGGCAGAGCAGTCCCCCGCCCTCCGGCTTGAGACCAGTCCCCACCCTCCACCCGCCCCGAGAGGGCCGCCCGCATCCCCAACACCCGGAGGCTCCCGACTCACGGCGGATGGAGCTGCGGAAAGTTCCCTCCTCTTCGTCAGGCTCCCCAGTCCTGGGAATGGAGGGCGGAGGAATTGGGAAAGGAAAGAGGGTGGCGGCCACGCCGAGGCAGCCTCCTTCACGGACCCGGGCGCCCCGCGGCCGAGGTTCCGCCAGAATTCAGGGGCGCCAGGAGCGTTCCTCCGGGCGCCGTGAGCACCTCCCGGGAAGGCCTGGGAGTCGGGCGGGGGGAGGGGGGAGGGGGGAGAGGATGGGGCCAGAGGGGCAGCGGGCCTCGAGGTGGCCTCTTCTGGGGGATCATCTACCGCCCGGGCCTCGGCGTTCGCCTCTGTGAAATGGGTTCACAGCGGCGCCGGCCTCCGCGGGCGGTGAATAGGACGCCAGGCACCGGCCTCCGGCAGTGGGACCCGCCGGTAACTCTGGCTGTTATTTATAATGACATCTGCAATTGTTCCCGCAGGGAGAAGGTACTTGTACTTTCTCGTTTTTATTTAACGGCGAATCAAAGAGCTAGCAACGGGGCCGGGGAAACTGGGCCACCGGTGGTGACCTCACCCTCCGGGCGCTCCCGCCGCGCATGACTGTGTTTGTGGGCCCTGGCGCCTGCAGCCGCCGCCCCGGCCGGGAGCCCAGCCGGGCAGGAGGGCGGTTAGTTCACTGCGGGGTCCGGGACCCGGCTCGGGCGTGGCACCGGCAGGTGCTGGTGCAGACTTGCTGACGGGCCTCGGCGCCGCCCTGAGCCCCGCAGAGCGGGAGTGAGAGCGCCGGGGGGCCTTACCTCTGCTGCTGGTTGAATTTGCAGCGGCACTTTCTGCCTGTGGGAGGGAGGGGAGACAGGGCTGAGAGCCCATCTGGGCGGCACCCAGGGGCGCTCCGGCTCCAGTTGGCGCTGCCAGGGTGGAGCCGGGGGCGGGCCAAGGGCGGGAGTGCCGGGGGCGGGGTCGAGGATGGCATGGGGGCGGGGCCAAATGGGGCAGTGCCTGGGCGGGGCAGAATGGGGCGGGCAGAAGGTGGCGATAGGGCGCGGCTGAGGGCGGGGTGGGGCGGGCCCGGGCGGGGCCCGGGGGTAAAGCGGGAGAACCCGGCTGGAGGCAGTGGGGCACTCACTGAGGATGATGAGGATTCCCAGAATGAAGAGGACCCCGGCGATGACGAGGCCTCCGATCCTCAGAGATTGATAGTCTATGGGCAGCAGGGAGGAGGGTGAGGGCAGGGAGGGGAGGAAGAAGGATAGGAGAAGGGCAAAATGGGGAGGAGGGAGCAAGGAGGAAGGAGGAGGAGGAGAGGAGAAAGAAGATCAGTCAGAAAGGAGCAGGTATGGGAAGACAGAGGAGATGGATCAGGGAGAAGAGAGCGAAGGAAGAGGAGGTGGGCAGTGCAGAGAGGACGGTGAGAGGATGAGAGGGACAGGGAGAGGAGAAAGGGCAGGAAGCAGCAGGGGATGGGCCGCAGATTCTGAGAGGTAAAAGGAGAAAGAGAACCAGAGAACCAGAGAGGGATCAAATAGAGAGACAGAGGTAGAGAGAGAGAGAGAGAGAGAGAGAAAGAGAGAGAGAGAGAGAGAGAGAGAGAGAGGAGGGAGAGAGGAGGAGGGAGGGAGGGAGGGAGGGAGGGAGGGAGGGAGGGAGGAAGGGAGAGAGGAGAGAGAGAAGAGAAGAGAAGAGAAGAGAAGAGAAGAGAAGAGAAGAGAAGAGAAGAGAAGAGAAGAGAAGAGAGAGAAGAGAAGAGAAGAGAGAAGAGAAGAGAAGAGAAGAGAAGAGAGGAGAGAGGAGAGAGGAGAGAGAGAGATTGAGGACAAGACAGGCAAACCCAGCCCCCTACCCCAATTCCCAAAGACAGATGCTCCGCCCTCCCTCACCGTAGGTGAATGGGTCATGTTCCTGTGGACCTTCTGGAAAGAGAAAGAGAAATCAGGGGTTGGGTGCTTCCTGGCTCCTTGGACAAGGGGGGCATAAAAAGACCCTTTGGGGGCTCTGCCTTCCCGGGCTGAGAGCTGGGGGACAGTTGGGCCCTGAGCAAACTCCTTGCCCTCTCCGGGTCTTAGCTGCCTTCTCTGCACCGCCCCGGTGGGGTCTGCAGGGAGCCCCTGACTGCTCCAGCTCCCCATCTCATTACAGGTTGTCTCTGATTCCGTCACTCTGGGGAAGCCAGCCGCCATCCCACCCTTAGCCTGGCCTGGGCATCCTCCCTCCTCCCCCACTACTAGCCTGTTACTGGACTCCATGTGGGACTCCCACTTTCCCAGTGCCCCCACTGACTCAGGTTAGGGTGAGTCTCCGGCTTGGTTCTCTAGCAGGGTTTCCCAACTCCTGCCACCCTGGGTCTGAGGTGGGTAGTGGGCTGTCTCCCAGACTCACCTGCTCTAGCCATGGCAAGGAGACCCACACAGAGAACCAAGATGTGGTCGAGAGATGCCATTATCCTGGGGAACACCAAGAGTTAGGCAGTGTGCACCCTCGTTCCCCCACCACTGGGGCCTGAACCCAAGGGGTTAAGTCGGAGAAGGACTTAATTCCCAAAGCATTTGGCATGCACCCTGAGTAACAGGGCCACCCCCTGCTTCACAGGACACAGTGTCACCAAATCAACCCACAAAATGGGGTCACGTGGCCACAAGGACGGGGGTGAGGCACACACTACCCAAGGGGATCTCCTGCAGGCCAGGCCTTCCCGCTGCAGGCCGCAGATTCCCACCCTCTCCAGAGAGCGGGAGGCCTCACCCCACCCAGATGGACAGACAGACACACTGCAAGGGACGAACATGCCCAAGGGCCCACCTGCCCACCAGGGCCTTGCTGTGTCCGAAATATCCCAGCTCTGCTGCGCTGACCCTGACAGCCGCTCTCTGCCTGACCCTGGGTATAAATATCTCCCACTTCACGCTGGAGGAATTTGCCTCGTACAGGCCACCATGGCAACAGCCTTCCTTCCCCTCCTTGGGGTCAGGCACAATCCTGCTGGGGAAAAGCCACCCCGTCTCCTCTTCTGGGAACAATGAGAAAAATATTCCCTCCACCCGCCTCTGGGTGACATCTTTCACAAGCAGACAACACCAGCAAGTGACATGAGGGAAAAGACAGATGCCAGGGGCAGGGGCACACACACACACACACACACACACACAATGGGGCTGAAATGGATCCACACCCGTCCGGTACCCCTACACTTCTAGTTGGAGACACGGTCAGGCACAGATTACTGCTCATCTAGGCCTCCAGTGCACCCAAACAGTGACACAACCCACATAAATGTCCACGGCCCACCCCAGGCAGGGGCAACAGCAAGGAAGGGAGAAGTTGCACCCATACTCCCACCCCTGGGACAAGCGAACGTCCCAAACAAACATACTGCGTTTCTCTTAGGTCTGGCCTGCCTGGGAAGCCAGGGACTGGCCACTCCTGCTCCCAAAATAGGCTGCCCAGCTAGGCGAGGGGTGAGGCCGGGAGGGAGGGGTAGGGGACGCTCACCCCAATCAGGCTGTCCCCTGCTGGACGCAGGCCCCCAAGTCTGGCTGTGACCGGGCAAGCACTTTGGACCCCCTGGCCCAGAGCTGGATGCACCGCCCCCAGCGATCTCCCCTCCCAGCCCCACCCCAGCCAAGCCCTCCCCAACCAGCAGCTGTAACTGGAGCTGGTGCTGGAGGGGGGCCAGGGGGCGGCCCCCAGCCCAGACCGCCCTGGCCCGCTAGGTTAACTCTCTCCTCTCAGATGGAGGAACAGTAGACAGCCATGTTGCGGAAAGCTGGAGAAAGGAGATCCTGGCAGAGAGGGCTGGATTGCAGACACGCACACGCACATGCCTCAGGCTGATCTCAGACAGCTTCTGAGCTGGGCTGAGGGGTGTCAATAATTTTCTGTGCTGTTTCCTGGGAATTGGGCTGAGGTGGCGCCTACAGACACCTAGCCTGAGTGTTGAGGAGCCCACTGAGCCCTGGTTCCAGTATTTTTCGGAGCCCCGGTCGGCAAGCAGCACAGGACTGTTTGCGGGACATTTCAATGTGTGTATGTGTTGTTTGCTGTCGACTGTTTAGTCCCTCAGGAATGTGCCTGTGCGCACACACACAGAGAAACCCACAAACCCAGATAAACAGGCAAAAAAGCACATGCACACATGTTGTATGTACATACAGAGACAGACACACACGGAATAACACACTCATAGAGAAACCCAAAGACACACACACAGCCAGCACCTCTTACACCAGTCACAAAACACCAAGGCAAACACATTTGCTTACCCAAACAACACACACCTATCCATTCAGATGTACACCTGTACATAGGCACAATCAAATTCACGGCCACACACTATCCCCCTTACAAATGGTCACAAAGATACACACTCCTAAGAAGACATTCTGACACACCAATGC